>NC_069689.1:1218181-1522727 GCF_023699985.2 Odocoileus virginianus | reverse complement strand
AGTGGAGACAAGAGCTGGAACCTCCCCAGCTCACTTCCGGCCAAGAGAACTGCAAGGGGCGGAGAACAGAGGCGGGCTCAGAGTCAGGTCCCTGCCCTGGAGCTAGTGTGGGTGATCAAAACCAGAGCCGCCTCCTGGAAGAGCAGGACTCTGAGTCCTGGGTCTGTGACCTTGGGTAAGTCACACTTGACCCAGGCTGCTAAGAGGGCAAGGAGCAGAGAGGGATGGCGGGGCTAGATGGGGATTCCTGGATTTTCCACGCCATGCCAGGCCTGCCTTCATCTCTGCCCCAGGATGGGGAAGAAAACTTCCCCTGGTTTTTCAGGGAGATGCTATTCCCTGGGGCAGAGGGCAGGAGGAGAGGGTCCCCCCTACTCTCTCAAAAGCATAAGCAGTGGAATCATATATCCAGGGTGCCAGGTGGGTGGGTTGCTCTGGGATGGTTTTATTTAAGGGGGATTGCAAGGAAGCTATTTAACATGGTGCTGAGCCAGCCTAGACTGATGGAGCCCCTGGGGTAAGGGATGGAGAAAGGTCTGAGGCCAGCTCAGTCCCAAGGCCCCACCTTGATGGACTGATGGCTAGGCAAGAGTGGGTCTGTGGCCCTGGAGAGGGCTGGGCTGGGGAGTATACAGGTTCTCAGGCCCTGGACTGCCGCAATGCCTGTGCCCCTTGAGGACTGTGGGGTGGGTACTTGGGGGCACTGGGCTCTGTGAGGCCTGGATAAAAGGTGCTTCAGAGGTTCTGGACAGCTGTGTGTTGTTTGTCTGACTGTGTACTGGGGCCCCGTCCACACTAGCCTGCACTCCCCCAGGCCTGTCACCAGGATAGATGGGGCCTGAATTTCCACCTCCTGGAGCCTTTCAGATCTCTGCCTCCACCTGTGCGGGCAGGTGGGCCAATCTTTGTGGGATGGGGCTTTGGTTTGGTAGGGATAAGTAGGCCCTCTTCAAAGAGCTTGAAGAAAAGAAAAACAAAACCAAGAAACATTCAGAGCCCCAGCTGCAGGTGTCTTAGCCTCAGTTTTGGGCTCCACAGCCCTGTTTCTCTGTCCACCTCTCAAGAGGTTGCAACAGCAAAGATGGGGAGAGAGGGGGACTTGGGGATCCCAAGGCTGGGGCATGGGGCCAGGGACAGAGGGGAACTTGGGGATCCCAAGGCTGGGGTATGGGGAGAGGGATAGAGGGGGACTTGGGGATCCCAAGGCTGGGGCATGGGGAGAAGGATAGAAGGGGACCACCACAGGTGCCCCTGCTCGGTTCCCTGGAGATTTTCCCATGGAAGATTTCTGCTGGTCTCTGCCCTTCCAACAGGGTTTCCCCGGTGGCTCAAAGGTAAAGAACCCATCTTTCAATGCAGGAGCCACGGGTTCAATCCCTGGGTGGGAAGATCCCCAGGAGAAGGAAATGGCACCCTGCTCCAGTATATTCTTACCTAGGCAGTCCCATGGACAGAGGAGCCTGGCAGACTACAGTCCATGGGGTCACAAAGAGTCGGACACAACCGAGGGACTGAACAACCAACCCTTCCAACGAGAGGACCAAGAGTGCTTTTTTTCAAAGGCAGAGCGAGCAGCAAGTGTTCCAAAAAGTCATCTGTCCCTGTAGCCAGAGATAGATCTGAGACAAAGCATCCTCAGACGGTCTTTCACGAGTTGCTGAGGAGCCACCACTCTGGTCCTTTCCCTTCAGAGGGTCTCCCAGGGTCACGGGCAATGGAGACAGATTCTAGCTCCCAGAGAAGAGCCCAGGCCCTGGGAGCAGGTTGGAGTCCTCAGAAGAACAGCAGGAAAGTGGTCTGAGCTCTGGGGGGACGTGGGAGGCCGGGGGAGGGGGAGGGGTGAAGGGAGGGGCATCTGGGACCTGAGCACAGCTGCATTGGGGGTGGGGGGCCCCAGCCAGCCGCTGGCAGCTCAGCAGCATCACCTCTCTGCTGTTTCCCACATCTGTAGCATCTGAACCAGGAATTAGGGCAAGAGAGGAGATTCCCTCCCTCCCACGCTTCTGTCCCTGGACCACCCCTCCCCACAATGCCCTTCACATCTCAGCATCCAGCCTCCTAGGACTTCCCCTGCTCTCAGAAGTTTTGGGAAGGAAACCTGGAATCCTGGTGGGTCACTGCAGGAAGGGCCCCCAGAGAACCCAGGGGGACTAAGAGGGCAAGAGGCTTGTCTAGAGCCTCACACAGCAGGCAGCCATGCGTGCGTGTTAAGTCACTTCATTCTTTCTGACTCTTCACGGCCTTACGGACTGTAGCCCACCAGGCTCCTCTGTCCATGGGGATTCTCCAGGCAAGAATTCTGGAGTGGGTTGCCATTTCCTACTCCAGGGGATCTTTCCAACCCAGAGTTCGAACCTGTGTCTCATGTCTCCTGCATTGGGTAGACCAGAACCCTGAGCACAGTCAGCTCCTGTTGCCACATTGAAAGCCTCCCCTTCATGGAAGGTGGCCAGGACCCATAAGTGGCGGCTCTGCAGAGATCCCTCTGTACCCGGAGCTCAAAGTCCTGGCTCTGGCTTCCTTTTCAAGCCTGGCCTCTCCAATCCACCCCATGCCAGCCTCACCCAGGGGCCCTGCCAAGGGCGTCTCCATGCCACGCCCCACTCTCTGGTCAGCTTCTCTCTGGAGTTCAAGGCTGCATCCTCAGGGCCCTGATATCTAGGGCCAGCCTCCACCCAGAGCAGCCAGTTTCCCTGGGAGTGTAAGCTGAGATGAAGATGACGGACCCACCAGGCAGGATCTGGCTCGGCTCAGGTTCCCCCAAGAGGCCTGACGACACCCTCTCTGTTCACGTGGCCCAGCCTGCCCTGCCCCCAGAAAGCTGGCACAGGCCAGTACTGCTCTTGCTCCTTCAAGCCTGGGCTGGACAGTGGGCTGGCACCCAGGCGTTGTGCCAGCATCTCTGCCAGGACCTGGGAGAGGGTCTTGACTGGCACACCATCCTCAGAGCCCATTCTAAATGCAGGGCCTCGGTTTATTAGGTAAATCCCTTGCAGATTTCAGACAAGCACCCCCAACTTAAGGAGGTTGCTACCCACTTTACAAAATAACTCACCATTCCTTCATTTAAGGAGCTGGTTCCTCCCAGGCACTGAGGATAGGCGCCAGCCAGTGTACAAGCACTCAGGAATGTCCGGGAGCCTCTGACCTTGTTAGACACACATACACACACACACACACACACACACACACAGTGTGGGCTTGTGCTCACAGCTATGCACTTTCAGACCTTCAGAAACAACACAGAGATACATACTTGCCTGTGTACCCCCTACACACACACACACACACACACACACACACACACACACACACAAACATGCACTTATAGGTACACAAACTCCAGAGTTGAGTGCCCCTTGCCTATGGTCCTCCCACAGTCCCAGGAGCTGGCCATGTGGTACCTGGGATATGCAGCCCATCACCAGGTCCGAACTCACTTCCGCACAGTGGGGAAGTGACCCCACTGTGGGAAAGATGGTGGAAAGGGGTATGGGGAGCAGGGTAGGGCTTGCCAGAGGGGCCCAGGTCCCCAGCTTGGAAGAAGCCTTGCCCACCACCCTCAGTGGTTTAGCCTCTTAGATGCTAAAAAAAGATGGGGGGGGGGGCTTCCTTTGAGCCCCTCTCCTCATTCTGTGAGCTGGCCCTTTAAGTGGAGTTGCCTGGGCAGCTGTAGACCCACAGAGCTGGAACCATTGTCCTCCAATAGGAAGGAAGAGAAATGGTCCTCCTTCCCCACAACCCTTCTCTCCTGACCAATGGGAACCCCAGGGGTGTTAGCATCTTCCTCTGGGCCCTGAAGATTCCAGATCTTAAAGGGCTGGAGGTACCTAAGCAGCAACACCTCCCCCCACACACACACCACCAATTTCTCAGGTTGGGTCTGCTGTTCCTGGCTGGCACATGTGAGGGAGCCCTGACAAGTGAGTGGAGCCAAGATGGGGCAACCAGACATGCTGGACTCCTCTCTCTACAGCCCCATCCTAGGTCCTCTCATAGTTAATGTCATAGTTAACCACCCCTGGGATTATTTAGGCATTGGCAAGGGTATTTGGTGCCAAAAATCCTGTGGGAGAAGCAAACAGAAATATACCCAGCCCTTCCTGAAGAGCCCCAGACATGCCAGTGAGTAACTACCACACCGTGTGTGCCCTAACCCAGCGGCGTGAGCTGGCTGGTGGGAGGGCCTCCGGCTCTGGCTGCTTCCTTTCTCCTTACAGAGCGCTGGGTCTTTCCACACCAAGAGCAGCCAGGCAGTGCTAATGCCGAGCATGCCCAACCCACCCCCTGTGGGTGGTACTGTGTTCCTTCACCTTTCAGATGTCCTGGGAGCCCCTAAAGACAGAAGCAGCCCTTGCTTAAATCAACCAGTGGCCCAGAAGTGACTTTTCTACCTTAACACGGCTCCCTGGGCCCCCAACCTAGGAACTGCCTGCTCAGCTAGCCCTTAGCCTGGAGCTACACCCAAGGCTTCCTTCTGAAGCTTTGTGAGGTCACAGAGGGCTCAGGTGTCAGTCCTGAAGTCCAAATTAGCTAGGCTGTCTAAGTCCTTGAAGCAGGGGTGAGGCTGGCAGGCAGGTCTGATCCAGCGAAGAGAGTCGGCAAGGAGTTGCCCACTCCCACCCTTACCTCCCAGCGACAGACAGGTCCCTGGCCAGTGCATCAGTTCTACGCACCCCCGCCGTCTGCGATCCAGCCCGTCCTTCTCTCCCTGGCCCCTCCCCACCTGCAGAGGGAGGGACGAAGAAGGGAGGTGTCCAGCCAAGGTTACCAGTCAGTGCCTTGGGTCTCCTCCAGGGCAGAGCACGGCAGTCAGAAGAGGGAAGAAGCCGCTGGCCCGGCTACCTCCCAGCATGATCAGGAAGTGAGGCTGGGCCTCCCCAGAGCTCTCCATAGAAGGTGGAGAGGGTAGGGAGCAGGAGGGGCTGGACGGAGGCTTCCAAGCTAACTCTTCTGCCCCCCCTAAATAAACGCTGACTCTGACCTCCAGCCTGTGTGCTGCCCTGCTAGTGGGACTGTCTCTGGAGCACCCAAGTCCCCTCCCTTCCCAGATCTCGGAGGCCCCCAGCTTGGGAGAAGGTCCCAGCCTTGCAGCCCTTCCCTGCAGGAGGTCTACACCTTGTAGGAAACATAGTTCAACTCTGTGCTCCCTCGGGGCAGGGTCATGCCAGCCCAATGCTAGGCATGCAAAGATGGTCAGGAAACATATATTGCAAGAATACAGCCCCTCCCCACAGACCCAAGAGGTCTCTCACCACCAGGCCCACCCAGACCTCTTTTCCCAGCTTCCCTCATCCCCCAGGAGAGCTGACGAGGCTCCCCACTGCTGCTCCGGCTCCTGCCTCCCCTCCCAAGCGCAGGCAGACCTCAGGTTTCTAAAGGGCAGGTTTGACTCTCTCCCTCCCAGACTCTTCTCTGTCCCTCCACACCCGAACCATGGCTCCCTCCCACCCAAAGAGGTCTATCTGCTCAGAATCTCATGGGCAGAACACTTTGACCAAGTTAAATGTGGAAGCCCACCAGAGAGAGAGTCAAAATGGATTACACAGGGCAGGAGGGGGAGACAAACTAGAACCCCTACCACTCAGGCTCCCCTGCTACTCCAACCCCTTGCCAGAACCTTCCTGGCCCAGCTGGTCTAACCACTGCGGGACCGCCTGCATTCAGCTTGGGGGCTCAGAGTCCCAACCTTACAGGAGTGCCTTGCCACAGTCACACAGCAATCCGTTGGCAGAGCTGGGCCTCCTCGAGTTTCCAAACCCCTCCAGACGCCAAGGATGCCTCTCCCAGCAGTGGGATTCCTGGTTCCCACAAAGGCAGCAAGGGCAAGCGCAGGTGGGCCAGGGCTGCCAGCCATGCTGACCGGGGCAGAGACCGCCAAGAACCAGAGAGCAGCAGGGGGAACCCTGTTGGGTCTTGTTGAGGAAGGTGGAGCCTGTTGTAAAGGGCTGTTGAGCAAGCAGGCAGGTGGGCGAGGCTGGCAGAGCCTGGGCACTCCTGGAAGGCAGTGACTCAGGGGAAAGGCCCCTCTGAGTCAACCTGGCTAAAAGGTTGCCTTGAGAGGGTGGCACCTGCACAGATGGCTGGAGCAAGGTCTGAGGACTCCGAGAAGCTTCCAGGCCTCAGGACCTTCGCCCTTCTGCCCCATCGTCTGCCCTGAGGACCTCAGAGTCTGGGGGCAGAATCCAGGGAGGGAGGGCAGAGGTGGAGACTGTGCCAGCCCAGTGAACTTGCACAAGTCCACCCACCTGTTTTAACTCGTGACGGGATCACTGACACCGGAGAGGACAGAGCCAGCTGGGAGGAGCCGGCCGCCTGCTTTCTGCCTAGACCCCCACTGCTTCATTCCTGCCCCATCTCCTGTCCCTGCCAGCATCTGTGCAATGTGTCCAGCCAGAGGCCCAGGCCAGCTCCCGCTCCTCTGCCTGAGTTAGGACCTAGCAGAGCAACTGACCAAGGTTTTGTTTCAAAGGGTCACGGCTGTGGCAAAGCTCTTAGAAGAGCCTCGGACACGCAGTGAACACTCACTTCGTGTGTAAACAGTCAATAAATGTTGACACTGTGATGAGTCGCTGTTGTAACAGCAATTGTTGTTGAATTGCCTGGTGTGGATCTGGCATGCTGTAGGTGCTTCCAGGTTGGTGTTACTGTGATCTTTGTAATTTATCACAGCCGCCACAGTACCTGGTGCACAGTAGGTGCTGAACAAATGTTCAGTCTTCCTGGAAGGCCAGATGCATCCCCCACCTGAAGAAGATGGACGTGGGAGCATGTGCTTTGCTGGGCTTGGGTAGGGAGGGTGAGGTGTGCAGCAAGGGGCCAGGTTCTAGGTAGGAGAAGCCAGCAGCCCGACTCTGACCTCCTGCCTCCCCATTGAGTTAGAGGACTTACCTGAGGTTAAGTCAGAGTATCAAGAGGGAGGAAGACGATACAGAGCTTGAGCGAGGAGGAAACAGGCCCTGGAGCAGACAGGGCTCTGGGGGCAGACTGAGAGACGCTCCTGTGGAAGCCAGGTCTGAGCAGAAGCAGCCCCCAAGAGTAAGCCTGGCATTGGGCTGGAAGCACTCCTTCCCACTGCCCATGCCCCCAGGGTCCACCTCTTATGACGCAGAACCAGGGTAGGAAGTGGGGGACTCTGAGACCTGGACCAGAGCTCTGCACCCAGTCACCCCCAGTGTGAGTGGCCCTGTTTGCCCAATTACCCAGGAGTCACCCGAGGAGCCTGAAGAGTTGGTCAGGTTGGAACACCACCACCCTCATACGTATGTACCCCACCCAGCCAAGCCAACAGGGCAGGGCTGCAGTGCAGGGAGGGAAGGAGGCTGCCCGCTCACCAGCTAGGACGGCACAGCCTCCCGCTAACCAGAGATGAGCAGGGAGGGGCTCTCTGCTCTGGCCTTGAACCCAGCCCTCTAAAGCAGGGCGGGGTGGGGGTGGGGGCAGTGGATAGGATCTGATCCTTCCCACCCATTCATACCCACACTTTGCTTAGGAAGAGGGAACGACTCCCCAGAGCAAGTCACTGGCTCCTAGGGGGTGTGGGAGATGACATCAGCCAGGAAGCATGCATTCGGCCATCAGCTGCTGCGGCAACACACACGTGTGTGCACACACACACAATTTAAGGGACTGCCACATGCGGCCGCACATGCAGACATGTGCAGATTGACTCCCTGACAGCAGCCGACCTGTGCAAACCAGAACCCACACACACCTTCTCCCCAGAGACCTGAAACACTGCCATGTAGACATTCTGGGTCACCAGCTATGAGCCAGGCACCGTGCTGGGCACAACAGAGTTACCCCAGGTCCCCTGAAGCCTGTCTTCTAACAAACAGATATATTTAACATCTAACTTGCAGAGGAGATTGTGTGATATCTTGAGTTTTTTGGAAGCAACAAATGTCAGGGAGTAAGATACTGGCCCAGGGTTGATAATTGTTGAAGCTCAGGTATGGACACACAGCGATCCATGATACTGTATTAGTTTCTCTATTTTGTATATGCTGGCAACTTTCCAAAATAAAAAGTTAAATACATGTACATATTTAATTGGCAATTGATAATAAGTAAAATGAAGGGGGGAAAAAAGGCAGGGTAAAGATACAAAGCACTAGAACTAAGAAGTCAAGGAAGGCTTCTCCAAGGAGGTGACATTTTAAGCAAAGACCTGAATTAACTAAGGTTCAAACCACACAGACATTTGGGAGGAAGAACAGTTATCAACCCTGGGCCAGTGTCTTACCCCAGCATTCCTTGCTTCCAGCAAACTCTAGATATCACACAGTCTCCTCTACAAGTACTTAAAAGTGCCCAAGTTAGATGCTACATATAGCTTTTTGTTAGAAGGCAGAAAAAAGGACATTCCAGACAGAGGGGACCCACAAATGCAAAGGTCCTGAGGTATAACAAGCTTGAGAAATAGCAGTTCAGTAGGTCTGGAATTCTGTGACCAAAATACACAGGATTCTACAGTGAGATCAAAGGGGCCTTGCGGCTGTGATAAGAGTTAAGAATCTCTCTTAAGAACAGCAGGATGCCCTGGAGGTCAAAAGCACGGGACAGATGTGATTTGATTTAGAATATGGTCTTAAAAACCACTCTGGAGACTCCTGTGATGATCCAGTAATTAAGAATCTGCTTCCCAATGCAGGGGACGCAGGGTTCAATCCCTGGTCAGGGAACTGAGATCCCACGTGCCAAGGGGCAACTAAGCCCATGAACTACAACTAGAGTAGTTGTAGTGGCCGCAAGGAAGTGCCCACATGTAGCAGGTACACATGTATATGCCCAACACAGCCAAACAAATAAATATTAAAGAAAAAAAACACACAGCTCACCCTGGCTCTTGTTAGATCTTTGGGAGGAGGAGACAACAGAAGTGTTTGGAGACTACTACAGTAGTCTGGACAAGCATGGGACTGGCTTGGGACTCATGGTGAGATGGTGAGACGGATCCAGTGTAGGATCTCTTTTGAGGCACTTTGCTCACGGGTGGATGTAAAGCGAGAAAAAGAGAGAAGCTGAGCACGATTCCCTGAGAGCTCAGTTGGTAAAGAATCTACCTGCAATGCAGGAGACCCTGGTTCAGTTCCTGGGTTGGGAAGATCCCCTGGAGACGGAAGAGGCTACCCACTTCAGTATTCTTGGGCTTCCCCTGTGGCTTAGTTGGTAGAGAATCTGCCGGGAATGTGGGAGGCCTGGGTTCAATTCCTGGGTTGGGAAGATCCCCTGGAGAAGGGAAAGGCTACCCACTCCAGTATTCTGGCCTAGAGAATTCCACGGACTAGTCTACAGCCATACCACTCTGAACGCGCCCGATCTCGTCTGATCTCGGAAGCTAAGCAGGGTCGGGCCTGGTTAGTACTTGGACGGGAGAATTCCATGGACTGTATAGCCCATGGGGTCACAAAGAGTTGGACACCACTGAGCAACTTTCATATTCACTTTCAAGCATGATTCCAAAGCAGGACCTGAGCTTGGAAGTGAGGGCTAGGGACACAGTGGGGAGGATTGTGCAACCGGTTGACTACGGGCAAAGAGCATCCCGGTAGGGACCTCACACCCAGCGTCAGCCCCCCAGCAAGCACACAGGGGGATGCACACACACTCTGGGACACCAGGCACAGAGCCTTTGCCCCACCCTGCCGGCCCCACACAGAAGCCCCAGGACTGCAGCCCCCGTGCTCTCTAGCTCAGCCGCAGCACCCACAGGGTCCCCAGTCCTAGCATCTCTTTACCAACCCTCACCACCGCCTCCCATGTCAGCCCCTTGAGCAAGGAGGCTTCTGACTCACTTTCTTCCTGGACACCAGAACCCAGCCCCTCCACCCCCGGCCTCATCTGTCCAGTCGCCTTCAGATCCTGCTCCCATACCCCAGCCTAAGGCAGGTTCTTTAGCACCTGAGCCATCAGAGAAGCCCACAGAAAATGATCACTCAATAAATATTTGCTCAGCACTCTCTGTGGGCCAAGCCCGCTGCCTTTCCACCTAACGCCTTGAAGGTGCATGGTCACCTCCACCAATCCCCACCACCTCCCCCATGATTCCCCTCGATTCCTAGCACTCCTGCACTCGCTGTACCACAGGACAGTTGCCCACCCACCCCTGCTCACCAACCAGCCTGCCAGCCTTGGAAGGGTGCCTGGTGCCATGGGAAGGGCACAGCTGTGTCCAGGCAGAAGTCAGTCCTGCCTGCCACCAAGCAGCTGCACCATCTCACGCAGGTGACTCTGCCTCTGAGTCTCCGTCTGCTGGAGAGGTCCAGAAGTAGTTCTCACCTTCCAGACCATGGTGAGCAAGGAGACAGTTTACGGGGGTACTGAGGCCAGTGCCCAGCACAGAGCAGCACGTGGCAGCCATTCAGTGGCCGCTGTTGTGCACTCAGGCCCAGCCCTGACATCCACCCACTGGGTGGCCTTAGAGGGCTCGTCCAATCAGTTTTCTCACTCATGTAGTGGGGTAATGGTATTCCTGGTCCCGCCTGTCTCTAGGGCTGCTCGGAGGCTGGTAATCCCAGCTGCTCCTTACTGGGCCCTTGGCTATGTGCAGGCACTGTCCTGCTGACGTGTTTGGCACATAGACCCTCCCACAGCCATCTGGAATTCCTGTTATAAATGGAGAAGCGGAAGCATGGCAACGTTGAGTAACATCCCGAAGACAAGCAGGTGTAGAGTGGATTTGCACTCAGGCTCAGCCACGCAGATCCTGCCTCTGAGTGGTGAAGGGAAAGGGGCTTTGTGTCTGGGGGGCAGCAGTGCTGTGTGCCGGAGCCTCAAGATACCCTCACCCAGAGCACTCCTTCCAATGGCAGCCAAGGGACTAAGTCAGCCCAGAAGAGGCCTCAGGTACCTCCAGGCGCCAGCCAGCCCCCAGCTCCTACCTCAGGCATCAGCCATTTGCCTCCCCACCAGATGTAGCCCAGACCCTGGGTACCACTCACACCAGTCTGCTACACTGCACCTCCCTCACTGGGCCCTATTTCCCAGTCTGTGAAATGATGTTGATTATCTCTTGCATATTGGGTGGTTGTGAAACACTGGCCATCCGTTGTCCACCATGGTACCACTTGCCCCGGGGGTGGTAGATGCGCCAGATGCTGGGAGATCCAGGCACAGTGGGGACTTGAATGCCTTTCCCAGGCAGAACCAGACCTCAGAAGACAAAGGGTTGCACAGGGTCTCTAAACAGCTCTCCAGAGCACCTGATGCTTGAATGTGTGATGAAGGCTGTGGAATGATTTTGCCAGCCCCTTGAGGTTCCCTGGTGGCTTCCCTGGTGGCTCAGAGGATAAAGCATCTGCCTGCAATGCAGGAGACCCAGGTTCGATCCCTGGGTTGGGAAGATCCCCTGGAGAAGGAAATGGCAACCCACTCCAGTATTCTTGCCTGGAGAATCCCATGGACAGAGGAGCCTGGCGGGCTACAGTCCACAGGGTCGCAAAGAGCCGGACACGACTGAGCCACTTCACTTTCACTTTCACTCTGAGGTTCCCTGAGGCCCACAAGGCTCAGGGACAATTGAGGGAACCTGGAGTGCCCCAAACTGAAAAAGGGCCAGACCCACGGAGGCTTGAGGATGGGATCAAAGGAGCAGGTGGTGGGAAGGCAGAAGACTGGGGAAGATGAGCCAAAGGTCCAGTGCTAACCTAGGACCATGGAGGGCACACAGTCCCAGTGCCAGGGACCAGGGGCTCCGCAGGACCCACAGCAATGTTTGTAGCCAGGTGGACAAAAAGGAGCAAAACACCAAAAAGCAAAAGAAAATAAAGACAAAATCAAAATGAATAAAATTTAATTAAATATCTACACAACAAGACATTGTCAAGTAATAAACTGAACCCAACTCAAGTAGCTATATATGAATGACCTTTAATGAGGAATGCAGGCAAAATTTCATATGAGTGATAGGATCAGGGATTCAGCATCTAAAATTCAAAGTGCCAGAGGTCTGCCTAGGGTCTTCAAATGTGCCACCCCAAAACTTACATGCCTCCCTGAGGAAAGGAGGGTCCCAAGATTGATTTCAGATTACTTTTCTATTGGGTGGGTTAATGAGAAAGCAAAAGGGAAATTCAGGTCATTACAGAAAAATGAAGTGATGTTCCTCGCACATGTTCATTTGTAAATGGAGACCCTGAGTCACTGCAGACCTCACTGTGCAATGCCGCCCTCAGCCTCTTCATCCCTGGGGGGCTGGTGGGAGTCACCCCACCCTCAAAGTCCCTGCACATTTCAGCAGTTAGTTTGCCAGCCTCCCATTCTTTCACACCTCTGGAGCTAAGATCTGCCAACCCCTCTGGAGTTAATCAAGGTGACTTTAGGGAGTGAGGCCAGAGAGCTGGGTTCAAGTCTAACCCCACCCCTGACCCACTGTGTGATCCTAGCCAGGTCGCATCCTCCCTCGGGCCAAGCCTCAGTCTTTGTCTGTGAAATGGCATAACTGCCTACCAGGGCTGCCATGTGGACCAAGGAGGACGCAACTGTGTGAGACACTGCTTTTTAAACAGACTAGACTGCATCGGGGTTTGACTAACCAAACAAAACCAAAGGAAAAAAGCTTTGCCAAAGCCCGGAGCGGGGTTTCACAATCAGCCCTTCTGAGCTATATCTGGGGGAGGTGAATTTTTATGCTTCCTCATGGTCTTTTTGCCAAGGCCTCACCATCTCTTCTTGCCCCAAGCAGCAGAGAGAGGGATCAGAGCCGCAGTGGTGGGGAAGCAGGTTGGGGTGGGTTGGGGTGGGTGAGGGAGCCAAGCCGGCTTGGCTCCTGGAGGCCTGAGTCAGCAGGCGGGCAGGCAGGGCGGGCCCAGTCCTTGCAGGCTTGGGGAGGAGATGGTGCAGGAATGTTCCTCCCGCCCAGGCCTGGGACTTGCCCACCACATCCTGGCTCTTAGATGCGAGATGCCTGGAGCTTTGTTGAGTGGGTTCAGCCAGGGGCCTTCAGAGGCAGCCTGGCCCCAGGGACCGCCCAGAAGTGGCCAAGGCCAGGCCACAGAGCCTACTGGGAACTGGTCTCTGACCCCAGAGCATACCCCATCCCTGCTGGGTGATATAGCCAGGTTTCCCATCTGTGCAATGAGGAATTGAACTTGATGGTGTCAGATAATGAAGGATCCAGACTGGTTCCCCCAGGAGGTGATGCAGGCCGAGTCTATGAGCATCTATGTGTATGACACCTTCGCTATGTGCATGTGTGACTTTGTGGCCATGCATGTCTTGAGTGTGTGTACCACTGGGTGAGTCCTGTGTGCACAGGACTATGGTGGGGCTAGAGTGACAAAGTGGCTGAGACAGACAACATGCATGTAGGTGTGGGCAAGTGTGGACGTGGCTGGGAAGGTGTGACTGTGTGGCACTGTGGCTGGGAGTGCAGGTGTGTCAGCATGTGACCATGCATATGTGTGTGTGTGTGTGTGTGGAGCCAGGTGTGACCTGTGTGCCCGTGGGCAGGTTGGGTGGCTCTATCTGCTTTGGGTTGGGCAACCGTGTCTGTGACCAGACCTGGCTCTGCTACAGCCGTGGCCCAGCAGTGGCCCTGTGGTCCATGGCCCTCCTGTGCCCAGGAGGCAACAGGATGCGGGATCACAGAGCCATCCCCATTCCCCAACTGCCATATGAGGCCACAAAGCAGACTCCTTCCCCAGGCTGGGCCAAGACTGGGGCTCGGGGTCCCCTGCCCCCCACCTCCAGGTCCTGGTAGCTGCCCAGGGCAGAAAGAGAGGCCTTGTTTTCCACCCTCCTCCCAAGGGAGGAAACTGGAGGCAGCTGGGCCCAGCTCAGTCTGGAACATCTGCCTGGCGTGTGACTGAAGCCGGCCAGCAGGCCCAGCCACCACCAGACTGGTCCCCATGCACACTGGTCCCCCAGCCCTTGCTGAAAGAGGCTGGCTAGCCCAGATCAATCTCAAATTCCCCAGCACCCCGACCCAAACTGAGAGAAGGGCTGTGACATCCCCGCTTCCACTACACAGATGTCTGTCCCAGCCTAGAGACCTCAGAGGCTTGGCCTGTCCTTCCCTTCCCTTACCTCACATCTTGATACTTTTCCTAGGTGCAGCCCCTCCTGAGAAACATGTCAGACCAGATCCCCTCACCCTGAGGACAGAAGGTGTGGGAGGTGGTCCCTCCTCTCGAGAGACACAAGAGGTGACGCTATTACCAGGGCAGGAAGCATGAACAGGGGACTCTCCAGGCACTGGTGTTAACAGCATTCCCATCACTCAACACAGATGAGCCCTGGGAAGACCACCCCCTCACCCCCACCTCTCCTTACTGCAGAAGGCTGCCTAGAGGTTGAAGCTGAGAAGAGGTTAAGGGTGGGAAGGTCCTCGGATGGTTTGGAAAATGGAAGAAGGAGGGCAGGGAGGAGAGGGGAAAATTCCACAGAAAGTCCCAAATCTGACCTAATTTTGACCCAGGGCCAGGGGCCCATTCCAGAAGTTCCTCTGAGGACGCTCTGCTGGATCTGGGAGCCTTTACTGCCTCTACCCTGCTGTACCTGCTGCCCCTTATTCCATCTCACTGCCGTGAGCTCCCGCAGCCCCCAGCCCAGCTAAAGCCTCCCCTGATGCCCGGACCCCAGCAGCCCTCCCTCCACCCAGTCCCCACTGCCCCCAAGAGGACCTTGACCTCCCAGCCCTCCTCTTTCCCGTGTGCAAACAGATTCTTGTCCACCCTGCCTAGGACACGCCCAAGGGCACAGCTGGGGGGGTCCACCTCAGTTTCCAACCAGGAAGCCACTCAGGGCTGGGCACCCTGGACTGGACGGCCCCTGGGAAGGACACAGGGTCTGAGTCCCACCCCCTCTCCTGGACTGGGCTTTCCTGGGGGCAAGGCTGGGATATGGCCTCCTGGGGAGATGAAGCCCCTGTCGACTAGACTGTCCCTTCCTCATGTGACCCTCAGTCCTGGATCACAGAGCAGCACAGCCAAACCCCTGGCAGGACTCCACCTATTTGAGAAAAGAGGAGAGTGAGGTCTAGGAAGGGTCTGCGTTGAGCTGGGGTCCATGGTCACCCAGAGGTCTCCAGCTAGCCCCAACCACCTGCACTGCCCTCTCCCCACCAACTTTTGAGGTTCTGGGGTGAATGCTGTGCCCATCACCACCTCAGAATCTGGTCCAGCTGCTCCCAGGGACAACTAGAGCTCCATCCTTCCCTCCACCCTCATCCCCCCTGGGATCCAAATAAGGAGTCATACTTTTGTTATCGTAATTGGAAAAGGTTTATCAAGAAAACAAGAAAGAATGAAGATTGAAGCAGCAGCAGCCAGAAATAGCCATGACCTCCCGGGAGGGCCAGCAGTGGCGTCTGTCAGTTTCTGACCATACCCCGGCCTGGGGGTGTGGGAAGAGCTCCCTTGAGGATGTAAACATGAGTGGGAGACAGCACAATCCCACCAGGACCTGGATGGCATCACAGTGAGCCTGGTGATGGGCAGGTGGGCCCAGGATCCCTGGGGCGATGAGTAAGCTGGCCCCTGGGAGCCGGAGATCCAAGCCTGCCCGGAGTGTGAGAGCTACAGCTGGTGAACTCAAATACCCAGTAACTTGTGGGTGTGCCCTCCAGGCAGGTACCACCAAAATCCTGCGGTCTGTGGCTTGTCACAGCACCTTGAGCTCAGGGCAAAGATGCTGCGTGGTCCCTAGCCAGGGAGTGAGGGGGCTCAGCTGGTGAAGGGGGAGTCAGGAGGGAGCTGGCCTGCAGCCCCTGCTGCGGGGTGGCGGGGAGCAGGGCAGGGACAGGGGCATGGGAGCCAGGCAGATCCCCACCCTCTGTCACACAAGGGGACACACCAAGGGGGCACCAAACTTGCTGGGAAAAGATAAAGGAGAGGAGAAGAGGTGTTTCTATGCCTCCACAGCTTTGTCCAGGCTGTTCTTCTCTGAATGCCTTCCCCGTCCACTGTCCCGACTTACTGTCTGGCAGGTTCTTGTCATCTTTCAAGACACACTGCTCCCACGTCACCTGCTCCATGGAGTCATCCCTGACCGGCAGAACGAGTGGTCCCTTCCACGAGCTTCCAGAAGCCCCTTCCTTACCATCGATCATACTGTATTGCCCCCGCCTGCTTCTGTGTCTGACCCCCCACTTCAACTGGGGACAAGAGCAGGCGTGTCGCAGCCCTGGATGCCCAGTGTCTGACCTGGGGCCACAGCAGGCCCGCGTGTCTACCGAACAAATGAGAGGGAAGTGGCCAGGTGGGCATGCGCTAAAGGCTCCAGGGGAAGCTAAGACCCCAGCCTGGCCTCAAGTGACTGACCAGCAGCCCAGGCCTGGGCCTGGAGGGCTCCTGGCCCTGTTCTCATCCCCGCTGTGCCCCCAACTCTAAGGGGTGGGGGACTTTCCCAGGGATATTCATGACTCCTCCAAAGGCCACCCCCAACTCCCCACCCTCCAGGCACTGCTGGCATGGGAAGGCCCCGGGGGCGGGGCCACACGGTCAGAGGCTGTCATACATGCGCAGCGTCTTCTCCAGCTGCTGGCTGACCCGCTGGTAGAACAGGATCTGCTGGCGCAGGTAGTTCTGCATCATGTGCTTGAAGTCGAGCTCGCGGCGCTGGTGGAAGTGGTTCATCTCGGCCTGCAGGGCAAAGCCCACCACGCGGCAGCGCCGGCGGATGCCGTCAGCCTCCTCCTGCGCCATGCGGCCCTCGTCACTCATGCGCTGGCTCTCCTTCACCTTGGCGAAGGCGCCTGGCACGGGCAGAGCGGAGGACAAGGGCGGTTAGGGCTCCGGTCGCTCCCATTCGCTCCCTAACCCTGCCCTGAGACCCTTCAAGGGCAGACAGCACCCTCACTGGCTCAACTCGGGCCCCCCTCCTGGACTCCAGACCCATGGTGCAGCCACTTGATGTCTCCACCAGGATGTCCCCCGAACCCTCACCATCAGCATGTCCTAAACCAGATGTACCCTCTTCCCTCCAAACCTGAGGCACCACCAGCAGCGTGCACCTGACCGGTCACAACCCTGCGAGCTGTACTGACTTCTGCGACCAGGCTGTCCCCATCCACCAGAGGCCTCATCACCCCTCACACTGGTTCCCCACTCAGCTCAGATAGCACCTTCTCCAGGAAGCCTTCTGGGTGGTCCCAGTGCATCAGTGCATCTCCACGCTCTCAGGTGTCCTGGGCTTCCCTCTACCACAGCTCTTCCCTCTCTGTGGTTTTTCTGACTGCATCTCTCCAGGTATGAGCTCAATGTCTCTAGCACCTAGAACAAAGCCTAGCCCACGCAGATTCTGACACGTGTCTGCTAAACTGATCTCACTGGACTGCTACAACAGGCCCCCCACGGGTCTCCCCACTTCAGTCCGAACCTCTGAGAGGTTCTCTATGGCACCTGACCAGCAGCCAAGCTGGCACCCATAGCTCCAGGTCTCCTCTGGCTTCCTTCTGGCCTGCAGAGCAAGGTCCCCCGTTCTCCTGGCCTGGGAAGCCCTCTGGGAGTTGACCCCTGCACCTGTTCCGCACTGACCCCATATTCATCAAACTCACCCTTTCTCTCCTACCTCCCTATCTCTGCCTCCTGGATCCTTATATATAATTCAAGGCTCTGATCAGGTGCCACTCCCACATGGAGCATCCTTCTCCCTGCCCCCATCACACTACTGATTCTAAAACAGAGGCTGAAAGGCCACCTGGAGTTTTCCTTTGTGTGTGTCTTACATATAAGCTCTGCTCCCTCCTCACCCCAGTCCCCAGGGGACTAGAGGAGGCCAATGTCATAACCAGGTGACAGATGGTGAGTCAGGGGATGAACCTGCAGAAGGGACCCAATTTGGAAGAACCTGAGTGAATCAACAAGCAGCTGATGAAACGATTTCAGTTCTGAATTATTGGGCACTTGGCTGATGCTGCGCTGAAGCCAGTGGGCAGTTGCTGAGCTGGGGAGGCAGTCTGCCTGTGCCTAGCAAGGCACTCCTCTCAGGGCTATAGGGAATCCACCGTGTGAAGGAGAGTATGAAGGTGGGCAGGCTTGGCACAGAGGACAGCATGCTCCTGGAGCGCTTCAAAAGCACATGAGTGACAGGCTTGTTTTACATGCTTCCCACCTCCTCCTTAAGGGGGCCTCTCAGGGACCTTTGAAACACAGTCTGTTTACTCTCAAGTTGTTCAATGCATTCAGGACACATTTACTGTGCATTTATTATGTGCTGGAAATAACTCTGCCTTTAGAAGGAGCAGTACCCACGGAAGGCGGCAAGTGTGTGGCTAATCAGCAAATAGCGCCATTTCGGGCAGCCCGACTCACATTGACAACACTTCCAGGACTGCTCACACAGCACCCAAAAGAACTCCGCAGTGTCCAGCTCCCAGCCCACTCAGTCCTTGCAGCACCTTCCTTGAACCACCTCTTCTTGCCTCTTGTTTCATCCTTATTGATTCATTCAGATTCTTCCAAATTGGGTCCCTTCCCCAGGTTGATCGCCCAGACCTGGGCAGAAGGAGAGGGATTGACCATGGGACCAAGATGAGACCCCCATGAGAGGCCTCAGAGCTGGAGCGGCCTTAGAGGACAGCTGTCCAGCCCCCACCCCCACGGCCACCTTCACCTCCACCACCATGCCAGTATTCTTCAGAGGAAACTCAGGCCCTGGTGAGAAAGGACTTGTCCAGGGGCTCCCAGCCTCCTTCCTGCCCACAAAGTGCGGGATATCTGGCCCCGAGGGAGCCTTGCAGAGCGGGGAGTGGATACCACTTCTAGTGCAGGGAGCCCAGGTCAGGTCCTCCAGGCACATACGTGAGACATCCAGACAATGGACTCGGGAATTTGAGAAGGTCCCAAGGGGTAGAAAGAACCAGAAGAAGAAAGGTAGAAAATAGCTGGACAAAGAAACTAGAGTTAGGCTTCAGCAAAGGAAACATACCAGCCTGGATTCCACCTTCCTGAGAAAGTCTGGGTGCGGTGGCGGTGGACCTGCATTTGAGAAGCTATTTAAGCCCTTAAACAGCCCATGGCCTTGGGCTTCCCTGGTAGCTCAAATGGTAAAGAATGCACCTGCAACTCGGGAGACCTAGGTTTGATCCCTGGGTTGAGACGATCCCCTGGAGAAGGGAATGGTTACCCACTCCAGTATTCTTGCCTGGAGAATCCTATGGACAGGAGTCTGGTGGGTTACAAAGTCCATGGGGTCACAAAGTGTCAGACATAACTGAGCGACTAAGCACAAGCCCATGGCTCTAAAGGAAGGAAACTGAGGCCCAGATAATAGGAATGAATCTATTGCAATTGCTAGGTATCCACAGACAGGCAGGGAGCCAGGGATGGGGGGCAAAGGCTATGGGGGCCAGAGGAGGTCCCACCCTGCTCTCTGTCACCCTCCACCCTGTGACTCAGATGTGGGACTGGTACCAGCTAACACTAACGCACCCCAGAGACAAACTGGGAGTCAGGGCCTGGGCCAGTCCCCCCTCACACCACCACATTCCACCTAGGACTCACCCTGAGAGCTGAGGATCCTAGGCACCTCCTGCCCTGGCAGTTGTCCTGTAGACCGGATCCCAGAAATAGGGACGGGAAGGTTGGAGTTTCAGATCCCCAGGGTCTCAGGCATGTTCCCTAAAGTCCCACCTGAATCCATCTTGTCCCTACCCTAGGTTGAGGGCAGGAGGTCTGGGTCCTAATCCACTGTGTCACCTCCAACAAGGACTGCAGGTCTCCCCACTGTCACACGGGACAGGTTGGACTACATATGATGCTGCTGACAGCTGCTTAGGGCAATATAGCACTTTAGAGTTTCCACATCAGTAAAATGGGATTATGATGGTACTCGCCTTCTAGTTAAGAGCAGAGGTTTAATTGAACTAATACGTTTAAAGCACTTGGGATAGAGCCTGACAAGATAAGAGCTCCAGATGCTATGTGTAGCTAGGTGCAAACTGCTCTTCAGTCACACCACCCAGCTGGTGGTGGCTTAGGGCCATATGATTCTTTGTTCATGGGAGCCTAGGAGGAGAGGCAGAAGGAGAGTTAGGTGATGGCCCAGAGCACAGAGACTAAACCCACCTGTTCCCCCAGGGTAGAACTTGGTCCTGCAAGGGCCACTTTGCCTTGGCCAACCTGTGAGCACCATGACCCCTCCATGCATGCTGTGTGGTCCAGGGCCTGCCTCTAGTCGACAGAGGATGCCAGCTGAGTTGGTGAGAGAGTACCCAACTCCTTCCCTGGTCCTTCCCCTTCTGGCTCGTCTTCCCCAGGCACCACCCCTCAGGGACCTCCCTGTCCCATCTGTCTGGCACAGCGGCAACAGCCTGGCTGTATAGTTAGAGACACTGGGGTTCCAATCCCTGCTCTGATGATCAGCCCCCCTCACTGCCCCTCATCTAGAACACATGGACCCACACTGACCTCCGTGGTTTGTGACGAGTCCTAGGACAGAGTCCTGCCCTGGCTGGCTCTCAGGCAGGGGCCCTGAACAGTCACTGTTTCCCCTTGCTGTCCCAGGTTAACTATTATCAAGACTCTCTTTTCCCCTCACAAGATTGCCCTGGTTTGGATGATAAATCACATGGTTACCCTTCTCCCTTTAGGAGAAACCCCTGAACTGAGCTCCAGGGACCAGGCTGGTGGGCAGACCAGGCTGGTGGGCTTCAACTCTGCACCAAATGGGTTCCATGATCCATTTTCCTAAGCTTTCTCAGGGGAGGAAATTCAATCAGGGTCACCTCAAAGACAACATTTGTCCAAATTCTGGTCTCCTAAACCCTACCAGGCCTCCTGTCTCCTTCCTTGCAAAGCCTCTCCCACATGCTCACCATGTTTTAGAGTGTATGAACAGGCTGACAGCATCCTG
Organism: Odocoileus virginianus; assembly: GCF_023699985.2. NCBI lineage: Eukaryota > Metazoa > Chordata > Mammalia > Artiodactyla > Cervidae > Odocoileus > Odocoileus virginianus. Next base: position 1,501,931 of record NC_069689.1, on the reverse strand, counting down.
GGCACCCAGGCCCCAACTTTCCTGCTCCTCCCTCTGTGAAAGGTCTCTATCCACAGGGCCACCATGGGACCTCTTCTCCCCGCAGCAGGCTGTAGTTCTCCAAAGCCTGCCCGAGTCTGTCTCAGCCAGATTCAAGCCCCACTCCCTAACCACTGTAGTACCTGCCATACACAGGGCTGGGAGTGGTGGTACAGAGCCTAGAAAGTGGAAGAGTAAGCCCCAAAGCCCTTGGCCGAATGGGGAGGCATCCTCTGGGTAAGGGAAGGTGGGTGCGGCCTCTGTCTGAGGTTGAATACATCACCCCCAGAGGACCACTGGCCCCTCATCTTAGCCTCCAGTGGAAACTCAGAAGTGGCCTCTCTCAGCTCTGTCCCCCCGATCCAGGGTCAGAAAGGCCAGACTGCCTTTACTCCCTCCTGCTCTAATGGGAGCCTGGGAGCCCGGAGTACAGGGTTGCCTTCCCGCCCCCAGCTCTGCCCTGGGTGGAGGGTCCCCAGACACGCATGGGAGCAGCTGTTTCATCACTGTGCTCCTGCTCACCTTTCTCTTGCTGCCCACACAGGAACACGCCACCCAAGGAGCTGGTTGAACCAGCTTTCCCAGGCCGTAGTGCAGCAGTGAGCGTGGCTCTACTTCCGCACAAGGCGACACCTGCCCCAGTGGGCCAGCTGGCCCCAGCCACCACCCCTGCCCTGTCCCTGCCCAGAACTCAGAGCCGAAACTAAGGCATCACTCTGTCCTTGACCAGACCCTTCCCAGGACTCTCCCCAACCCCACTCCCTTGAAGGCCTGAGAGCTCACAGTGTCCACTCTATGTTACAGATTGAGGAACTAATGCCCAGAGAGGGGAAGGCACTGCCCAGGGACACACAGCAAATTGGGGGCAGAGCCAAGACCAGAACTCAGGTCATGTCTCCTGAAGCTGAAAGAAGAGAAGGAGGAAGAAAGGAACGTGGAGAAGAAAAAAAAAAAAAGCAGGAGAAGGAGGAAGAGACAGACAGTAAGGGGAGAAAAGAGTCTAGAAGCTGGAGAAGGTTTAGAAGTTAACCTCCTAAAGATGGTTGGATGGCATCACTGACTCAATGGACATGAGTCTGAGCAAACTCTGGGAGACAGAGAAGGACAGGCAAGCCCAGCGTGCTGCAGTCCACAGGGTTGCAAAGAATCGGACACAACTTAGTGACTGAACAACAACAACAAAAGGAGAACAAGGCTGGTTTGCTACCAGCGACCAAGGTAGGGCGGTGATGTTTGCTGTTCCCCAGGCTCAGTGCAGAGCCGGCTTCCTGACCCCGCCCAGAGGAAAACTCTCCACCAAGCCAGGCCTGACCTCAGGGCTCAGGGGCCTGGGAGCCAGCCCCACGCCCTGCAGACGTTCTTCCTGAGTTACCAAGCAGCCCTGGGGAGGACCACACCTCCCTCCTGCCCTGCCTGTAGTCCGCAAGGCTCAGCCACCTGCCGGGTCAGCTCCTGACTCAGGGGCTCAGGCAAGAAGAGAAGCCAGGATCAGGAAGAGGGAATCGGATGGACCATGTGGGTAGTGCCCTGGACCCCCGGTTTCTCCTTCAGCCCAGTCCGGGTGCCCCTCGGTGACCCGGCTATGAGTCACTTCCCTGGCAGTTCCTTGAGAGCCCCGCAGTAACAGGGACCCATCCTGTCCCTCCCCTAGGGAGGAGACCGTGAGAACTGAACACACGGCTGAGCTTGGGAGGTGGCCAAAAACCATGTGTCCTTGGGGAGGTGCAAAAGGAAGGGACAGTCCCAGCGAGGCCACGGACTCCTTGTGCAAGCCACCCTTCTGTGGACACAGCTCCTTCGTCTGCAAAATGGGGACAGCCTCCCCTCCTGAACACAGATAGGGAGGAAGCTCACAGATAGGATGTGCAGCCATGAGAACAGTCTCTGAACTTGCAAAGGCAGGGAGGTGAGCTGGTGACAAGCGGGAAGATAGGCTACGCTCTGTGCTCTCGTTATCTGGGTCTGTGTCCATGTCCCCCATAAGCCTGTGGGCTCCTCAAGGGCAAGGCCTGGGCCCTGGTCAGCTCCGTGTTCCCAGAACCCAACCTAATAACTTGGAGGACTCGCTATATAGTGAGTAAATGAGACAGAAACAGAGAAAATGAATGAATGAATGAATGAATGAGTGAGTGAATGAATGAACAGACAAGAAGGTAAACAGTGAACTCCATGAGGACAGGGACAAGACCTGCCCATAAATATCCTGTACCTAGAATAGCACCTGTCATCTGCTAGGTGCTCAACACCCTTGCTGAATGAACGAATGAGACAGGGACTGAAAGACTAGCTGAGCCACTCTGCCCCATCTAGGCCATCTTCACAGCCCCTGTGCCCTGCAGAGCACAGACGCTGTCAGGGTCTCCAACCCACACTGGCCCTTACCTTTCTGCAGGTGGATGATGTCAGGGAAGTTGGAGAGCAGGCCCTGGTAGAGAGACAGTGTATCGAGCATCCGGAAGAGGTCATTCTTGGGCTGCTCAGCGAACATCTCACCAACCATTTCATAGGTTCGGCCCGTGTGAGAAATGGCGCTGTTGAGGGCCTCAGAGCTGAAGGGGGGGTCCATCTGGAAGGCGTGGCTAATGGCCTGGAAGGCATTGCCCAGCTTCTGGAATTCCTTGCGGAAGCCCCCCACATGCTTGCGCACCAGCTCTGAGGCCACTGTGCTGAGCTGCAGGACGCTGTCGTCCATTTTCTTGCTGAAAGCTTTGAAGGTGTCTACGCGGTCCTCCACGTCCTGCAGGTCCTGGTGCTCCGTGGGGATCTGAAAGGTGAGCAGGAAGCTGGCGCCCACCATCTCGTCCTTCTCGGCCCGGCGTTTGCCCATCTTCCACTGCTTGTCATCCAGGCAGCTGAGGAAATGCTGGAAACCCTCATACTGGGACAGCACAGGGTGGCTGGTCATGTGGTCCATCCAGAGGATAAGCCGCCGCTTCCGCTTCTCAATGAAGTCCTCCTCAAAGCGACCTGTGGCCTGCTTCTCCGGGAGGTGAGGCACTGAAATGACAGTGAATTTGTGCAACAAGCGGTTGTAGAGCCAGTCGAAGTGTTTGTAGCGCCGGTAGACAGGTGAGCTGGCGTGAGTGGGTGTGAGCTTGTAGGAGATGTAGCTTTTGATGCCCTTGAATTTGGTCTGTTTGGTGGGGTCCTCCACGGAGCAGGAAAATGGGTGGGGGTTGGCCTTCCACTGGGGGCCACGAGGGCCCATTTCAATGGAGTATGTCTCAGCGATCTTGGCCATCATGGGCACATCGCCCAGGATGAAGGCCTCCACACCAGAGCGCACGAAGCAGGAGAAGCGGTTGAGGTTGCGCCCCACCACGCTGCCTCGCTTGGCAGATGCCAGGCTGTCCTGCCGCTCCAGCAGCGGCTTGGGCCGGAAGGCCATGTGTTGGCTGGGATAGGCACCAGGGTAGGAGAGGTTGAGCGGAGGGTGCCCGTTGGTGCCCAGCCCACCAGCCCGTGGCTCCTCCACCACCGTGCATCCATCATCCCAGTCATCCCAGTCATCGTCATCATCCTCCTCTAAACTACCCTGGTTTGACAGGAAGCCACCACTCCTGGAAGTGTTGGAGCTGTCATACAAGCTCACCTGGGTGCCCAGAGAGCCTGCGGGGCTGCCGGAGTAGTCGGCATGGTTGGAGCCAGTGTCAGAACGGAGGATCTCCACATAAGAGGCAGGGAAGAGCCCGGTCTCCCCACGGCTGTTCTGGCCCTGCAGCCAGCCATCCAGCGAGGTCTCGCTGAAGATGACCAGGTCCTCGTCCTGCCAGATGCTGATCTCCTCCTTGTTCTCGCTGCGGAAGTCATAGAGGGCTCGCCCTTTGAGTGCCATGTCTGGGCCGGTGGTAGAGAACGATGAGGAGAGAGTCCTGTCCAGAACTGAGGACACTTGTTAGGGTGTCTGAGGATGCACGAGCAGCTCAAGGCCGGCCACAGCCCTCAGTCTCAGTCCTTACTGCGGGGTCTGAGCACCCACAGAAGGTATCCAGCCTCCCTCTCTTCAAAGCAATGTCCACGGCCCAGAATCGGCCCTACCAGGTCTGCCGGCACATGCCTGTGAGCGGGGAGGGCTCATGTCCCTGGTCTTCCTCCCTTCCTTCCGCAGTCCCTGCACGGGAGAGTCTCTCCTCCTCCCACTCCTAGAAGAAAAGTCAAGTGACTAGGAGAAAACCAGCCCTGAGCAGGCAAAATTGGACACTCTCCGCTGAAACAATGTTCTAAAATAGAAGAGAATCACTCGGAAACCACCGTCCCAGAAACTCCAGCAGCTCTGGCTCCCAGCTCCTTCTGGCTCCTCCAGCCTGGGCCTCTGGAGGCTCTCACATTCCTCTGCAGATCTCCTTCCTCCTTCCTCCTCCTCTTCCTGGGCCACTGGGTTTTCAAAAATCCAGAAAATCCAAGAGGGGCAAGGAGAAAAGCGGCAGCCTCCTGAGTCGAATCCAGGGGTGGATGTGTCCGGCTTCACAACAAGCCAGGCCGGGAAAACAAGGACTGAGGCTTACACAACAGGCCGGCCAACTCTGCGACCCGGCGGCCCGGCCCGGCCCGGCCCCCAGCCCCCAGCCGGCTCGGGTGCCCTCTCCCCGCCCCCAAGCGGCCAGCCCCCACCCGGGGGAAAGGAGGGGACGCGACGAGGCGCTCAGGCGACTCCTGGCCACTAGCTGAGTGGCCTCTTTTGTTTGCTAATTCCTCAGCAGTTTCTGAGCCTGAAGATGACCCTGATCTGAGTCCAAGGACCCCCGTCCAAAGGTAATCCCCTTGGAAACCGGCCCCAGCGCGCCGGACGTAGACCCCTCACCCCTCGCGTGCACGCACACACTCAACAGGAGTTTGGAGAGTGAGCTCGGAAAGGTGATGGTGCGGCCGGCCGTCTGTCCAGCCGTCTGTCCGTCCGTCCTCTGCTCTGCCCTGCGGGATCCCGCCGGTGGGCGGCGGGCTGCGCCCCGAGCCCGCGTTCTTCTCTAGCGTTCGCGGCTCCTCGGCGCCTCCAGCGAGAAGCCAGATCCAAAACAACAGAAAAAAAGGCGATTCCGGGAGGTGGCGTCCCGAGGAAGGAGGGAATAGCCGGCGGAGGGACGGGGGGGGGGGGGGGGGGGGGGTGGGGGGGGGGAGAGGGAGGGAAAAGGAAAAGCAGGCTGGGGAATTGGACAAACTCCGCGGCACTTCCGTGCGTCCTGGCTGGCCAGGGACGGCCCGGCTCCGCCCTCCCGCTGGCCTGGGACGCAGCAGCTCGGCTCCCGCCTACTCCTCTCTTTTCTCTTGTGGCGGGCGCCTTCTCTCACTCCCGGGGAGATCGGGATGCGAGAGCAAGGAGACGATCAATCGCGGACGAGAGGCAGCCTCCGGGGCCAGCCCCTAGGGCAGCCGCACCCCCTCAGCCTGTCCGCGCTCGCAGGGAGACACCTCTCGCCCCGAGGGGCTCAAGCGCCGCGCGGGGGAGCTCTCCAGCCGCCGCCTCGCCTCCCGGGCTCTGTCACCCTCTTGCCTTTTCCGTGACGCAAGTGAGGAAAGCTCTGAAAGTTTGCAACGTGCGAGGCTACAAGGAGAGCGCCAGAGCCAGGACGCGGGAGGAGGAGGAAGGGTGCGCGGAAACCCGCAGACTCCCGCTCCTGCTTCCCGCCCAGCCAGCGCTCCGGCGGGACGCGGCTGTGGCGCCGCCTGGGGATTGTTTTCTGGAGGGGGCCCCAGAGCCAGCGGTGCCCTCATGGAAAAAGCTTGAGCAGGCTGGGATACGGGCTGCTGCGGGTCCTTGTACCCTAGACGGACAGGGCCAAGAGAACCCCTGTCCTGGGCGACTCGCTTCAGAAAGCAAGACAAGACTCTGCACCTGTAGTGACGGGGAACTAGAGCAGGCACGATCAGGTTCCGTCGTGCTTTGGGCGGCTGGCGGAGACCAGCGTCTTGTGTCTTTGCTAACACCAAGAAGAAGAGGGGAATGGTCGGGTTGGGGCTCTGGGAGGAGGTAAAGGGGACTTGACCCTGGTCACTGAGTCTGCCAGACATTGTGCTGGGCACTGGGGATCACAGTACCACAAGGTAGTGGTGGTGCCTGCCCTGGAGAGTTTACAGTCTACCCTCTTGTCTTACAAGAAGAGTCTGCACATTGAAAGAGACCCTGATGCTGGGAAAGATTGAAGGCAGGAGAGGAAGGGGGTGGCATAGGATGAGACGGTTGGATGACATCACTGACCCCATGAACATGAGTTTGAGCAAACTCCAGGAGACAGTGAAGCACAGGAAAGCCTGGCATTCTGCAGTTCATGATGTACGGAAGAGTTGGACACGCCTGAGCGATCTAACAATAACAACTCTTGTCCTCTGTTCATTCATTCTGTCTTTGTCTCATTCATTTGATCCTGCACTCAAAGAAACATTAACTGAGCATTCTGTACCAGACCTCCTGGGCTACGAAGACGAATAAGGCGTTTTCCTCACCTACCGGGAAGTTCAGATGGATCAGGAAAATAAAGCCATGTTCCCTGCGCATTGTGGTCAGTGCCATGAAATGTGATTGGAAGGTCACCTATCCCAACCTGGGTTGAGCAAAGACCAAGGAACGCTTCCCAGAGGAGGAGTGTCAACTAGGAATTGGCACTTGCCATCTACCTATCTAACTCTGTAAGGATTAAAGCATGTGCTGCTGCAGCACTGACCTTCAACATCCCTGCAGGAGTTCAGGGTGGAAAGCAGAAATGAGGTACTCTATGCTCGGGGAAAAACAGGTCTTCAGAAAGATATTCTACTAAAACTAAAATCCTTAATGCTGATTAACAGAAGTTTCACAAGACCAGCAGAGACTTCCACAAAAAATATTTGCTTGATTACTCCCCCTTTACCAAAATCACATATATACTGTCCTGCCCCCCTGCCACCTCTGTGGAACAGTTTCTCAGAGCTATCTGAGGTGCTGTTTCCCAGGCTACAATCTGCATTTTGCCCCCAGATAAAACGTAACTTGCAACTCTCATGTTGTGCAATTTTTTTAAGTCGACAGGAGGTACCCAAGATGAACAAAGGTTTCAGCCCCTACTCCCCTTCCTGGCTATGCCGTGAGCCTTGTCTACCTCCTCTAACTAGAACCTCCTTCCCCCTCATGCTCATACTTCCCACTTGTTGTAGATTAACTGGCACAAGATGTTGCTGTAAACGTGGGCACCTTGGGCTGTTGTTTTAGTTTTTTTCTTTTAGCGGCTTAGCATGCAGCATCTTAGTTCCCCAACTAGGAATAGAACCCATGCCCCCTGCAGTAGAAGCACAGAGCCCTAACCCCTAAACTGCCAGGGAATTCCCCACCTTGGGTTGTTTTGAAGGGTGTAATTTGCAGGTTTCTGGCTCCAAAAGCCAATTTCACTGGTTCAGTGAGTAGATCCAATGCCCCACGCAGAGCTGGCATTTGACCAGAATAAAGGTTTATGTGTAAACCCCAGAAGTCCAGGTATTACTTTGCAAAAAGAAATTCAACTGTCCAGGCACACCTGAATTTATGCATCAATAGATCAAGGCAATTTGAGCTGCTCCCTGGGAAAACCAGTTACCAGAAGTTTGGTTCAGTGAAACTGAGTGCCCCAGGATAGGAGGAACCAATGGTTCTCTCGGCCAAGAAACCTTGAGGTCTGGTCCCCTCAACCATAGGTGCAGCCTTGATTCTAAGGACTCAGTTCAGCCTAGGATCACCAGGACCAGAGCCTGAATATGTTTCCTACAGCTGCTTTTGGGACACCCCTTTTCTGTGATCTCTCTTCTGTTTGCAGAATCTCTCTCCAAGCTTGGTTTAACAGAAGCAGCTACTCCCTTAGTGCTTGTTGAGTGCTAGACTGTTGTAAATGTTCTACCTTTATTAACTCACTTAGTAAAATCAATGGGATTTCTACTCACCCTACTAGTTGCTGTTCAGTCACTCAGTTGTGTCCAACTCTGTGACCCCATGTACTGCAGCATGCCAGGCTTCCCTGTCTTTCACTGTCTCCCAGCATTTGCTCAAACTCATGTCCATTGAGTTGATGAAGCCACCCAACCATCTCATCCTCTGTCACTCCCTTCTCCTCCTGCCCTCAAGCTTTCCCAGCATCAGGGTCTTTTCCAATGAGTTGGTTCTTCGCATCAGGTGGCCAAAGCATTGGAGCTTCAGTATCAGTCCTTCCAGTGAATATTCAGGATTAATTTCCTATAGGATTGACTGGTTTCATCTCCTCACTGTCCAAGGGACTCTCAAGAATCTTCTCCAACACCACAGTTTGAAAGTATCAGTTCTTCGGTGCTCAGCCTAACCCCTAGTCTAACCCCACCCCTCAGAGGGACCCACAGCCACCACCTTGATGGTATTTAGTTGGTTCCCAAACGCTTCAGTCACATATTTATAATTTTATTTATTTATTTTGGTTGTGCTAGGTCTTTGTTGCTGCACGCAGGCTTTCTCTAGTTGCAGCTAGTGGGGCTACTCTCTGGTTGTGGTGCACAAGCTTCTAGAGTGGTTGCAGTGGCCTCTCTTGTGGAGTACCAGCTCTAGAGCACAGGCTTAATAGCTGAGGCACACGGGCTTAGTTGCACCATGGCCTGTGAGATCTTCCCAGCTTAGGGATCAAACCCATAACTCCTGCATTGGCAGGTGGATTCTTTACCACTGAGCCACCAGGGAAGCCCAAGTCACATATTTATACACATTTACACCTTGGATTTATTTCCGTATTGTTGAGGGAGGTGGTGGTTTCTGTCTCACAGTAGCCACCCTATTTTCAGGTTCTTGAGGAAAACTCACTCTTAAGCTTCACCAAGATTTCCAGAACCTATATCTTCTATTCCCAACTCTCTTCAAACCTATGGGTAACAGGACCCACAGTTACCACTCTCAGGCAACTGCACTAACCTTTGTGGTTTCCCCACACTCTGCCCATTCCTTTGGGAAAATTTTTATTAAATTCTCCTTGTGTTATTCTAATTGGAGTGTGTTCTCTCTTTCCTGCTGCAACCCTGACTCAGACACAGGAAACAGCATCCATCTCCCATCCCAGCTTTCCTCCTTTAGGAAAGGAATCAGCAAGGGAGAACAATGGCCAGTGGTTTCCAGGCTGATTCTGCTGGTGGCTAGCATGGTAGACACACTGGACTTTTACTACAGAAATGCATTCAAGAGATGATGGAAGGCCTGAGATAATGGTCTGGGGAGAAGTAGATTTGGGATTTTATGGGGGTAGAACAGACTGGAATGACAACCAACAAGATGTTGATATTGAGGGAAGAGTCAATCCACACCTTTAAAAAATAGATTCTTGACTCCACTTCCCCCCCGCACCCCACCTCTGCTTTTTTTTTTTTTTTTTTTTTTGGCTGCATCAGGTCTTACTTGTGGCATGCAGGATCTTTGTTATGGCATGTTATGGGCTCCAGAGCACAAGGGCTCTGAAGTTGCTGCTTGAGGCCTTAGTTGCCCTGGGCACGTAAGATCTTAGTTCCCTAACCAGGGATCAAATTCGTGCCCCCTGCATTGTAAGGCAGATTCTTAACTACTGGACCATCTAGCAAGTCCCTTTATCTGCTCACCTTTGCAGCAAAGTCCTCAAAACAGCCATCTCTAACAGCTGTTTGCAACATTTTTCCTCCCTTTCTCTTCTTAAACCCCTCTAGCCATTCTTTCAATCTCACACTCCACTGAAACTCTTCTTATCAGTCATCAATGACCTAAAGGTTATTCTCAGCCCTTCTCTTGTACTTAGGCTCTCTGTAGCATTTGACCAGGTTGATCACTTCTTCCCCCTGGATACACTTTCTTCGTTTGCACTGGCCAGCCATACTCTCCTGGTTTCCCTTCTACCACACTGGTTCATCCACTTCTCTCCAATAATTCTGTTGTGTTTTTTTTGGGGGGGAATAATTTTTATTTTACATCTTTTTTACAAATACATCGAAGAAGCATGCAATGGTGCCAGCACTGGATGCAATCCTGGGCCATAGGTCTGCACACTCCTTTGCAACTGATCCTGTAACAGCAGAACCTTTCATCTTGTCTTTACTGTTTACTATGTGCTCAATTGCTCAGTCGTGTCAGACTATTTGTGACCGCATGAACTGTAGCCTGCCAAGCTCCTCTGTCCGTACACGAATAGGATACTGGAGTGGAATGCCATTTCCTCCTCCAGGGATTGTTTACTCTGACCCCTGCATTATCTTCAAAATAAAGAAACACACCATCTTTTCTCCAGTGTGAGTTTCATTGTCAAATTACCATCACTGGATGTACGTTCTTTCTCAGTTCTGATTTGCCTTTCTTGATTGTGGCCATCACCATGTCACCCACACCAGCAGCAGGAAGTCTGTTCAGTCATTCATTGATTGCCTTCACAAAGATGATATACAGATTTTTGGCTCCTGTGTTGTCAGCACAGTTGATCATGGTTCCAATTGGAAGACCCAAGGAAATCCAGAATTTCGCACCTTGCTTCGACATCTTGAATGCCGGAAAGGGACAAAAAGTCAATAATTCTTGACACCAGAGTGCCCACTAGTAGCGTGGTCCTCTTGTCTTTTTCTATTTTCACTTCTTTGACAATTTCACCCAGACTCATGACTTCAAACACCATCTTTCTGCCAATAATATCCCAAATTTTAAATCTTCAGCCCAGGCCTTTTTCTGGGCTGATACCAAACTGAGGGAACTCCCTGGTGGTCCAGTGGTTAGGACTTGATGCTTCCACTGCAGGGGGCATAAGTTCTATCCCTGGTTGGGGAACTAAGATCCTACATGCCTCGAGGTTTGGCAAAAAACAAAAATAAAAAATGAAACACTCGACTTACATGTCGTTCTCCTTGCCATCTCCCTTTGCATGTCTAGTAGACATCTCCAACTCAACATGTTCAAAGCTGAATTTCTGATCTTGCCACCCAAATCTGTTCTGTTTGGCAATTTCCCCCATCTCAAGCAGTAAGTACTTTCTGCCACTTGCTTAGGTCCCAAACTGGAGCCATCCTTTGCCCTTTCTCCTTATTCTGGAACTCCTCTCTCACTGGCATCTCACAACTGCTTTCCTGGTCCCAGCTACCACCCTTCTCACCTACATCACCACAACTTCCTAATGGCCTCTATGTTTCCACCTCTGCCTCCTGACAGTCTGTTCTCAACACAGCAGTCAGAGTGGTTCTTTTAAAACATAAGTTAGATGCTAGTTCTCAGTTCAAAACCCTCCAGTGTCCTCATCTCACTCAACCTAAAAACCAAAGACCTTAAGAGAGCCTGTGGAGCCTCTGTTATCTGAGCCCCCTTTCCTCACCTACTGACCCACTCTGCTCCAGCCAAGATGGCTTTGTTATTCCTCTTCTGAGATGCCAGGCACATTTCCATCTTAAGGCATTTGCACTCACTGCTTCCTCTTCCTCTAGATATCCACATGGCTAACCCACCATGAAATATTACCTTCTCAGTAAGACCTACCTTGACATGCCCTGTTTAAAATTACAGCCCATCCTCACCCCAAGCTTTATCTGGCTCAGTTTTGTTTCATGACACTTATCACCTGCTAACAAATATAATTTACTTATTTATTATGTTTATTGTCTGGGGAGAAGGGAGTTAACCAAGAGTCCTCCCACACACACCAAACAAAGGCTGAAGATGGAAGGGAGTGGGGCTGGGGGAATATGAAGGGTGGGGATGAAGTGCAAACTGGGAAAAGATATTTGCACACCATAGATAACTGGTTAAGGATTACTATCCAGAATACACAAAGCACACCTTCAAATAAAGTAGAAAGAAAGCAAACAATCTGTATGTTTCCTATTGCAGCTGCAACAAATTACCACAAACTTAGCGGCTTACAACAACACAGATTTATTCTTTCACTGTATTTGGGACCAGAAAACCAAACTGGATCTCACTGGGCTCAAATCAAGGTGTCAGCAAGGGCCATGTTCCTCCTGAAGACTCTAAATAAAAAAACCTTTTCTTTGCTTCTTCCCACTTCTAGAGGTTGCCCACACTCCTCTGCTCCTGACTCCCAAACATCCTCAAAGCCAGAAATCACACCTGAGACTTCTGCATGCATCATCATATATCCCCGACTCTTCTGCCTCCCTCTTCAATTCTAAGGACACTTGTGATTAATGAGACTAACTCAGTTAATCCAGGACAATGTCACTGTCTCAAAATCCTTAATCACATCTGCAAGATCCCTTTTCTCATATAAGGTAACATTCACAGGCTCTGGGTGGACATCTTGGGGGGTGGAGGGGTCACTATTCTACCTACCCCACAAACCAACAGAAAAATACACAAAGAGGCATTCCACAGAGGAAGAAACATATATGAAACCTTTATTCATCAGGAAATGCAAATTAAAATCATAGTGAAATACCATCACACACTCATCAGATTCACAAATATTTAAAAAGTCTACCAACCAAGCACTGTCAAGAATGAGGAGCAAAGGGAACTCTCATGTAGTGACAAAGGAATATAAATTGGTACAGCCCCTTTGGAAAACAATTTGACAACAGCTAGTAAAGCTGAGCCAGAGAAGGCAACAGCATCCCACTCCAGCACTCTTGCCTGGAAAATCCCATGGACGGAGGAGCCTGGTAGGCTGCAGTCCATGGGGTCGCAAAGAGTCGGACACGACTGAGCGACTTCACTCTCACATGTTGGAGAAGGAAATGGCAGCCCACTCCAGTGTTCTTGCCTGGAGAATCCCAGGGACGGCGGAGCCTGGTGGGCTGCCGTCTATGGGGTCGCACAGAGTCGGACACGACTGAAGCGACTTAGGAGCAGCAGCAGCAAAGATGAGCATGTATTTTACATGTTCACGTATCCTTTACAACTCAGTAATTCAACTTCAAGATGTATACTAGAAGCTACTGCATAGGTACAACAGGAAACCTACAGGAACACAGCACTGCTAAAAAATAGTCACTCCAAAAAAAAAAAAAAAATCCAACAGGAGACGGATTAATAAATTGGATAGAACCAAACAATGGTTTTTCTAGTAGTCATATATGGATGTGAGAGTTGGACCATAAAGAAGGCTGAGCTCTGAGGAATTGATGCTTTCAAACTGTGATGTTGGAGAAGACTCTTGAGAGTCCCTTGGACTACAAGGAGATCCAACCAGTCCATCCTAAAGGAAATCAACCCTGAATATTAATTGGAAGGACTGATGCTGAAGTTGAAGCTCCAATACTTTGGCCACCTGACTCAAAGAGCCGACTCATTGGGAAAGATGCTGATACTAGGAAAGATTGAAGGCAGGAGAAGGGAACAATAGAGGATGAGATGTCTGGATGGCATCATCAACTCAATGGACATAAGTTTAAGCAAACTCAAGGAGATAGTGAAGGAAAGGGAAGCCTGGCATGCTGTAGTCCGTGGGGTCGCAAAGAGTCGGACACAACTGAGCAAGTGAACGACAACAAAACAATGGAATATAATGCAGCAGTTTTTTAAAAAGCAACTGCAGCTATATATAAAAAATGCCATATGTGATATCATCTAAGCAACACTTCTCCAATATCATGCATGCAAATTACCTGGGGATCTGGTTAAATGCAGATTCTGATTCTTAAGTTCGGAATGGGGTCTGAAATTCTGCATTTTCAACAGCTCTCTGCTGATCCATGGGCTATGCTTCAAGTAAGAAAATTCTCAATATACTTAGGGATGCATAAAATGATAAAACTACTTTTCTTTTCAAACAAAAGGCAAAGATAAACACTAAATTCAGGACAACGGATATCTTTACCTCTGACTGGGACAGTGGTTGAATAGGTCCTGGTGATGCTTTCTTAAACTGGCTGTTGGGTCCACAAGTATTCTTTGTATCTCACATGTTACATATAGTATCGCCCGTATACAATATTGTATCTTTAAAAAAACAATGAAAAGCGTACAAAAATAAAATTATAGGCAAAGAAGCTAGGTGGCGTCAAAGTCTTGGGTAAATAAAGAAGTTACTCCTGTAGCGCTACACTAAACTAAAACAGATATAATTTGCAGAAAAAGTGTTGTCTGTTCACTAAATACTCCAGAAATCCAACCTGCCAGGCTAATTCTTTTCAGCCCGGATTAAAGAGTAAGGATTTGTACTATCCAAGTTTTTCAAATTTAGTGGATTTTATGAATCACCTGGCATTCTTGTTAACAATACAGATTTCCAAGTGACTCCAGTGTAGATCCTGATTCTGGGTGTGCAGGAAGTAGCCTGGGAATCAGTACTGAATTCAAGCCCCAATTGGTAGGGTGAAAAAGCTCCGCCCGCCTCGTAATGGATTTGCGGTTAGTAGGCTGTGGGGGATACTCGATCAGCCCCTGTCGGCTCCGAGAAGCCCCCACACGGTGCGAAGACAGCCCCCTACCCAGCCCCCCCCCCCGCCCCCCGCCACAGTTAGCACAGTAAATCCATATTAGCGCGGCGGTCACCCCTCTTTCCCGGAGCTATCCTCTTTGGCTCTTCTGGAAGAAGCTCTCCAGAGAGGCCCTGAATGACAGAAACCTAAACAAGAGGAAATAATTACAGCACTAGGTAATTAATTCTCAGCAACTTAAAACCTCGCAGGCTCGCCTCGGAGGCCGCCTCTCCCACCAACGGCCTCTCCGGGCGTTTCTTCCCTCCGCCTCCCTCAGAAAACGCGGAGAAGAAACGCGAGATACGAACACGGGGCGTGGCCTCATCCTGACCAATGGAAATGGGAGGCCTGGCCCTGAGTCTTCCTTTCATTGGCGCAGGATCCCCAAGGCGAGGCGGAAGCCGCGCGGCAGCCTGAATGCGCGCGGAGCCTCCGGACCGGCAGCGTTTGAGCCGCCATCATGGTGCGGAAGCTTAAGTTTCACGAGCAGAAGCTGCTGAAGCAGGTGGACTTCCTGAACTGGGAGGTCACAGACCACAACCTGCATGAGCTACGCGTGTTGCGGCGTTATCGGCTGCAGCGGCGCGAGGACTATACGCGCTACAACCAGCTGAGCCGTGCTGTGCGCGAGCTGGCCCGGCGCCTGCGCGATCTGCCGGAGCGTGACCCGTTTCGCGTGCGCTCCTCGGCCGCGCTGCTGGATAAGCTGTATGCGCTCGGCTTAGTGCCCACGCGGGGGTCGCTGGAGCTCTGCGATTTCGTCACGGCCTCGTCCTTTTGCCGCCGCCGCCTGCCCACGGTGCTGCTTAAGCTGCGCATGGCTCAGCACCTCCAGGCCGCTGTGGCATTCGTGGAGCAGGGCCACGTGCGCGTGGGCCCCGACGTGGTCACAGACCCCGCCTTCCTTGTCACGCGAAGCATGGAGGACTTTGTCACCTGGGTTGACTCGTCCAAGATCAAGCGGCACGTGCTGGAGTACAATGAGGAGCGTGACGACTTCGATTTGGACGCCTAGCGGATGTCCCCTCGCCAGGACTGCATTTTGTAGATGGGGAAGCTGAGACACAAGCTTGAGATTCTGTGAAGGCGCGTCTCCGCAAGAGTGTATCAGCCAGTCGTCGGTTCTTAGAACTTGCCTCCTCAGCTACAGGCCACGCGCGGAGCCAAAGGGTACGCCCTTTTCCACGAAATTTTCTTAGCTCTTGGACAATTGGTAATTCAGTGACTGCCGTAAGAAACAATAGGAAGCGGTTTTGTGCTGCACTGGGGAATTGTTATGTTCTTGTACCTGAAACATTGCGGTGTGAATGCAAGGACTTGGGATGGGGGAGGGCCTACCCTCGCCCCCAGCTTTCCTTTCGTTTCTTTGTAACAGGAAGTGTGGTTTAATTTATTTAACTCGAATCCTTGCTCTTGTTCCTGATTAAACTATATAGATGTTGTAGAGGTTGGTCTCAAGTTTTCATAAAATGGATAAGATTTTAGTGTTCAAGGTTCTTTCTCTTGTTTAAAGGAATGCTCTCCTAATGCCAATAAATGACCTACCTGCTTTTTAAGTGCAAATTTTTGTCTGGGTTTGTCACATAGAGTCGCATCTATAGGTCTCCCTGAATTCAGGAACCCACAGAAGAATAGTGATGGCAGTGAGCTGCCTGTGGGTTGAGACCTGCCCTGGGTTCCACGTGTGGGGGTTGCAGGATGTTGTACAGGGCTGGGCAGATTTGTCAGTTTACTGATCCCTTCCTCAGAATGAGTGTTTTGGCAGAACTCTTCCCCACAGGACTTCCTGTTACTATTCCAGCCTCAGGAAATACCATATTAAAGGGCTAAAGTGTTTGCTTGCCTAAGGAAATAATCACCCTGTAGCTTGTTCATCTAGTGGTTAGAGTAGCCCAGGAGGATCTTGGAAAATTCTTAGGAATGGAGCCCTCAGGAGGCCCCAGGGCTGCCTGCCCAGAGCAGCAGCTCCACAGCTACTATCCATCACAGCCTGCCATCACTACCTGCCCAGCCTTTAATTTAGAGAAAGGTTAATTGCCCAATTAGAGTGGGTTTTATTGAGGGACAGAAAGGATGAATTGGGAGTCAGGGAGCCAAGCCTGATGACAATTGAAGAACATGAAGGGAGAGGGTCTGTTCTAATGCTGCCGGCTCACTGGAAGGAAGCCTACCTCATTTACTCAATACCACTACAAGGAAAATAATAGAATGCCAAGACCATTGGGTTGCTTTTACCTGTACCATTTCCATTTCCCCAGGTGTAAGGCAACATTTGGTGAAGAAACAAGGTGACACTGGAGATGACAATAATAGCAGATGCTTCTACTGTATGTGAGACAATTAGTGCATTACGTATCTTAATCTATTTAATCCAACAATTCAATGATGTGGGGAGCCCAGTTCTCTACTTTTCAAATAAGGGAACTGAGGCAGAGATGGATCAAACTACCCCAGATTGCATAGCCAATTAAGTGGTGGAGCTGGAATGCTTCTAAAGAAGACTCATGCGGGGACTTCCCTGGCAAGCCAGTGCTTAAGACTCTGTGCTTCCAATGCAGGGGGCGCTGGTTCGATCCCTGGTCGGGAACAAGGATGTCCCATGGCACAGGGCATGTCCAAACAAAAAAAAAAGTGCAAACATTGTCACAGCCAGCCCTTGGGAAACATCACGGTTTAGAGAGAGTTCCTGAACCTGAGTTTCCAAGCCAGCAGAGAAGCAGCAGCTCTAGACAATATGGTTGGTCCCCAAGAGGGTGTAAAGGTTTGAATTGAACAAGGAGCAGGCATTAAGTTGCCACGGTTTGACTAACATTCATTGAGGTCCTGTCTGTGTTAGGCTGCCATTTCTTTTCCTAACAACTCTTACAGGTAGGTGGTGGTATTTACACATTTTCAGTTTGGCAAACAAATTTGGGAGAACTTGTCCAAAGCTGGGGTTCGGGTCTAGGCTCATGCAGCTCCAAAGACCGTATTCCTCTCAGTGCCATTCCTTTAAGAGAGGAAGAAGAAAGAATCCCACTCCTCCGCTCTGGTGGCTGGGCAGAATCTCTTTTTTTGAGGAGTGTCCTCAGTGATCTTAGAATTAAGGATCTTATAGGGGAGAATTTGGTGGTTCTAGAAAGTGGAAACTGCCTGCAGCCCTCCAACTCTCACTAGACCCCACAGGGCAAGGCAGACTGGTCCCTTTGGTGTAGTTGAATCCTGCCCTTAGCACTCAAGCAGATACAGATACAACTTCAAAGTTCTCATGAAGGAAACGGTTTAGAAAGTTAGGAGTAAAATTCAAGATTCTTTAGAAAAGCTATTTCTTCTCTCTTTGGGGGGAAAGAGCGGAAAGAAATAACTTACCAGAACCTGTAACCAGAAACTTAGGGCTTAAAAAACAAACCAAAAAAAACCCCTGCAAGACTAGTGAT
The DNA here is from genome assembly GCF_023699985.2 of Odocoileus virginianus. Taxonomy (NCBI): domain Eukaryota; kingdom Metazoa; phylum Chordata; class Mammalia; order Artiodactyla; family Cervidae; genus Odocoileus; species Odocoileus virginianus. Next base: position 1,484,169 of record NC_069689.1, on the reverse strand, counting down.
TCAGAAGGCCACCAGGTCTGTGCCCAACTAGCTGTGTAATGATTATTTCACTTGGCCTCTATGTGCCTCCATTTTCCTTGTCACAAATATGGTGATATAGAGGGGGGAAATAATGGAAAATTATTATTTAATGGGTCCAGAATTTCTGATTGGGGCAATGAAAAAAAATTGGAAATAGATAGTGGTAATGGTTGTACAACATTGCAAATATAATACCACTGAATTGTACACTTAAAGATGGCTGAAATGACAAATTTTGTTATACACACACACACACACACACAGACACACACCTGGAGAAGGAAATGGCAACCCACTCCAGTATTCTTGCCTGGGAAATCCCATGGACAGAGGAGCCTGGCAGGCTACAGTCCATAGGGTCATAAAGAGTCGGACACAACTTAGTGACTAAACCACCACCATATACATACCAGTTTATAAAAATGAAAAGGGAGATGGGTAATAATAGTACTGACATTAAAAATTATAGAGAGGAATAAATGGCTTAATTCCTATAAAGCCCTGACAGAAGTTCCTGGCATGTGAGCTGAGCTCCCATCCTCTTTCCCCAGGTCACAGAAGTACAGGGAGATAAACATATTACACAAAAAAGCCTAATGGATTAAAAATTGTGCCCCTGGAGAAAAAAATGGCAACTCACTCCAGTATTCTTTCTTGGAGAATTCCATAGACAGAGGAGCCTGGCGGGCTACAGTCTGTGAAGTGGCAAGAGTCAGACGACTGAGCAACTAAGCAACAAGTTTATGACTTGCCAGGCAACAAACTGATGCACCCAAAGGAGCAACATCCCAAACACACTCAACAACAACTACAATATAAATTTTCTTATCTGTGACCTCTAGTTTGACAGAATGGCTCCAGATTAAACTTGTAAAAAATTTAATTTTTCATGTTCTCTCTGCTGCCTTTGATTAGTCCTCAACTCTCTTCCCACTTACTTGCCTATTTTTGGTGGGGCTTTGAAACATGTCTTTCTTAACACAGTGACTTGGAGAAATTTCCAATGTAGTTCTTTCTTTTTGGAAAGAATAACATCTCACTGGTACATCAGGTCATTTTATCATCATATGGCTCTATTATTTTCTTGAGTCTTTCCAACTGACTGCTACTGCACCCTATGGCAACAGCCCCACAATCCAAACCTCTGGAAACTGACCAAGAATTTGGAATCAAGCATGCTAAGGAGGAAACTGAAACTTATAGAAAATATAATGGGCATTCTGTCTCTGCTCTCAACCATAGCGAAGTAGAGAAGATTCTGTGGTAATTCAGTTCAGTTCAGTCACTCAGTCATGTCCGACTCTTTGTGACCCCATGAACCACAGCACGCCAGGCCTCCCTGACATCACCAACTCCCGGAGCTTACTCAAACTCATGTCCATCGAGTCGGTGATGCCATCCAACCATCTCATCCTCTGTTGTCCCCTTCTCCTCCTGCCCTCAATCTTTCCCAGCATCAGGGTCTTTTCAAATGAGTCAGCTCTTCGCATCGGGTGGCCAAAGTATTGGAGTTTCAGCTTCAACATCAGTCCTTCCAATGAACACCCAGGACTGATCTCCTTTAGGATGGACTGGTTGGATCTCCTTGCAGTCCAAGGGACTCTCAAGAGTCTTCTCCAACACCACAGTTCAAAAGCGTCAATTCTTCAGCGCTCAGCTTTCTTTAGAGTCCAACTCTCACATCCATACATGACCACTGGAAAAAACATAGCCTTGACTAAGCGGACCTCTGTTGGCAAAGTAATGTCTCTGCTTTTAAATATGCTATCTAGGTTGGTCATAACTTTCCTTCCAAGGAGTAAGCATCTTTTAATTTCATGGCTGCAATCACCATCTGCAGTGATTTTGGAGCCCCAAAAAAATCTGACACTGTTTCCACTGTTTCCCCATCTATTTCCCATTTAATCACAAATAAGCTTCCTCCCACCTCAGAGCCTTGTTTGCTCATCTGTGAAATGAAGATAATGTGACAATATCACAAAGCCCTTTAATGAGCTTGTGTGCCCAGATGGACTCTTGGGCAGGCCTCACTGTCAAGGGATGTCCAAGAGACTCTGGCTGGATCTGAAGAGTCAAAACAATAGGATTGGGACTTCCCTGGCAGCCCAGTGGTTAAGGCTTATGAGCTTCCAACCCAGGGGCCGTGAATTCGATCCCTGGTTGGGAAATTACGATCCCACATGTCCTGTGGCATAGCCAAAAAAAAATTACAGAACCAAGCTGACCTGGGAACATTGTGGATAAAAGCAGGTCCCAGGCTGCCATTCCGTCTGAGGCCTTTGCACGTGATTTTTCACGTGAGCTACGTCAAGGTAAAAATGTCTCTGACCACAGTAGTCAAGAGCGACTGAGGGTTTGGGGGCTGTACAAGCCGGAGGAGTAGCAACAAAAGGAAAGAAGAGAGCCCAGGCCTCAGTCTGTAAGTACTTAGGTCAGAGCTTTTGGCACTGCCCAGTTCTGTGCCTGCTTAGTCACATGCAACTCTGGTCTGAGGAATTTTTTTTTTAATTTATTTATTTTTAATCAAAGGATAGTTGCTTCACATTATTGTGTTGGATTGGTCTGGCCAATTTCTGTATCAGTTATCTATTGCCTCAATAACGGTGTATAACAAACCCAACCCGAGACTCAGAGTTTAAAACAGTAGGCATTTATTTAGCTCATGAATTTGCAGGTCACCTGACACTTCAGATCTTTGCTGGGCTCACTTAGATTTTGTGATTGAATGTGTATTGGATTAATGACTCTGCTGACTTTGACTATGCTGTCTCTTAAGTCTGGGGGTAGGCTGGCTGGTTGTCAGCCGATTTAGGATGCCTTGGCTGTGAAAACTTGCAACTTCACTGAGATGCATTTGTCTTATCCCCCTGCAGCAGCAGTTAACTTGCATGGTATTTTAATATTAGTCTCAAGTTGCCTGTGGCTAGTGTGACTGCCCAAGAGTGTGGCTCAGGCATGATGGAAAATGAGCTGTGTCACCACCATGAGACCTAGGGTGAGGCCTTGCACACAGTAGATGCTTAATAACTGCTTCAAATTTAGCCTCTTTGTAGTGACCAGCTGGGCTGGATCAAGGTGAGGCAAAGGAGGGACTTCCCTAGTGGTCTAGTGAGCTCCCAATGCAGGGAGAACAGGTTTGATCCCTGTTCAGGGAACTAAGATTCTGCATGCCTCACATCTCAGCCTTAAATGTGGGCTTCCCATGTGGCTCAGTGGTAAAGAAACCACATGCCAAGCAGAAGACACAGGTTTGATCCCTAGGTTGGGAAAATCCCCTTGAGAGAGAAATGGCAACCCACTCCAGTATTCTTGCCTGGAAAATCCCATGGACAGAAGAGCCTGGCGGGCTATGGTCCATAGGGTCAAAAAGAGTTGGACACGACTTAGCAACTAAACAACAACAGGGAACTGTATCCTGCATGCTGCAACTAAGATCTGGTGCAGCCATATAAATTTTTTTTTTTTTAAAAAAGGGGAGAAGGCACCCAGGGCACTTGCTTGACCCCAAAAATGAGCACCTGCTTAAATTTTGCACCCTTCATTTGTCTCTCCTTAACTCCTGCCCTGGTGATAGGCATGGTGCTCTCAAAGCTCGTGAAAAATTAGTACAGAGAAGTCACAGTCCCTATCTGAAGAAGACAGAGGCTACAGTAAGCTTGCTGTTTACATCTCTGGACTCACTAGCAGCTGAGGGTTTGGGAGCTGAGCAAGCCAGAGGAGTATCTAACAGGCCTCACTCTGGGTCTCCCAGGGTCTGGTCATTCTGAACCATTATCACACCATTTGTCATAGCCACTTCCCACTGGTATTATGGTATAGTAAAGAATTTAACTTAGGGGACTTCCATGGTGGTTCAGTGGCTAACACTCTGTGTTCCCAATGCCAGGGCCCTGGGTTCAATCCCTGGTCAGGAAACTAAATCCTACAAACCACAACTAAGAGTTCTCATGCTGCAACTAAAAAAAAAAAAAAAAACAACCCCACATGTCACAACGAGTAAAGATCCATCATAGCTAAAATAAACAAACAAATATTAAAAAAAAATAGAATATAACTTGGCCCCAAAAGGTTCTGGGAGGTAATCCCTAAACTTTTGGACCGTCATGTCTGATAAGAGTGTCTTTGCCTGGTGCCCTTGGCACAGATAACAGCAGTGTGAGTTAGGCTGGGGCTCTGAGCCACACCATGATGAAGGGTGGGAGTTTTGGAGCAATAGTTGGAGTCTTGAAGGGGCTGAAAACTGCCCTGAGGTGGACAGTTAACCATTTATTTTTTAATTTATTTATAATTGAAGGATAATTGCTTTACAATGTTGTGTTGATTTCTGCCATACCTCAACATGGATCAGCCATGGGTATACATATATCTCCTCCCTCTTGAACCTCCCTCCCACCTCCCACCCTTCCCACCCCTCTAGGTTGTCAGAGAGCACCAGTTTGAGCCCCCTGAGTCATATAGCAAATTCCAACTAGCCATCTGTTTTGACAGTTAACCATTTCTATGTAATGGAGCCCCAGTAAAGACTCTGGCCTGGTGATCTTCTCTGGGGGGCAGCATTCTGTGCATATTGTCATCCATGGAAGCTAGCGGAAGAATGCTGTCCTGACCTCATAGGGAGAGGACAGTGGAAAATCTTAGATCTGGGCTTCTTCCCTTGGGTTACTTTATGTTTATTTTTTTATGGCTGTGCTGGATTTTCCCTGCTGCTTGAGGGCTTTCTCTAGTTGTGTCGAGAAGGGGCTACTCTCTAGTTGTGGTGTGCGGGCTTCTCATGGCTGTGGTTTCTCTTGTTTCAGAGCACCGGTTCTAGGGCATGCTGGATTTAGTAGCTGCAGCTCATAGGCTCCAGAGTGTGGGCTTCAGTAGTTGTGGTGCATGGGCTTAGTTGTCTGAATTACGTGGTATCTCTCCAGAGCCCGGATCAAATCCATGTCCCCTGCATTGGCAGGCAGACTCATCCACTGTACCAACAAAGACGTCCCCTCCTGCCTGTTTTAAGTTAGGTCTTTTTGGTTGAGCTGCAGTTCTTTTTTGTATTCTGGATATTAGCCTTTTGTCAGATATTTGATTTACAAAATTTTCTCTGTAGGTTGTCTATTCACTCTTGACAAGGTCCTTGTTTATTTTTGCTTTCTGGGTTTTTTTTGGCCATGCCATGCAGCTTTAGGGAAAATTAGTTCCCCAATCAGGATTGAACCTGGGCCCCTGGGAGTGGAAGCACAGAGTCCTAATCACTGGACTGCCAGGGAATTCCCCATAGTGTCTTTTGATGTACAGAAGTTTTTACTTTTGATGTAGTCCAATTTATCTACTTTTTTCTTCTGTTGCCTGTGCTTTCGGTGTCATAACCAAGAAACCACTGGCAAATTCAATGTCATAAAGATTTTCCCTTGTGGTTTCTTCTACAAGTTTTACAGTTTCATTTGTTTCAGTTTTGATTCTTTTTTTTTTTTTCCAGTTCTAGTTATTAAGTTTTTAAAATATGTTTATTTATTTTGGCTGTGCTGGGTCTTCCTTGCTGCTCAAGCTTTTCTTTAGTTGTGGCAAGCAGGGGCTACTCTCTGGTTTCAGTGCACAGACTTCTCACTGTGGCTTCTCTTGTTGGGGAGCACAGGCTCTAGAGCCTGCAGGCTTCAGTAACTGCAGCTCCCAGGTTCCATAGCACAGGCTCAATAGTTGTGGGCCACTGGCTCAGTTGCTCCGTGGCACATGGGATCTTCCCAGATCAGGGATCGAACCCATGTCTCCTGTATTGACAGGTGAATTCTTTACCACCGAGCCACTATCAAAACCCCAGTCACTTATTTACATACATATGCACCTTGGATTTGCTTCCTGCTGGCTCCAAGTCCCATACACTTACAGCTTAGACTAATTCTCAACTTGAGCAGGCATCAGAATCACCCGGAGGGCTCGTGAAAACAGATGCTGCCCATTCCTTCTGAGTTTCTGATTTAAGAGGTCTGGAGTGGGCCTGAGAATTTGCTTTTTTTTTTTTTTTTTGGTCATGTCTCGAAGCTTGTGGGATCATAGGCAGTGAAAGATTGAAGTTCTAACAGATTTCTCAGGTGGTCCAGTGGTTGGGAGTCTGCCTGCCAGTTTGATCCCCAGTACGGGAAGATGCTAAAGTTCCAATACTTTGGCCACCTGATGTGAAGAGCCAACTCATTAGAAAAGACCCTGATGCTGGGAAAGCCTGAAGGCAGGAGGAGAAGGGGACGAGAGTGATAGTCGACACGATTGAGTGACTAAACTGGGAAGATTCCACATGCCTCAGGGCAACTAAGCCGGTGGGCTGCAACTACTGAGCCTGCGTGCCCTAAAGCCCAAGTTCTGCAACAAGAGAAGCCAACGTAATGAGAGTAGCCCCTGCTTGCCACAACTTGCCGCCACTCACAGTGATGAAGACCCAGCACAGTCAATAAACAACAAAAATAAATCAAAATAGAAAAAACAAACCTCAAGAGTCCTAACCACTGGCTGTTTGGTTGCTCAGTTGTGTCTGACTCTTTGTGACCCCATGGACTGCAGCTCACCAGGCTTCCTTGTCCTTCACCATCTCCTAGAGCTTGCTCAGACTCATGTCCATGGAGTCAGTGATGCCATCCAACCATCTCATCCTCTGTTGTCCTCTCCTCCTTCTGCCATCCATCTTTTTCAGCATCAGGGTCTTTTCCAATGAGTCCCATCAGGTGGCCAAAGTACTGGAGCTTCAGCTTCAGCATCAGTCCTTCTAACAAACATTCAGGATTTATTTCCTTTAGGATTGGCTGGTTTGACCTTGCAGAGTAAAGATTAGGACTTTGGAATCGGTGGGGCCTGGATTAAAATCCTCACCCCATTGCTTTCTGGCTGTACATAACTTGGACAAGTTGTTTCAAGCCCTTTAATCTGGGGAAGCACTGTTGTCTGCAGGGAAGACATCCTCTTAGGCTAATCTGGGGTTGATTTATTTATGATGTAAGTAAATCAGTAAGGGGAAGATTATCTTTTTGTTATTGTTTTGTTTTCTGGCTGAATCATGCAGCATGGAGAACTTCCCTTACCAGGGGTCAAACCCACGCCCTTACCCCCTCCACAGTGGAAGCAATATCTTTTTAAAAAAATATATATTTACTTATTTGGCTGTGCTGGGTCTTAGATGTGGCACTTGGGACCTTTACCTGCAGCCTGTGGGATCTAGTACCCTGACCAGGGATCAAACTCAGGTCCCCTGCATTGGGAGCATGGAGTCTTAGCCACTGGACCACTAGGGAAGTCCTGGAAGCAGAGTCTTAACCACTGGACCACCAGGGAAGTTGGAGAAAGGGTTATCTTATTAGAAGAAGTTAAATACAAACAAAACATTTTTGAGGACAGCCTGTGCCAGGTACTGTTCTAAAGACTTTACCTGGAATAACTCACTTAACTATAATAATCTTATGAGATAGGTGCTATTAGCCACATTTTACAAAATGGGAAACTGAGGCATATGGGAGATGAAATAAACATGCAGGCCCCAGAGCCAGCAAGTAACTGAGTTAAAATTTAGACCCAGGCCATCCAACTCCAGCGCCTAAAACCTTAATCACTCTTACATGCTTCCTGCAACCCAGAGCTGAGCCCCAGGAACCATGTTGGGATGGAGAAGAGGTTTGCCATGTCCCAGAACTTTATAGTCTCCTATGACTGAGTTTCTGCATCCTGGCTCATGGGACCCCTCCCACTGATACACAACTTTGTCACGCTCTCAGTTCAACTTCTCCTTCCTGCCACAAACAGTTGAAAAGGTCCTCTCCTGCAGGTGTCTCCAAGTGGGCAGTGAGAAGCACCGGTCCTTAAGATGGCGTAGGTGATGGCCTGAGTGAGTTATTTCAACTCCACAGTCTCAGTTTCCCCTTCCAGGCCTTAAACAATATTGAATTATATAGGGGAAAGCAGTTCCCTTTTCAGTTTCAGTAACTTCAAGGGGAAAGTTTTCGCTGGGGGCTAGATTTTTACACATGTATAATTCTTAGAGACATCTTCCTTTTAAGGACAGTAAGCCCTCTTGGTTTCTCTTCTAGACTATATCCCCAATCCAGCCCTTCCGATAATGTCCACGGCCACAGCTTGAGTGCAAGTGCTGCTTACTGACCTCCTGACCTCCATGCTTGCTTGGCTGAATTCAGTTCTCTATCCAATAGCCAGCGTACTCTCTCTGCAACTCAAATTTGATTATGTTACAGCTGTTTAAAAACCTTTGTCTTTAACGGAGGTAAAACCCGAACTCCTTTTGGCCCACAGGCCTGTGTCCCGCCTGCCTCTATGACTCCCTCTGTCTCCCTCTGCTTCCCCCTCCTGCTGGCTTTCTGTCTGTTGTTGTTGTTCAGTCACCCAGTCGTATATGACTCTTGGCGACCCCGTGGACTGCAGCACGCCAGGCCTCCCTGTCCCTCACCATCTCCCAAAGTTTGCCCAAGTTCAGGTCCATTGCATTGGTGATGCCATCCAGCCATCTCATCCTCTGACACCCTCTTCTCCAGCCCTCAATCTTTCCCAGCATCAGAGACTTTCCCAATGAGTAGGCTGTTCAAATCAGATGACCAAAATACTGGTGCTTCAGCTTCAGCAGCATCAGTCCTTCCAACCAGTATTCAGGGTTGATTTCCCTTAAAGTTGATGACTGATTTGATCTCCTTGCTGTCCAAGGGACTTTCAGAAGTCTTCTCTAGCACCACAGTTCAAAGGCATCAATTCTTTGGTGTTCTGTCTTCTTTACAGTTCACCCCTTCATGGATCACTGCCTTGTCATGGCGAAGGGGCCTGCGTAACTCAATGAAGCTATAAGCCCTGCAGTGTAGCGCCACCCAAGACAGACGGGTCATAGCAGAGCGTTCCAACAAAACATGATCCACTGGAGGAGGGAATGGCAAACCATCCTGTATACTTGCCGTGAGAACCTCATGAACTGTATAAAGGCTTTCTGTCTACCCTTTACACAAAGCCTCTCTTTGCACCCATGGTGGCCTTCCACTGGAAATGGCTGGTCTTCCTATCCTTGTGACTGGCTCCTTTTTTCATTATTTAGGTCTAGATTCAGATGTTACCTCCTGGGAGAGGAGTTTCCCAAACACTGTAGCTTCAGCAGCTCCACCCAACTCATTCTCTGCCCAGTCACCTGAGCTCCCTGGTACTGGTCTGCACTCAGCTATGGCATCTATTGTTTCTCTATCCTACCACAGTTGGGCTGTAAGTTCCTGAAAGGCAGGCATCAACTCAGTCTTGGTCGTTTTGGTATCTCTTGGGCCTGGCACAGTACCTGACCAACAGCAGGCATTAAACACATATTTGTTAATTGAGTGAGAGTGACACTCAGGGCTCCTCTTTGGGAAAAGGGTGGACACCTTTCTGCCCTCAATCTCCTATTTTCAAGGTAGAGATTCTTCTGCCTGTAGGTGCTTACCAGATTTTGTGTGCTCAGTCACTCAGTCCTGTCCGACTCTTCTGTGACCCCAAGAACAGTAACCTGCCATGTTCCTCTGTCCATGAGATTTCCCAGGCAAGAATGCTGAAGTAGGTTGCCATTTCCTTCTCCAGGGGATCTTCCCAACACAGGAATAGAACCCGAGTCTCTGGTCTCTCCTACATTGGCAGGTGGATTCTTTACCGCTGCACCACCTGGGAAACCCTACCAGATTTTAGGGGGTACACAAATTCCACCTTTTTTTTTTTTTTTTTGGCCATGTGGCTCAGCATGCAGGATCTTAGTTGCCTGACTAGAGGTGGAACCAGAGTCTTAACTACTGGACTGCCAACGAAATACCCAAATGACGCCTTAAATAATATTCAGTCTTAGCATGAGAAAGTAGATGTTTGCTATGAATTTTCTAATTATATAAAAGAAGAATTCTGAGTTACTCCTTATGACTTCTCCAACACTTGCTAATCTGATTTTTACAAAGTCCACAGCCTTACACTTTTTTGTATATATCAGTATCTAGATTATAACATTATACTATTTTCACTATAGAGTTCACAGGTACTTTCTATTAAAGTGGGAAGTGATTTAAGGTAATGATATGGTGTTCTTCTTTCAAATAAACATACTCAGTTCAGTTCAGTCACTCAGCTGTGTCCGACTCTTTGTGATCCTATGGACTGCAGCCAGGCTTCCCTGTCCATCACCAACTCCCAGAGCTTACTCAAACTCATGTCCATTGAGTCGGTGATGCCATCCAACCATCTCATCCTCGGTCATCCCCTTCTCCTCCCGTCTTCAATTTTTCCCAGCATCAGGGTCTTTTCCAAAGAGTCAGTTCAGAGCATCAGGTGGCCAAAGTATGGGAGTTTCGGCTTCAGCATCAGTCCTGCCAATGAATATTCAGGACTGATTTCCTTTAGGATGGACTGGTTGGATCTCCTTGCAGTCCAAGGGACTCTCAAGAGTCTTCTCCAACACCACAGTTCAAAAGTATCAATTTTTCAGCGCTTGGCTTTCTTTAACTTTTTTAGTTCTACCACTTTATTGCTACCAACCCATCTCCCTCCACCCTCGTGCACACATGCTCAGTCATGTAATCCCATGGACTGCCAGGCTCCTCTCTCCATGGACTTTTCCAGGCAAGACTACTGGCGTGGGTTGCCATTTCCTTCTCCAGGTTGGCTTTCTTTATAGTCCAAATCTCACATCCATATGTGACTACTGGAAAAACCATAGCTTTAGATGGACCTTTGTTGGCAAAGTAATGTCTCTGCTTTTTAATATGCTGTTTAGGTTTGTCATAGCTTTTCTTCCAAGGAGCAAGCGTCTTAATTTCAAGGCTGCAGTCACCATCTGCAGTGATTTTGCAGCCCAAAATAATAAAGTCTCTCACTGTTTCCATTGTTTCCCCATCTATTTGCCATGAAGTGATGGGACCAGAAGCCATGGTCTTAATTGTCTGAACGCTGAGTTTTAAGCCAACTTTTTCACTCTCCTCTTTCACTTTCATCAAGAGGCTCTTCAGTTCCTCTTCACTTTCTGCCATAAGGGTGGTGTTATCTGGGTTTCTGAGGTTATTGATATTTCTCCCAGCAATCTTGATTCCAGTTTGTGCTTCATCCAGCCCAGCATTTCGAGTGATGTACTCTGCATAAAAGTTAAATTAAAAGTAGGGTGACAATATACAGCCTTGACATAACTCCTTTCCCGATTTGGAACTAATCTGTTGTTCCACATCCAGTTCTAACTGTTGCTTCCTGACCTGCATACAGACTTCTCAGGAGGCAGGTAAGGTGGTCTGGTATTCCCATCTCTTGAAGAATTTTCCAATTTGTTGTGATCCACACAGTCAAAGTCTTTGGCATAGTCAATAAAGCAGAAATAGATATTTTTATGGAACTTTCTTGCTTTTTCAATGATTCAGATGTTAGAAATTTGATCTCTGGTTCCTCTGCCTTTCTAAATCAAGCTTGAATATCTGGACGTTCATGGTTCATGTACTCTTAAAGCCTGACTTGGAGAATTTTGAGCATTACTTTGCTATCATGTGAGATGAATGCAACTGTGCAGTAGTTTGAACAATCTTTGGCATTGCCTTTCTTTGGGATTGGAATGAAAACTGACCTTTTCCAGTCCTGTGGCCACTGCTGAGTTTTCCAAGTTTGCTGAGTGCAAATTCATTATATATTTATTAAATATATTGAGTGCAGCACTTTCACAGCATAATCTTCTAGGATTTGAAATAGCTCAACTGGAACTCCATCTCCTCCACTAGCTTTGTTTGTAGTGATGCTTCCTAAGGCCCACTTGACTTTGAATTCCAGGATGTCTGGCTCTAGGTGAGTGATCACACCATCGTGGTTATCTGGGTCATGAAGATCTTTTTTGTATAGTTGTTCTATGTATTCTTGCCACCTCTTCTTAATATTTCTGCTTCTGTTAGGTCCACACCATTTCTGTCCTTTATTGATAGATAAGAGTGCCTGAAGAACCATGGACGGAGGTTTGTGACATAGTATAGGAGGCAATGATCAAGACCATCCCTAAGGAAAAGAAATGCAAAAAGGCAAAATGGTTGTCTGAGGAGGCCTTACAAATACCTGAAAAAAGAAGTTGAAGGCAAAGGAGAAAAGGAAAGATATATCTATTTGAATGCAGAATTCCAAAGAATAGCAAGGAGAGATAAGAAAGCCTTCCTCAGTGACCAATGCAAAGAAATAGAGGAAAACAATAGAATGGGAAAGACTAGGGATCTCAAGAAAATTAGAGATACCAAGGGAACATTTCATGCAAAGATGGGCACAATAAAAGTACTAGGCTTTTCTAAAAAGTACACTGGTTTAAAGACATTAAATACAGGTGTATATGGCCAACCTTGTGGAGTACAAGAGGCTACAGTTATGGTATCATTGTTGCAGGTAAAGCATAGTTCTTATGGTAAACTGGCCCCAGATGAGCCCCTGGGCTGAGTGTCATTTAGTTTGTGTTTTTCAGTGACATGGGAAGTTATTCAGCTGGTGTGAATGATGGACTGGAGCCGTTCTACTGGACCTCAGTGCATGAATTTGTCCATGTCAGTCTATTTTCCTCCAATGTATAGGGCTTTTATTTTCTGCGACCTCCGTGGTGGTGGGTAATGAATGGTGGTTCTAAGACACAAAATACTTAATATCCTGGTGTCAAAGTCAGTCTCATAAATCACCTTTATCTGCTGACGCACCAAATAACCTAGTGCACAGCCTAATCATTGCCAAGTTAAAGCTCACTTATATGAGTTCTAAAATTTTTTTTTTACAAAATTGGTCTTCCGGGACCCCTTTGCCCTTCCATCAATCTGACCTCCAAATGAATGGAATCGTGTACATAAAATATGCAACAAATCCACACCTTGGCATTCCTTGGACTCAAAATGTGCCAACACTGTTTCTGTAGTATAGTAAAATTCAACTTCCCTGTAAGACAACCATGCCGCAAACTTAAATATTTGGCTCAAAAGCTGTGTGACTTCCACCAAGTTACTTAACCTCTCTGCGCTTCAGTCTGTACTTCCTTGTATTATTGTAAGATTAGATAATGCATGTGAAACACGTTATCCGCCTCAACGTAAGTATTCAATAAATGGCTATTCATATTTCTATTTTGCATCTCTGCGGTCCTAGTTTACAAAGGCCGCTGTCTAGTCTGATTAACTTTCTAAACCTCAGCTGCTTCCCTCTACCCTTAGCACCAATTCAATCATTCCTTCACCAGTACCTTGCCGTTTGCCGGAGGCAGAAATCAAACCTGGTCCCTACCATTGCCAAGCTCGCAGCCGACTAACGGGCTGTAATCAAGGTTTCCAGGGTTCTAAGGCGGAAATGGGAAGGGGACGACTGACTGAGACTTAGGGGTCCGCGGGGCGGGTGGGGAGGAGGCAGCCATTCAGGGCAACTTGCGTTGCCTGTGTAAGCACCGGCACGGGAGTGGGAGCGGACTGCAACTGGGCCCTTAAGGGCTGTGCGCATCCTGGGGAGGCGACAGGACACAGGCGCTGGAGGAACTTGAATGCCCGGCCACAAGATCGGAGTTCCTGTTGTTGGCCAAAGAAACCTGGAGCAGCTGGTGCTAAGGAGTGAGGCCTCGGCCCACCCAAGTCACCTTGCAGGCGGGTCACAACACAAAAGCAGAAGGAGGACCCCAAATTCGGGCGGACTGGAAAATACACGGCCGTTGAGGGCGGAAGTAACCGCAAACCTGTGACCGAATCGCGGAGTAACTCCCATGGTTCTCAACGGCTGGAGGAGCCGGAAACTACCCGCGCGAGGTGGGTGGGCCCGGAGGCGGTCAAGGGGGCGGGGCCGGCTCTCTCAGGGCAGCTGATTGGTCGGCGCGGCGGTGGTGGAGGCTGCGCGTGAAATCGTCACCTCGGCCTGGTGAGTCCTGAGTTCGAGCTTGGGCCTCGCTGGCTCCGGCATTGTCCCTAGGCTCCCGGCCGTGACTCCGTCAGGCCGGCTCCACGCTCCCGGCCTCCCGAGGCATCATCTGGAGGGGCCGAGCAAGGCCGGGGCCTCTCTTTGGGCGGGCTTCTACTTTCAAGTTCCCGGCTGTCGAGCCAGGACTCCTCGGGGATAACTTTTGTGGGGGAGGGACGAGTCATGCACCCGGTCCGTAGGGAAAAACAGTGCGGGGATGTGGTGGGGACTACTGTCGAGTGGAGCAGGTAGAGGCCCCCGAACTGAAGCCCAATGGGAGACGCCGAGGAAGCCCAAATCCTGGGCTGGGGGATTCGACGCGGGGGTCCCCGGAGGGGGAGGGAAAGGAGGAAGGAGCCGTGGCGGGTAACACGCGGAGTCTGGAGCTCGGAGGAGAGGCCTGGGCTGGTCGGAAATTGAGAGTTAGAGGATGAATGCAGGTGTTGAGACCAAGTCAAAACCCTTGAGTCATCTCCATTCGGAGAATAGGTTGAAAGAGCAGGAGCTAGCCAGGGGACCGGGCGGGGGCGGGGCGGGGGGGTGGGGGAGGGCCGGCGGCGAGCCGCCCCCGTATACAAGGCATTAATTTTAAGTATTTTATACTTCTTGGCAGACCATGAGCCCACACCACGATAAGGCATGATGAAGCCTAATAAATGTATTTTTGGTTTGGTCATTACTTCGGTAAACCGAAGTCATAATGAATATTTAAAAAATTGTATTATGGAAGTGTTCAGACTTACACAAAAGTATGGAAAAATCCAGAAAATAGCATACAATTTAGAATCCTAAGTACTTACCACCTAGCCTCAACCATGAATGGCCACCCCTAGTTGCATAGCATATATGTGTCAGTATGCCTCAAATCCACACTGATAAACTTTTTAAGTTTTTGGTTTTTTCCATTCATATTTAGTGGGTATAAAGTTTCCATTTTGCAAGAGTAGAGAGTTCTGGAAACTGCTTGCACAACAGTGAATGTAATTAACACAACTGGGTTGTACACTTAATGATGAAGTGGTAAACTTTTATGTCATGTGTTTTTAACCACACACACACAAAAGTTCCTTTCAAATTAGAAAAAAAAAAAAAAAAACTAGGGAATTCTCTGGCTGTCCAGTGGTTAGGACTTGGTGCTTTCATGGTGGGGTTCCATCCCTGGTTGAGGAACTAAGATCCCACAAACCCTGCAGCAGGCATTAAAAAAAAAAAAAAAACACAACTTAATGCTGTAAATTAAGAAATAAAATCTGAGTTCAAGTGTGCAATGGAAAATAACTCGTTGCCAAGTAGAGGCCCATAGAGTTGTATTTTTAACTGTGGAGGGTCTGAAATGAACCTGTTGGTTTTGATGCTGAGAGTACTGGACCTGGCCTGGGGTGGAGTTAAGCACTAGTGATGCCCTCTGGTTTATACTAGAACTTGAAGGGTTGGGCCAGCCCAGCTGTGTGAGTCAAATTTCTCCCAAATATTCCTGTTTTCTTACAGTCTGAGGCACACTTCTTTTTTCCTGGCCGTGGCAGCTTGTAGGATCTTAGTTCCCAGACCAGGGACTGAACCCTGGGCAGGGAAAACACAGAGTCCTAACCTTTGGACTACCAGGGAATTCCCTGAGGCACACATTTAATCCTTGGGTTAGCACCTGTGCAGGGCTTCTTGGGTGGCTCAGTAATAAAGAATACACCTGCCAAGCAGGAGACTTGGGTTTCATCCCTGGGTGGGGAAGATCCCCTGGAGCAGGAAGTGGCAACCCACTCTGTATTCTTGCCTGGGAAATCCCATGGACGGAGGAGCCTGATGAGCTACATACAGTCCATAGGGTTGCACAGAGTCAGATTTGAGTGAGCGACTAAACAGCAACAGCATGTACTGCCCCATGCTTTCATTCAGGGAAGGGTGAGTGAAGTGTGAAGTCGTCTCTTTCCACTCCCATTCTTTAGGGTTGCCCTTGGTAGTCTGTCTCTAGTGTGACATCTACTCTCTGTCTCCCGAACGTGCCACAGTTAGTCCTTTACACTCTTAGGGCAGCTGGTGTTAACTGAACTGGGAGGTGACCTTCCATATTCTAGTTCTTTTCCAAGTGAGTCCTCCATATGTGGCCTTGAAACCTTGCTTCTGCCTGCCCCAAACAAACATACAAAACAAACTACAGACCAAGAAAGTAACTGCCAGGTTTGGGTTTTTGGCTCCTTGTCTTTCTCCTAAGGCTTCAGAACCAGCACTTTTCCTGGAGCTTGGTTTTCTTGATGTGAGTTGGCATTTATTAGAAAACTAAACAGCCCATCAAACTTGCATCTGAAATTACTTTTTAAAAAATTGTTTTAAAAAGGCAATTACATTAGTTATCGAAAAGCATTTTTAGAACTATTCAGGGAAAAACTCGATAGTTGATCACATCACTGAATGCCAATGATAGTAAGAAGGAATTAGTGATAAGATCCCTGGTGAATGATGGCAAAGAGCAAAAATTAGATTCATTCACTAGGTAGATTTCCTTAGTGATTGATGTTGAAGTTTATACACTCAGAACTATCAAAATGATCATTATTAAAATATCTGTGAGGGAAAAAAGTATTTGCTCATATGTAACTCACCCTTTAATTTCCTTTTTTTCCTGATGGAAATAATTGTGATTTTGGATTAAGTGAGGTTTCTTAGGAATGTAGCCATCATGTTACATCATAACTGCCTATACCCAGGAGGTGATACAAAATGAATGAACCATTTTCTTATGTTTTCCTTTGTAGGGAAGATGGAAGAGCTGAGTCAAGCCCTGGCTGGTAGTTTTTCTGTGTCTCAAGATCTGAACAGCACAGCCGCCCCACACCCCCGCCTGTCCCAGTACAAGTCCAAGTACAGTTCCTTGGAGCAGAGTGAGCGGCGGCGCCAGTTACTGGAACTGCAGAAATTGTAAGAGATGTTTTAACTCCTTAGCTTCTCTCTGTAGGCTGGCAGCTGTGAACCACACAGGAGGCTCTTGGCTTGTCTCTACAGAACCCCCTTCAAAGTGGACCCTTTGTAGATTGTTCTTGCTCACAAGGTCGAGAGGGATAAATCCCGGCAGAGGTAGACATCCTTGACATCCAGAGCTTGGGAAAAGGTGAGGAAGTAGGGAGAGACTGAAGTTTGAAAGCAAAAGCTCAACTATCTGGTTAACTTTTTCTTTTCTTTTTTCCTGGCAGCAGTACTGAGCTTTGCAGTTTAAGGACTTAGAAAAGTCACGCCCAGACTTCCATTCCCCACATTCCCTGTGTGGCTTCTCCTGCACTCTGACTTCTGGCTTTGGTGTGAGCTTCCTGTCTTCCTTCAGCCCAGATGTTTCTGTGGAGCCCTTGGGAGTTCCAGACAAATAATTCCACAGGGAATCTGAGGAAATGTCTTCCATACACTTCAGTCTCAGTGCCAAGCTGAGCAAACAGGGAAAGAGAGTTTATAGGATAGCGAGTGTGTGAGGCTGGGCTGCTCTGAAGGCGAGGCCTGTCCTTTTATTCTCAGTGCAACACAGGCCTCTTCTGGGTAAGGAATTAAGGATTAGGAGAAACTGTCAACAGCTGCAGTTTCGATGCAGTCTCCATTTTTGCCCACTGCTTCATCGCTAGATGTGTATAGTAGAGATGGTTCCCTGTGGCTTCTGGGTTGCTTGCAGATTACATTCTCAGATCGCTCCTTCTCCATAACCTCCACAGTTAATTAATTGTGGTTAATTAGTTTGGAATAGATAATACATTCATATGGTTCAAAATTCACAATACATAAAAGAGTACATGGTGAAAAATCTGTCTTCTAGACATCAAGTTCCTTTCTCTCTCTCACTCTTTTTTTTTGGTCATGCTGAGTGGCTTGCAGGGTCTTAGTTCCCTGACCAGGGATTGAACCCAGGCCCACAGTGGTGAACATGCCAAGTCCTAACCACTGGACTCCCAGGGAATTCCCCACATCTTATAGTATACTTGTTACAGCTGATGAATAAATGTTGATACATTATTATTAGATTTCCTTAGCTCTTCTAAGTGGTCTTTTTTGAAAGTTAGGAGAGATGCATTGCTGTTCCTCAGAAAGCCCCAGAAGCTGTCCCTGTCTCAGGCTTCTCACTGCATCCCAGTGTTTCCTCCTTGCCGTCCCTGAGAGCCTTCAGACTGATGTCTGCCAGGCAGAGAAGTGTCAGCTCTCACCTGCATGGAGATGGGCGCCTAGGGTGGAGTGGGAGGGAGTGGGATCAGCCACTGGCAAAACTTGAAAATTCCTTTAAATATTGTACTTTGCTTGTTCCTAGGAAACTGAAGAAAGCCGAGTGTGCTTAAACTGGGTTTCCTATTTAGGATCTGTGAGGAGGTGGTCACTAGTTAAGGCTTACAAAGGAAATTCTATCATCTCTTACTCCCACCACAATTTCCAAATTGCTCCTGAATTTAAAGACTTTGAATTACATCTGTCATATATGACTTTTTTCTCCCCCCCCCCCAGAAAGCGGCTGGATTATGTGAACCATGCCAGAAGACTGGCTGAAGATGACTGGACGGGGATGGAGAGTGAAGAAGAAGAAGAAAAAGATGATGAGAAAATGGAGGTTGACACTGGCAAGAAGTTACCAAAACGCTATGCTAATCAAGTGAGTGGTCCAGAGAAGATTAGGTGTAGCTGCTCCCGCTCCATTTACTGTGCAATCAGAGCTCTTTACTTAACCATGAACAGAGAGGAAGAGATAGGAAGAATAGGAACTGCATTGAAAGTGCTGATGTGCAGAACATTTCTGAGATGAAGAGATGGCTTACAGCTCTGTGTGCTAATGGGTGTCGCTCATGGAGTCTGGATAGTGGGTTTCAGAATCATCACCCCATGCTGTTGGCAAAGGCTTCTGACCTGTTGCCAGAAACCCCTGAGCTATTGATATACTAGTTGATTCCATTCTTCTCTTTCTCTACTAGTCATTATATAGATGTTTTAGATTAGGCCTGCCCAGCCCAGCACTGTACCCCACCCCACCTCCCAGGTTAGTAATCTTTCTCAAGTGGTGGACTAATATGCCAGTCTTGGATCTTTACATTCAGGTGGTTGGAGGTTGGAAGTATAGCTGCCCTTGAACACTGGGAACTGCCCAGCACCTCCAGGCTAGCCAGCTGAGGTTGAGACCACTGTAACAGACCACTATATGAGACAACAGACCACTATAGCAAACTTCACTTAGTGCCCTGCTAATTCCAGAGGAGAAACCATTGTGGCTTGTGGTGCCATCGGGGAGGCAGGCCTGGAGACTGTCCAGTGCTCTAGGCAACCCAGCTATTGCAGAGGTAGGGTGTGTATCTGAATGGGGCCAGGGGTCTACCCTGCTACTGCATACTTCTCTCTGTGACCCAAGTGTCTTGTCACCTCAGCATCCTCTCCTACTTGTAGAATATGGTTCCTGGGTACACACACTCCCATCCTCTTTCTCTGCCTCAAATATAGCACAGACAACATCTTCTGTGACAAAGTACAGTTGAGTTCTGTTGAGCAAGCGTTTGTGGATGTGGAATCTTAGTTCCCTGACCAGGAATCAAACCTGTGCAGTGGAAGCATGAGTCTTAACCACTGGACCACTGGGCAAGTCCCCATCAAACATTTTTGAAGGCCCTGTTCTTTGTTAAGCTAGGCTATGCTCAGAAAGTAGACATGGGCTGGAAATAGCCCGTGCACTCCTAGAGTAAGTGTAGAGTATGTTTTTTCCAGTAAGAAAGTGATATTAACTGCCAGCAGGGAAGGAAGCAGGGTTTTGAAATCAGGAAAAGGTTAATGAAAGAGAAGACAGCTTTGAATCATGGGTAGGACAGGCAGAGGTACAGAGCATTTCAGGGTGTTTCAGGCAGCACAATAAGACTGAACAAGAGGCAGAGGTGGGAGAGGAATATATGATGTGTTCAGGAGGGATGTACAGAGGGTGTGTGCAGATGGAGCAGTGAAGGGTTGGGGGAGGTATATAACAGAAATATGTACAGCAATTTAGACTCTGGCCTATGCTGTGAGGAAGCACTAAGAATTTTTGAGCCAGGGGCAGAGGTGGGACTTCATGGGATGACTTCCCACATCAGTGTGTAGAAAGGCCTGGAAGAGAGAGACAGTGGTAGGGAGCTAGGTTTGCTAAAAGAGCTGATGGTGAGTTTACTGAGGGCATAAAAGTGTGTCTGGCTTTTTCCATTTAGCAAAAGGATTCATGTATATTGTAGCATGTGTTAGAACTTCATTCCTTTTCAAGTAATATTCTGTTGTACAGATATATCACATTTGTTTTTCCATCCATCAGTTGGTGGCCATTTGAATTGTTCCACTTTGGGGCTATTATGAATATTGCTGCTATGTGTACTTGTTTACCATGTTTTTGTGAGGACATCCATTTTCACTTCTCTTGGATATATACCTGGGAGTGGAGTCACTAGGCCATATGATAACTCTGTGTTTAGCCTTTTGAGGAGCTGCCAGACTATTTTCCAAAGTGACTATACCATTTTACATTCCCACCAATGATGTGTGAGAGCTCCTTTCTCCACATATTTGCCAGTACCTGTATGGTCCAGCGTTTAGAGTACAGCCATCCTAGTGGGTGTGAAGTGCTGTTCCACAGTTTTGATTTGCATTTCCCTGGTAACTAATGATGTTGAGCTTCTTTTCATGTGTTTATTAGCCAGTATCTTTGGGGAAATGTCTGTTCAAATTCTTTGCCCATATAAAAGTGGAGTTATTTGTCTTCTGTTATTGAGTTGTAAGAGTTCTTTACAAGTTCTCTATGAGATACATGATTTGCAAATATTTTCCATTATGTGGGTTGTCTTCACTTTCTTAATGATGTTTTTGGCAGCACAGAAGTTTTACAGCTTGATGTAGTCTTAATTTATCTTTTGTTTCGTCATTTGTGCTTTTGATGTTTTATAACTACTATTGTTTAAGGGATTGTTGATTATGCCTTGGGTTTAAGATTGATTAACATAGAGGGAGGTGATGATATTATTATTAATAGGGCACAGAATGCAGAAGGGGAAGGGTGGGTGTTTCAGGGATGGGAAGTATTTGGGGTACAGAAGGCGGTGAATTCTGTTTTGGATATGCTTGGATATAAGGTACAGAGAGGACCAGCAGAGAAAGAGATACCAAGTAGACAGCTGGAAATATGAAATTGGAGCAAAGGAAAGAAGTCTGGAGATGGAAAAGAAGAGAATTAGGAGGCAACTTCTTTGGAATGACAAGTAAAGCTACAGAAGTAGATGAGATCCACCCCAACAGGGGACAGCATCTAAGAGAAAAGAAAAGGGGGACCTAAAACAGCCCCCTGAAGGTTATTTACATGTTTTAGGGTCGTGTGTGGAGGACTGTTTGGAGGAGAAACAGAAAAATCGTGTGTCATGGAGCCAAGGGAGCATGTGTCAAGGAGGAGAATATGACTGGCAGCATCACACCAGGAGTGGAGGAAGGAGGGGGAGATGAGGGAATAGACATGCTTGGCTGCAGGGAGGTAAGGCACATCTGGGGGGTAGCAAATCTGGACTGAGGGTGTCAGAGTGGGTGGGAAGGCAGTGGCAGGAAATATGAAGTATTAATAGTTAGAGAAAGTGGAAGAGCTTAATAGAAATGTAGAGTATAAAGGTTTCATTTTTGCCTTGGATTTGAGAATTAGCGGTTGTGTATTTTGTGGCCTACAGGGAAGGAGAGTTGGGAGAGACGGTAGATTAAGTGGGAGGGATTACCTGATAGGCCAAAGTCTTGGTATCAATGGGAGGGACCAGTGATGACGGGAAGAGCAGATCTTTTTCAAATTCCTTTTTACCACAGCCTTTTTTTTCTTTTTTTAAGGTAGATTTCCTAACATCTTTTAGTGTAGTGTTTGGGTCAGTAGTTTGGGACTTGATCTAGTTTAGAGTATCTCAAGGTAAAGGATTTTATTCATCTCTGAGGTATAACCCCTAGAATATAATGGTGTGATAAAGGTAGATGGGTGGACAAAGGAAGGAAGGAAAGAGGGTCGCATCCTCCAGTGTAGGAGGTGAGGTAGTAAGAATGTATAAGGATACAGATAAGGAAGGTGAGAAGTTTAAGTTCAGGGTGAACATGAGATGAGTTGATTACTAAGAGCTAGTGAGGTGGAGGTCCCACTGTCACCTTTTTCTGTTCTCATTCTTTTACATGTATTTTCATTATAATATATACATGAAGTGAAAGTGTTAGTCACTCACTCGTGTCAAACTCTTTGCAACCCCATGGACTGTAGCCCGCCAGGCTCCTCTGTCAGTGGAATTCTCCAGGCAAGAATACTGGAGCAGGTTGCCATTTCCTGTTCCAGGAGATCTTTCTGACCCGAGAATTGAACCTGGGTCTCCTGCCTTGCAGCAGATTCTTTACCATCTGAGCCACCAGGGAAGCCATACATATACATATACATATACATACACACATATGTATATACATATGCATATATACACACATATATGTATACATATACATATGTGTGTGTATATATAATATATATATAATTCTTTTCTTTTAAATATTTATTTATTTGCTGCATTGAGTTCTTAGTTGTGGCAGGCAGAATCTTTCGTTGCAGCTTGTGGGATCTTCCTTAACAAGGGATTGAACCTGGACCTCCTGCATTGGGAAGGAGAAGTCTTAGCCACTGAACCACCAGGGAAGTCCCAGGACATAAATTCTTTGTCACTGTAAACACAGGAGCAGCACAGCCCTGTTGACTGTTATTTTGTTTTTTTTTTAATTTGTGGAAAATTGCTTTACAGTGTTGTATTGGTTTCTGCCATACAACAACTTGAATCCTCATAATTATATTATATATCTCCCCTCTCTCTTGAGCCTCCCTCCTACCCCCATTCCACGCCTTTAGATCATCACAGAGCAGCAGGTTGGGCTCCCTGTGTTAAATATTAATGGCAACTTCCCAGCAGCTATTTGTTATATGTCGGTGCTGTCTCTCAATTCATCCCATCTTCACCTTTCCCTGTTCTGTCCACAAATCCACTCGGATCATCAGCCTTGTTCACTTTTAACACCATTTTTTGTGTTCCCAGTTAATGCTGTCAGAGTGGTTAATTGACGTCCCTTCAGATTTGGGGCAGGAATGGATTGTGGTCGTGTGCCCTGTTGGAAAAAGAGCCCTTATCGTGGCTTCCCAGGTGAGTAGCCACTCCCATGCCCGTGCCAGCATGCCCAGCCTGCAACTTGAGGGCTTCTCTGCACGCTGTGTTCCTTATCTGTCAGGCAGCTGTGCCTGCCCAGGGATTGAAACACTGCTGCGGGAGGGATTTGGTGAGAGCCATCCTTGGACTGATGGCACCCGTGCAGAATGTGGAAGCAAAAGGAGGAGGAAACCTTGATGCCTGATGTAACTGTCTTTCCCCACAGGGTTCTACCAGTGCCTACACCAAGAGTGGCTACTGTGTCAACAGGTTTTCTTCCCTTCTGCCAGGAGGCAACAGGCGAAACTCAACAACAGCGAAAGGTGCCTACATAAAGTTGTCTGTTTATTAAGTTTTATAATCAGTAAGAGACAGTGCTTGGTTACTTGCTTAGTTGTTTTAAAGACCCACTTTGAAAGAACACCTTTGGAACTGCACAAAGATACTGTCCTGCCCATTGGGCTCTCCTTCAAGGTCAGGCCTCCTCAGTTGCAGAATAGTTGCCACTTATGAGGCCTGCTGAATTAAACCCCTGAATTAAAGTCAGCGCACTTTTCCCATGGATTTCCATCACAAGGTTACAGGTGCGGTTTTCTGGGGAGAGGTCCCTCAGAAGACCATGTGTTACATACAGTAAGCTGTTGCCGGGGGCTTCCTGCCAAATGCCCTTATCTCCTTTATCTTTGTCCTCACCTTAGCTTCTCCCTCCTACCTGGGGCCAGCGGAGGAGACTAAAGGTTAAATAACTTGCCTGCAGTCATTCAGCGAGGAGTTGGCAGAGCTGGGCCTACACAGTTCTCTTGTCTCTAAGCTCCTTTGGTGCTTCCTGCTGTCCTCTGTCCTGAGCCCCGACCCCTGCATTGTTTTTTTTTACTCTGGCCTGAAATGTCCCTCCCCTGCCCCCTGCCCTGCTATTTTAGTCCTCTAATCCCACCAGACTGTTCATATCCTATCTGTTCGTGAAGCATTTCCTGCTGTTCAGTCCCCTTTTCCTGGAACTCTCATTTCTCTTAGTTTGTGCTATAGAGTGCAGCTCTTGGTTTTTTCCTCTTCAATCACCTTATCTCAACTGGATTGTAACTTCCCTAAAGGCAGGGATGACTTACAGTCAATACTCCCCACAGAATGAAGTGCCTATGATAGAAACTCAAAAGTAACCGTCAACTAAAATGGAAGATTCAGTTCAGTTCAGTCGCTCAGTCGTGTCCGACTCTTTGCGACCCCATGAACCGCAGCACGCCAGGCCTCCCTTCCATCACCAACTCCTGGAGTCTACTCAAACCCATGTCCATCGAGTCAGTGTTGCCATCCAACCATCTCATCCTCTGTCATCCCCTTCTCCTCCTGCCCTCAATTTTTCCCAGCATCACGGTCTTTTCAAATGAGTCAGCTCTTCGCATCAGGTGGCAAAAATATTGGAGTTTCAGCTTCAATATCAGTCCTTCCAATGAACACTCAGGACTGATCTTTAGGTTAGACTGGTTGGATCTCCTTGCAGTCCAAGGGACTCTTAAAAGTCTTCAACACCACAGTTCAAAAACATCAATACTTTGGTGCTCAGCTTTCTTCATAGTGCAACTCTCACATCCATACATGACCACTGGAAAAACCATAGCCTTGACTAGACAGACCTTTGTTGGCAAAGTAATGTCTCTGCTTTTTAATATGCTGTCTAGGTTGGTTATAACTTTCCTTCCAAGGAGTAAGCGTCTTTTAGTTTCATGGCTACGATCACCATCTGCAGCAATCTTGGAGCCCAGAAAAATAAAGTCAACCACTGTTTCCACAGTTTCCCCATCTACTTGCCATGAAGTAATGGGACCAGATGCCATGATCTTAGTTTTCTGAATGTTGAGCTTTAAGCCAACTTTTTCACTTTCCTCTTTCACTTTCATCAAGAGGCTCTTTAGTTCTTCTTCACCTTCTGCCATAAGGGTGGTGTCATCTGCATATCTGAGGTTATTGATATTTCTCCCAGCAATCTTGATTCCAGCTTGTGCTTCCTCCAGCCCAGCATTTCTCATGATGTACTCTGCATAGAAGTTAAATAAGCAAGGTGACATTACTTGCTTTCAAGCTTGAGCTTCTCTTAAACCTTATCTGAAGGTTCAGAGTTCACATGTGGCACGGCCTTGACCCCTCTTGTACTGTCACACCTCAGGCCACCTTTGGGCTATACCAGGCAGCCAGAAAAGGCTGTGAAGAACTTTGTCCCTTAGTGCTGGTGCTTGCTGTAATCACTGAGGGTTGTTGGATGCAGTTCCCAAGCCCTGAAGATGGGGCTCCCTCGATTATGGTGGAGGGAGCCCTGATGGGTACCCTGTACTGACTTTCTGCCTGCAGACTACACCATTCTGGACTGCATTTACAATGAGGTGAACCAGACATACTACGTTCTGGATGTGATGTGCTGGCGGGGACACCCGTTTTATGACTGCCAGGTAAGGACTGCTGCTCTCCTCATGTCTTCTCCTGCTTTCTCCTCCCTTCCCAGGAAAGTGGTTCAGCATGTGGGTTTAGTCCGTGACCAGCTTCTTTATGTTTACAGGATGTGTAATATCAAGAACATCATCTAATGTTCCTTGCATCTTTGAGTGTGTTTAAATTAGCTTCATTTCTTAAAAGAGGTAGGAGGAACTAAGGGAAGCATTGCCATTCTCGAGGGGAGAAGAAACAGAGTGGAGGGATAGGCTGGAACTTGGTGGAAGCTGTAGCCCTCCCCTCTCTCCAGAGTGGGAGGCTTGCTGGCAGGGAAGACTGTGGGTGGAGGGGATGCTGCCTAGTGCAGGCAGCACCAGGAAGAGAGGGTGGAATGTTAAGCACCATCAGATAGACTTCTGCCACCTCCACTCCTTACCAGCCACATCCTGACCCCGAATGTCAGAGTCTCCTTAGTATGACTGTAAGGGCATGAATCCCTGAGGGGCTAGCTCTGGAAGCAGATTTTCCAAGTGAGGAAATGCACTCCTCCCCCCCAATATTCTCCCCTCAAGTTTCACCTTCCCACAACATCTTTCTCAGATTGGTGATACTTACAAGTGACAAGCAGTCATCAAGAAAGAGGCCAGGTCACCCCGCAGAGTCCATCTCTGTTCCCGTGCTCCCCCAACCTTGTGCCAATTTTATTTGTTGTTGTTTAGTCACCAGGTCATGTCCAACTCTTTGCAACCCCATGGACTGTAGCCCACCAGGCTCCTTTGGAATTTTCCAAGCAAGCACACTGGAGTGGGTTGCCATTTCCTACTCCAGGAGACCTTCCCAACTCAGGGATCGTACCCACATCTCCTGCATTGGCAGGTGGCTTTTTTTTTACCACTGAGCCACCTGGCAAGCTCTGTCCAGTTTTATAGTAGTGGGTTTTTAATGCTCCCTCTCAATTGTTAATAGTTTATCATTGTAGTTGTCAATGTGTGGCCTCAGAAAGTTGTTCAAAATGCAAATTCTTCAACCTGTTGAATCAGAAACTATGGGGTTGGGGCTTATTTTTTAACAAGCCTCCAAGTGATCCTCACAGAGGCCCAAGCATGCGAATCACAGGTTATCACCATAGGCTGCTGCTTTCCATAGCCATTACCCCAGCCTAGGTTTCCAAATCGTGCCAGATGGTGGTAGTTCAGAACTTTAACATGCATCTAATTCAAAAAATAATAGCCAAGACCTGCATCGCTAAGCACTTTGTGAGCATGATCTCACTGAATCCCTTACAACAACTCTAAAAGATAAGTATGTACTATTGTTTTTACTCCTGATCGTTTAGATACGAAAGCTGAGAGCTGCAGGTGTTAACTACCTTGTCCAAACGCAGAGCCAAGCCCCAAACTCAGAATTCACAAATTCAGTCCAGAACCTATTTTTCTTTAATTCTGTTGAAGGATTTTTCATAACATACATTCACAATCTACAAATTTGGTAACCAAAGCCACCTATATTTTGATAATATAAAGAAAAAAGACTGTGGGGTTTTCTTTTGTTTTTTTTTGGGGGGGGTCAAAATTTGAAAAGAAAAAGAAAAGCCCCTAAATACCAACAGAAGGATATGTATCAGAAGTAGTAGTTTATGAGAAGTTACAACTACAGAGTAGTTTCTAATTCTCAGGTAAAGTAAGACAAAAGTTAACACAATGTGCTTTGGAGTTGTAGAGTCCTGGTCCTGTGGTAATGCTGTGTGCACCTGGGTGAGTGATGTAATTTCTCTGAGCCTGAGTCATCACCTGTAAAATGGGGATAGTAATAATACAGTTTGGAGAGGATGGTTGATGATAATACGATTATGTGCATAAGGTCCTTAGCATGGCGCCTGAGACATAGTAGGCTTCAGTGATAAATGTTGGCATTACTACTATTATTAATCCTATTGGATTTAAGGAAAATATATCCAAAGATTTTATGATATATCTTCTTGACCTTACAGCAGTGTTTTAACAGAATTGAGGGTAATGAGAGGAGGGCTTGGGTTTTCATCAATCAGGTGACTATTTTTTTCACAGTTTTATTGAAGTGTAACTGACATACAGCACTGTGTAAGTTTAAGGTATACAGCACAATGATTTGATTTACATATATGGTACAGTAAGTTAATGCCCATCATCTCATATAGATACCAAAAAGAAAAAAATAGTTTTTTTTTCCTTGCCTTGAGAAATGTTAGGATCAACAGCTTGCAACAGCTATCATATATATCAGACGGCAAAGTTAACCATAGTCATCGTGTTGTACTTTCAATGTCTAGTACTTATTTATCTTATAACTGGACATTTGTGCCCTTTGACCATCAAGCAGTTTTTAGAATGGAGTGTTTTTGTTCATAAAACAATATTTTGTTCATGACACAGTGAGCCTTATTTCATCTTTCCCTGTCTCTTTGGCAGACTGATTTCCGATTCTACTGGATGCATTCAAAGTTACCAGAGGAAGAAGGACTGGGAGAAAAAACCAAGCTCAATCCGGTAAGGCCTGGTGTTAGGACTGCAGAGTTCTTTCTGGGGATCAGTTTGGATTGCTCTGTTGTCTGAATTCAATCATTATGGATAAAATTATCTTTATTTTTCCTTTTTGAGGCAGCATGGCATAGTGGGAAAAATATGCACTTAATAGTTACCCAGATTCCAGTTTTGGCTTTTAACAATTACTTGGTTAAGTTAGTATCTTCACTTGGCTTTAATTTCTTTATCTGTTTAATAGGGTTAATAACACCTACATTACAGAGCTGTTCTGTGAACCAAATGATGTAAATGTGCAAGTCTTTCTAGCATAATACTTAGGGTGAGCACTCAATAAATAGTGGTTGATAGAAAATGCTAATAACTTCTTTTATTAATAATGCTATATAGAATGCTCACCCCAGAGTTTCTGATTCAGTAGGTCTGAGGTAAAGCCTGAGAGTTTGCATTTCTAACAAGTTCCCCAGTGAAACTGATACTGCTGGTCCGTGGACCACACTTTGAGAACCCCTGCTTTTGTATCTGAGCTAAGAGTGACCTCATCTAGTGAGTTCCCTCTTTTTATAGATGAGGATGCAGGCGCAGAGAGAGGGCGCTGCCTTCCCCAAGGTCCCATGGTCCAGGATGATAGCCCAGGTGTCTTTGCTATTCGCTCAGTGATTAAACACAGGATGGCTATTTTCATTGCATTTTATTTGTTAAGCTCTATAGACTGGCATTTGCTTGGGTTGCTTACAGCATTTTTAAAGGCAACTAGATAACCAGTTACAGGACAGTAAATGGAGCCAGTACTTCTAGTGATGTTATCAATAAGGTCCAGGAAGAACATGGGTGCTGCTTCCTATGAGATGCTGTTCTGTATGCTCTACCTGTACTGTCTCACTGTGTCTGCATGACAACCTTATGCAGTGGATGCTTTTATTATCCCGTTTTATAGACAGGAAAATGGAGGCATATGGAGATTAAATGATTGACAGAGGTGCGCTTCAGACCCAAGCAATCTGACTGAGAGGTTGTCATAATCCTCATCACTTTGTTATGTTGCTTTAGGATAAAAATTTTTGCTGTTGTGGCATTTCACCAGCCCTTTGTTTGGGGCAGCTGTCATAGGGTTGGGAGAATAACAGAATCCCCACGCCTAGTACAGGGTAGTGGTTTACAGTCTTGATCATGTGTTAAAATCAACAGGAGAACTTAAAAAACAAAAATGCTTGAGTCCCACCCCAGAGCAGTTCAGTCAGAATTTCAGGGTGAGGCCTAGGCATCAGTAATTTTTAAGAGTTTCCCAGATGGTTCTCCCGTAAAAAACAAGGTTGAGAATTCTATGCCTAGTAATTAGAGGACAGGTAGAGGGGGGCGGTTAGGGTAGGGTGAGACTGAAAATTTTCTTTTTTGATACATTGTTAGCTCTTCAGCTGCTGGAACCAGTATTGTTTGTAACGTATACTCATTATTTGTTCTAATTCATGTTTCAGTTTAAATTTGTGGGACTGAAGAATTTCCCTTGTACCCCTGAGAGCCTGTGTAAAGTGCTGTCTATGGACTTCCCTTTTGAGGTAACAAAACCATTGTCTTTATTGCTCTGACGTGATGGTGGTACACAGGGAAACTTGGCTACCTGGAGTCTTAAGAGTGCCTCTGACTTTGCTGTGTCAGAGCATCAGAAAAAGGGCTGAAAGCTGACTCGCGGGAAAGGATGTGCTCATGACCCTTCAGAGTCAGATAAGTCAGAAGGCCAGAGCTGGAAGGGCCCTGAAAGGAAAGCTCATCTCACTCCCTCATTTTACAGATGGAGAAGCTGAGGCCCAGAGAGAGGTGAGGGTTCCATTCCTGGGTCCTTGTGTCCTCTGCTACAAGCGTGAGAATCAGCCCCATGTTTGACTGCCACGGCTGATTATGCTGTAAAGGCGCTTCTGTGACTGACAGACTGCAGGGCTTTGAACTCCTAACCCTTCCTTCCTCCGACCAGCAGATGGTCCCCGGGGACGGCAGTGCATGCTGAGCAGTGGCAGGGCAGCAGGGTGACTAACTTGTCCCAGGTTGCCCAGGACTTCCCGGGTTCTAGTGCTCAACTCAGAGTCTCAGGTCCCCAGGGTCTGCTCAGCCCGGGGCAGCCTTTTGTCCTCCTCAGAATATGCCAGTACCCTCTCCACAGACTTCCTTTGCCCATCGTACCCTTTAAAATTCTGCCTCATCACCCACAAGTATTTGCTTGAACTGAATATAATTTTGCTAAAAGGACCATAGCTTCCCGAATAAGGAAATAGCGAAGGCTGAGCTGCCTTCATTTCTGGGAGTCAATTAAGAAGGTGGTAAGAACACCATCTTTATTTATAACCCTTATGCCCTAGTGACAATAAATGCTTTTTAGAGATGAGTCACTGAATCACAGAAAAGAAAATATGGGACTGTGGGAGGTCTTCCCGTTGAGAAAAACTGAGTTTCCCAGAATGTAGCTCTCAACAATTTAGGGGGAGGTTCAGGCAGCCAGAAATGCTGGCTGCTTGACCGGCTGCTTCCCTTGCACTCAGCAGTCGGGCATCTTGGAGGGGCTTGTCCAGTTTCCCTGCTTTGTCCCCTGTGTGGAGCACACCCCCCACTACTGGGACCTCCAGGTGGTAGGAAGTACATGGAATCAGAGGAGACAAGACTTGGGCTCAGGGTGGATTGCTACTTCATCCTCAGTGTGTTTGGGGGAGGCCCTGGAACTCCCAGAGCCAGAGCAACTCCAGCTCTCAAGACACTTTCATGGTGGGTTAGAGAGTGAAATGGGGCTTCCCTGGTGGCTCAGATGGTAAAGAATCTCCCTGCAGTGCAGGAGACAAATTCCATCCCTGGGTCTGGAAGATCCCTTGGAGAAGGGAATGGCTACCCACTCCAGTATTCTTGCCTGGAACATTCCATGGACAGAGGAGCCTGGTGGGCTATAGTCCATAGGGTCACAAAGAGTTGGACACAACTGAGTGCCTAACACATACTTCAAGAGGGTGAAATAGTGGGGAAAGCACCCTGTAAATGGGAAAGTACTTTGTATGTTTTTATATATTAAAATTTCATTTTCTAGGCCATTTCTTCATTTAGAGAAATGCATGTGTGAGAAATGAGGACTGTCTTTCATCTGGCAGTGACCCAGGAAAAAAGAATTGGACCATAGGAACTGCCACAGTGTACATAGCTCTCCTATGTGGGCCCCAGAATCCCTTCTCATCCCAGACTTCCTCTCTTGTAGGTGGATGGGCTTCTCTTCTACCACAAGCAGGCCCACTACAGCCCTGGAAGCACTCCTCTGGTGGGCTGGCTGCGCCCCTACATGGTGTCAGATGTTCTTGGCATAGCTGTGCCAGCCGGCCCACTGACCACCAAGCCAGAATATGCTGGCTACCAGCTCCAGCAGATTATTGAGCACAAGAAGAGCCAGAAGGAGGGCATAATGGGGAAGCTCACACCCAGGGCCTCTGAGAATGGATGCTATGAGTTGGAGCACCTGTCTACCCCCAAGCTGAAGAGCCCTCCCCAGAGCCCCAACCACCCGGAGAGCCTCATGGAGAACTAGGCGGGGCAGCCTCCTCTGGGAGTCACAGGATGGTGGCTGGTCTCAGAGGAGGGCTGGGGAGGTGGCCAGTGACAAGAACAAAGTGCCTTCATTTTAAGGCAGACCTTCCAAAGCCATTCCAACTGGAAAGAGCTTGTCTCCTATCTGAAATGCTGGCTTTAACAGTAGGGGAAGGTTCCCACATTGGGTGGTCTTCGCATTTGAGCAGCAACTCCTGTGAAAATGTATCACAGATATGTGATATATATCACATATCCACAGTGTAAATATATGTCATTCTTAAGAAGTTATTTGTGGTTCTTAAACTTTAGACTGTCAGGAATCTCCCCCACCTCCACTCCTTCAGGCTACCTAAACCATGACTGTTCAAGTGTTGGCCCATTTCATTCTGTTTAGCACTTCAGCATTCTGCTGAGTTTCTAGTTGCTGCTGTTGGTAACGTCATTTTCTAAAAGGTCTTACCAGGAACTGCAGTTCTTGGTATTTGAATATGTTCCCTCTTCTGAGAAGACAAGTGTGATTTTCTCTGGTTTCAACACAGCCAGAGATAAAATGCAAATAGAGTTCATTCACTGCTTCCACCAACATTTGAACATCTTCCAGAAAATAAGCCTTGTGCTAGGTCCAGGGGTGTAGAGTGGGTTATGGTGTGAAACAGGATTTCATCCCTGCCCTTGAGCTCAGGATCCAGTAAGGAAATAAACCCACCAGCATCTAGATGGTGGGATGATGGCTTTAGTGCAGAAAGGGGGCAGGGGAGATTGGGAGGAGCAGAGGGAGGTTTCAGAGCTGGGCTGAAACTCAGAGGAGGGACAGAAATGTGCTCTGTGGACAAAGAGGGGGGAGTTTCTCACAGAAGCAGGAGTTTATGCAGTTGCACCCCTCAAGAGCTGAGCAGGACTTGCTCTGGGGCCTGAAGTTGGTTCAGCATGTCTCAAGGTTAAAGGGGGGCTGGGAAACTGTGGTAAAGGAAGCTGGAAAGATATGGGCCTGACCGTAAGTGGCCTGTGTGTATAAGGTGTGTTATACAGAGGTTTGGGGGTTTATATCATGGATGAAAGGGAACTGATGACGCGCTTTGAGCAGGCAGGATCCACTTAGATTTGTGGATGGGAGCTCTGTGGCAGCTGTGGGGGTGGAAGGCGGCCTCTAACACCAACCAGTTAGATTCTGCTCTTTGTTCAGGAAATGTGTCCCATTTCCCATGGCCTCAATCTGCTCCCCATACTGCTTTCCACTTTTCTAGGACTTCTCTTAGTAGAAAAAAGGTCTTCACTATTCCACTCCAGTGTACTAGTATCCTGTGGAGAAAATTTCAGAAGGATCCAGGTCAGATCTTGTCTGACATGCAGTTGTTTCTTTGTGTTGATCAATTCTGGCAACGGATCCGGGCAGAAGCTGTGGTTAAGCAGAGCCTAATTACACAAATTCAGGACCCCACTGGAACTAGCCTCAGTGTTGGGCTCTTAGAGGGCTGCTCAGGCTGACACTGTAAAATTGGAGAAGGAAGAAACCCCCTTCCCTACCCAGTAATGACCTGCTGGCCACAGATTTAAGCATGCCTACATCAGTAAGCTGTTTCCTGAATTTAGGTCAATTCTGTAATAGGAACATCGTGTTCCTCTTGCCAAAAAGCATGTTGTAGGCTGCTTAGAGGTTTAGTCTCTGTTTAATGATCTTCTGAATGCTCTAGTTTGTGCTCTCAGCAGCCAACTGTATCATATCAGGAGCTGTGCATGCTAGTATCAGTAGAGACTTGACCAGACTCTGCCCAAAAATAATCGGGTCTGGAAGGACTATTTCCCTCAAAGAATGCTCTCTGGGGACAGATGCATGAATCAAAGAACAAATCAGCCAAACTTTTCACCATGTACAACTTGATACTGTTGAAAAGGCACCTTGAAGGATGTTTCTCAGGTGTGTGCCCTCATGTTTTTAAATGAGCCGGTATGATTTATCAATCACTGAATAGACTGTGTCTCCTGGTCATATTTCTCTGTGAATTATGAGTTCACCTCCTGCCACCCATTTCAAAAACGGCTGTGTTGTTGGTTTCTGTGATTGGATATTAGTTATTTTAACATCTAACTCCAAACTTAGATTGTAGAGGAAATGGAGAAGAGAGAGGTGGGACTTAAGGACATGGTGACTCACTAGCTGTGAAATGAAAGAAATGGACAGGAGGAGGAGGAAATGGCAAACCCCTCCAGTATTCTTGCCTGGGAAATCCCATGGACAGAGGAGCCTGGTGTGCTACAGTCCATGTGGTCACAAAAGAGTCGGACATGACCGAGCGACTGAACAACAACAAAATGTGAACGAGTGTAAAAAATGTGAAGTATTGATTTGGGTGGTTTCCAGTTTTGGCAAATAGCAACAAATACCAAATCTGTGAAAAAGGAGGACCAAGTAATTGTCTTGCCATAAATTATGCATAAAGACATTAAGGAAAAAAAAAAGAAATGGACAGGAATCATCAGAATGATTCTTAAGTTCCTAACTTGGGTGCCTATATGCTATTAACAAGGATAAGCATCTCAGGAAGAACATGACTGGGAGGGACTCCGGGGCAGAAAGATAATGAGCTCAGTTTGGGGCAAGCCGATTTTGAAATGACTGGGAGATTGACTCGGCAGTAGTCAGGCCTTAATTCAAGTCTTCATTTCTCTCCTGCAGCGCTGCCAGCGTCTCTCGCCTGGTTTCCCTGCCACCAGTCTTCCCTGTCACGTCCCCCTCAGCTCTAATCTGTCTCTGTTGCAACAACTGGCAGAGTGACCCTTTGTAAAAATGCAAATCTGATCATGTTATTTCAAGGACTTCCCATGGCCTCAAGGCACACGTAAAGCTCCTTGACCTGCTGTGCAAGTCTTAATGACCTGGCCTTAGTGTATCTGTCTCGTCTCTCGGAATACCTTGCCGCTTTTCCTACCTCCTTTCTAGCCATGCTGCTTAATGGTTTAGTACAAACACGTGTTTCATACTTCTCCCCTCCCCACCTCCCCAAACCAGCCCTCCTCTCTCTGATTTCGTCCACTTGGTGAATATACCTACCCATCTGTGTATTTTTGGCTGCTCCAGGTCTTAGTTGCAGCCCATGGGATCTTTTTAGTTGTGGCATACAAACTCTTAGTTGCAGTATGTGGGGTCTAGTTCCCTGACCAGGGATCAAACCCAGGGCCTGTTGTGTTGGGAACATGAAGTCTTAGCCACTGGACCACCAGGGAAGTCCCTACATATCCACATGTTGAATAAACAGATACCTGTTTGGAACATTATCTCTGCAGGTGGAATTAGCCATTCTCATCTTTGTGCCATCCCCATTCCACTACATATCTATTTCCCAAAGTTAGGATAGTCTCCAAGACTGTCCTTTGATTTGATAATTCACCAGAAGGACTCAATACACTCACTGAAAGCAGTTTTATTCCCAGTTAAAGTTTATCACAGTGAAATGAAATAGATTTAAGTCAACCAAGGGAAGAAATGAATGGAGTGGAAACTTCCAAACATGGATCTTGCCCACTGGTCTTCTCCCAGTAGCATCATGGACAGCTTTAAATTTCCTAGTAATTGTGTGACTAAACTCATGGAATATTGCCAACCAGAGAATCTCACCTGTACCTTGGCGTCTAAAGTTTGTTGTTGAACTTGGTCATACAGACCTGGTTGGCCGACCTCATTCTCCAGCTGCTCCTGAGGTCTGGCTGATAACTGATAACGTGTCACATTGTTGGATTATCTGGTGAGGCAAAAGATACCCATGCAAACAAAGACATTATTGTTAGTCAAGACATTCCAAGGGCTTAGAGGTTGCTTCCCAGGAGCCAAGGGCAAAGGCCAGGCTCTCTTTGGGCAAGGTTGAATTATTTATGACAGACTTCCGCTATTACATGGTAAGCACTTTGAGGTCAGGGACTTGGTTTTATTCATGTTTTGATTCCTGGTGCCTGGCACTTTGACTGGTACTTGCATCAATAAATGTTTGCTGAGTGAATGAAATGATGAGCTGGAATGAGAATGCAGTCTGGAGGGGGACCCCTCCCCTCTCTCCTGCCCAGGGGAGTGACCCTGGAGAGAAGACTGAGAGGAGGTGTGTAGGCTGCTAACAGGTGGTTGGATATGCTGCAGACGTCTAAGAATAAGAACTACATTTAATTCATGAATGTGATTAAAAGGAGAGCCATAAAAGGGGACATCCTGGGCAGTCCATTGTTTAAGCCCTTCTACTGCAGAGGGTGCAAGTTCCTTGATCCCTGGTGGGGGAAACTAAGATCCTGCACTTGCCACCTGGTGTGGCCAAAAAAAAGGACAGCCACAAAAACTTCACACTACATACCTTGGAGGAGGGAAAGAAATGACCTTCCCAGCTATGGACTTCCTTTCTAACAGAGGAATCAATAAAAAGCTCGGCTGGTAAAGAATCCATCTGCAATACAGGAGACCCCAATTCAATTCCTGGGTCAGGAAGATCCGCTGGAGAAGGGAGAGGCTACCCACTCCAGTATTCTTGGGCATCCCTTGTGGCTCAGCTGGTAAAGAATCCACCTGCAATGTGGGAGACCTGGATTCGACCTTTGGGTTGGGAAGATCCCCTGGAGGAGGGAACAGCTACCAACTCCATTTTTCAGTTCCATGGGCTGTATAGTCTGTGGGGTTGCAAACAGTCAGACACGACTGAGTGACTTTCACTTACATATATATTTAATTTATTTCAGGCTGCGCTGAGTCTTCATTGTTGCACCTGGGCTTTCTCTAGTTGTGGTGATCGGGGTTACTCTTCATTGTGATCACAGACTTCTCCCTGCAGTGGCTTCTCTTGTTGCAGAGCCTGGGATCAGTAGTTGTAGCTCCCAGGCTCTCGCACACAGGTCAGATTTGGCGCACAGGCTTAGTTGCTCCGTGGCCTGTGGGATCTTCCTGGACCAGGGATCAAATGTCCCCTGCATTGGCAGGTGGATTCTTAACCACTGGACCACCAGGGAAGCCCAAATGTGTCTTTTTGAATTACGATTTTCTCTGGGTATATGCCCAGTAGTGGGATTGCTGGGTCACATGATAGTAGTTCTATTTTTAGTTTTTGAAGGATTCTCGGAAGTGGCTGTACCAGTTTATATTCTCACCAACGGTATAGGAGGGTTCCCTTTTCTGCACACTTTTCCCAGCATTTATTGTTTGTAGATTTTTTGATGATGGCCATTCTAATGGGTTTGAGATAACACCTTATGTACTTTTTAGCCATCTGTATGTCTTCTTTGGAGAAACATCTATGTAGATCTTCCACCCATTTTTAAAAATTGGGTTGTTCATTTTTTTGATATTGAGCTTCAAGAGCTGTTTGTATATTTTAGAGATTAATCCCTTGTCAGTTGCTTCATTTGCAAATATTTTCTCCTATTCTGAGGGTTGTCTCTGTGTTGTTGATGGTTTCCTTTGCTGTGTGAAAGTTTTTAAATTTAATTAGGTCCCATTTGCTTATTTTTATTTTTATTACTCAAGGAGGAGGATCAAAAAAGAAAGTGTTCTACCTATGTTTTCCTCTAAGATTTTTATAGTATCTGGTCTTACATTTAGGACTTTAATTTTGAGTTTATTGAAATGGTTGAATGGCATCACTGACTCAATGCACATGAGTTTGAGCAAGTTCTGGTTGTTGGTGAACGACAGGACAGCCTGGCATGCTGCAGTCCATGCGGTCACAAAGAGACATGACTGAGTGACTGAACTGAACTGAACTGAGTTTATTTTTGTGCATGGTGTTACGGAGTGTTCTAATTCATCTGTTCGCATGGAGTTGTCCAGTTTTCCCAGCACCACTGATTGATGAGACTGTATTTTCTCCACTGTATATTCTTGCTGAGACTGTTCTTAATTCACCTTCATTACTGCTAGCTTCCCAGCACTCACAGGCCCCTCTACACCTCGCCTCTGCCTTGTTATTAGATAGCAGACACTCTCCGGGAAGGCGGAGCAGGAGGTAAGTCACAATCAGTCAGGGCCCAAGATCAAACCTCTCAGTACTTGGAGGGGGAAACAGAATTTAAAAATTAATCTGTTTCTTCTTTTGATGTAAAGTTTGAGTATAATAACAAAAGCCTAAGACAAAGTGGGACTCAAAAATCAGCTCATCTTACCGAAGCAACCAGTCATACGCTGGCTAAAAGCTCAAAGCTTATCAGTCTTTCCTGCCCTACATATATGAGGCATAAAACAAAAGATCATGCTTGCTTAAAAATATATGTTGGACTTCCCTGGTGGTCCACTGGTTAAGAATCCACCTGCCAATGCAGGGAACATGGATTTGACCCCTGGTCCAGGAAGATCCCACATGCCTTGGAATAACTAAGTCTGTGCACCACAACTATTGACTGTGCTCTGGAGCCTGGGAGCTGCAACTACTAAGCCCAATTGCTGAAAGTACTGAAGCTCAAAAACCTTAGAGCCCATGCTCCGCATCAAAAGAAGCCACAGCAATGAGAAGCTTGTGTGCTACAATGAAGAGTAGCCTCTCTTCTGCAACTAGGAAGGACCTGCCTGCAGCAACAAAGACCCAGTGCAACAATAAGTAAATAAATCTTTAAAAAAAGACACATGCACCCCAATGTACATTGCAGCACTATTTCCAATAGCCAGGACATGAAAACAACATAAATGTCTATCAGAGGAATGAATAAAGATGTGGTACATATATATATATATATATATATATATATATATATATATAATGGAATATTACTTAGCTGTAAAAAGGAATGGAATTTAGGTATTTATCGAGACTGTCAAACACAGTGAAGCAAGTCAGAGAAAAACAAATACCATATGTTAATACATACATGTGGAATCTGAAAAAAATGGTATAGATGATCTTTACAAAGCAGAAATAGAGACACAGACATAGAGAACAAACATATGGATAGCAAGGGAGAAAAGGTGGATAGGATGAATTGGGAGATTTGGACTGACTGACATATATATATACTATTGATACTATGTATAAAATAGATAATGAGAACCTACATATAACAGGGACTATATGGAACCTATGTGTAACATAGGGAACTCTACTCAGTGCTTTGTGGTGACCTAAATGAGAAGGCAGTCCCAAAAAGAGGGGATATATGTATGTGTATGGCTAGTTCACTTTGCTGTACAGCAGAAACTAACAGACTATTGTAAAGCGACTATACTACTATACGCCAATAAAATTAAAAAAAGGAAAAAAAGACAAACCTAGAGACTTAAGCTACCATATGGTCCTGAAATCCCACTCCTAGACATATATAGAGAGAAAACCATAATTCAAAAAGATCCATGCACCCCAGTGTTCACT
Source organism: Odocoileus virginianus (assembly GCF_023699985.2). Classification (NCBI taxonomy): domain Eukaryota; kingdom Metazoa; phylum Chordata; class Mammalia; order Artiodactyla; family Cervidae; genus Odocoileus; species Odocoileus virginianus. Next base: position 1,445,283 of record NC_069689.1, on the reverse strand, counting down.
GCAGTGCTATTTACAATAGCCAGGACATGGAAGCAAGCTAAATGTCCACTGACAGAGTAATGGATAAAGATGTAGCACATATGTACAATGGAATATTACTCAGCCTGAAAAATGAAATTATACCATTTGCAGCAACATAGATGTACCTAGAGATTGCCAGGCTGAGTGAAGTAAGCCAGACAGAAAACGACAGATATCATATGATATTACTTATAGGTGGAATCTAAAAAAAAAAAAGTACAAACGAACTTATCTACAAAGCACAAATAGAGTTACAGATGTAGAAAATAAATTTATGGTTACCACGGGGTGAGGGTAGAGGGAAGGTACATTGAGAGATTGGGATTGACATATATACAGTACTATATATAAATATAGATAATTAATCAGGACCTACTGCTGCAGGAGACCCCAACCCCCAGGCCATGGGCTGGTTGGTACCAGCCCATGGCCTGTTAGGAGCCAGGTTCCACAACAGGAGGTGAGCAGTGAGTAAAACTGAAACCATCTCCCCCACCCCTAGTCCATGGAGAATCTGTCTTTCACAAAACTGGTCCCTTTCCACAAAAAGGTTGGGGACTCCTGACCTACTGTATAGCACAGGAAACTATTCAATACTCTGTAATGGCCTATATTGGAAAAGAATCTAAAAAGAGTGGATATATGTATATGTATAACTGATTCACTTTGCTTTACACCTGAAACTAACACAACATTATAAATCAACTATAGTCCAATAATTATAAAAGAATGGCCCCAGGCAGCAAATATCTGAGGGAAGGGACAGAGTCCCCCAAAGCAGGATGTGTATATTTGTTTCTCATACCCATTTCACAAGATGGTGAGTGTTTTGAAAAGTTGATTTTTTAAAATCTGCTTTGATTGATGAGGTAGAAAAATGACCCCAGAGGCAGCCTTGGAAACTGGGAGGTAGGCTTCACGTTTGGACCCAGCCCAGGAGCATACTTCCCATCTTCAGGGACAATATGGAACCGGAAGAGGCAAATTTTGAAACCTAGAGAGCTCTTCTGGCTGGGACTTTGCACAGACCATTAACGTTTTTAGCAAAGTTCCTCCATTCCTCCCTCCCAGTGGGTCGGCAGTCTTTCAAGTCTTCTGTCTCTTCCTCTGTTTTTGCCCTTCAGGTTTTCCCTGCAGTCAGTCTGGGAAATAAAAGATGGAACTCAAATCCAGTCAGTTCTGCTTCTCATTAGGAACTTTAACAAAAGTTTTTAAAAGGTAGGAAATTGAAACTGGCTCAAATAAAGTTCTATCTATGGACCTTATCCATTCTTCTCTGGCCTCCCCACTAACACAAGTAAGTCAAAGAGAGTGAGAGTAAAGTAACTAATTGGTACCTTGTGCCTGTATTGAATATTTTCCCATGAGCAATTAAGTATCCAAGGTAACCAAACCTATCTGGTACTCTTTGGCAGGAAATGGACCTTGTTTAGGGCTTCCCTGGTGGCTCAGTGGTAAAGAACTTGCCTGCAAAGCAGAAGATGCAGGAAACTCAGGTTCAATCCATGGGTTGGAAAGATCCCCTGGAGGAGGGCATGGCAACCCACTCCAGTATTCTTGCCTGGAGAATCCCATGGACAGAGGAGCCTGATGGGCTTCAGTCCATAGATTCAAAGAGTCTGACTCAACTGAAGCGACTGAGCATGAATGCATGGACCTTGTTTGCGAAAAAGGATGGGTCCATTCTTTTAGCAAATTTGATTGAGTACCAGCTTCTCTGAACTATATATTATGCCAGGTTCTGAAGGGAAAGCAATGAATAAGACATTAAGGAACCCTCAAGGAACTCATGGTACCTTTAAGGAACTCATGGTCTAGTGGAGGAGACAGACAAATAAGCAAATAATTACAATTCAGACTGTTGGGTAAACTCTAGACAATGGGTGTCAGATATAGAAGTAACATAGATGAGTAACCGATAAGTCTGTGATCTGGGAGTGGTAGATAGGGGTGTTGGATAAGAAAACTGTGATGAAGACAGATCATATTTTAGCTTAGAGAAAAAGAAAAGAATAGAAAAAAGCAGAGAATAGCAGTAGGTAAATACCAGGCCCTAAAGTATTTGGTAATGGGAGAACTGTTATCTATACAAGATTTTTCACCTTCCTTACATAGCTTACTTCGACCATCCTAGCAGTTATAGATTTGGCCTATGAGTAAAGGAGAACAAATTTTTACCCTAGACATTGGTTAGTAGTATGACCTTATTTTTTTTTTATGTATTTGATGTGGACCATTTTTAAAATCTTTATTGAATTTGTTACAGTATTGCTTCTGTTCTATGTTTTGGCTCTTTGGTCACAAGGCATGTGGAATCTTAGCTCCCTGACCAGGGATTGAACCCACTCTGCCTGTGTTGGAAGGCAAAATCTTAACCACTGGACAGTCAGGGTAGTCCCTGGCCTTGCTTATTCTGTATCTGTCTTTTAGACATGTCTTTCATAGGCAGTAGATATTTTGGAGCAATATTTAAGAGAACCTTTAGATTTTAGAAGTAAAGGTATTATGGGGGAAACTTTACAAAATTCTAATCACAGCTTTGGAAATACCTCTATTCCTAGACTCAAACAAATATTTTAAAAGGCAGGAGAAAATGGTAAGACAGAGGTTTCAGCATTAAGGTGGCTGTCTTATTGATTCAGTCATTCAACACATATTCATGCAGGACCTGCCTACTAGGTACTAGGCTCTAGGCATTGAGAGTACCAGGGCCAGCAAGACAGATGTGGCTCCTGCCTTCCTGGCTAAGCAGGCAGACGCAGTGAACATGGAAACTAGTGCATAATTACTGATGGTGATCAGCTCTCTGATAAAGAATAAGAAGGTGCTAGGAGAGAGTAACAGGGAGCAGTTCAGGGAGTAGTCAAGATCTTGCTGAGGAAGTGACTTTTGAGCTGAGACCTTAAGGATGAGTCAGATTGATCTGGTGAAGGAGGTGGGAGGAAGGGGAGGGTACGCTTTCTAGAGACAGACTTGAAACCTGTGCTTTCAAAGCAAAAAACAAATGTACAACCCCTAACACTCCTCTTCCTAAGCTTCCCTCTTTGTAATTTATTTTCCACTTTCAGATTTTGGTTCATGTTAATTTAATAAAACTGATTTTTTTTTCCTGTCACCTATACTCTTTCAACACTCTAGCCTTCCTTTTGAGGCCCTGCAGCCAAGTATTGAAAAATCCAAGCCTTTGTCAATACATATGGATCTACTTTATACACACACACACACACACACACACACACACATATATATTTTTTGGAAGATCAAAACTTCAGCTACCTCATACTGTGATGGTGAGGTTAGATGAATGAAAAGAACAGAGTCTGGCACTTGGTAAGGATACAACAAATATGATCTATTAGTTCAGTGTATGTGTGTATCATGATTTATTTACTGAGTATCTTATTGATAGGCCATTATATTGTTTCCAATCTTTTGTATTAAAAATAGTTTTGCAGTTTCTAAGATTTGATTGAACAGGAAGACAGTATTACACTTGATTTTGTTAGTCCAAGCCTGCAGTTTAAGGCAAGCCTTTGTACTCTGATTCTCCAAAGATTTCCCACTTAGAGCAAATCCAGCCAGCTGCCTTGCACTTGGTTCTGTTCCTTACATCTCTGCTCAGAAACTTCCAAACATTATCCTGTTTGGACTGTGATAGGCAACAGTTCCAGAGAACTGTTCCCTTACACACCCACACACACAGCTGTGCTTCTGAAAACTCTGCTGAGCTCTCCTAGCTCACTCAGTTCAACCTCCCCCTTTTAAAATTTCTGTCACCAGATACCTGCATGAGGAGTCAGAATGCTAGGATTCAAGTTTGAGTTCAATACTAATTAATTAGCTGTGTTGCACCAACCCCTGGTATTCTGAGGGTCATTGGCAAAAACAAGTGTAAATAGTGGGTTGAGAAACTTCAATCTCTCATACATCCACTCGGTGATTTGTACTACTCAGCTTAGTCCTAGAGCCATTTGCCTGCTTCAGGATAGCAACTATATTTAAGTTACTATTTAAAAAAATTTTTTTGGAAAAGGTTATACATCCACGTGCAAAATTTAAACACACACACAATGTTGTTAGAAGTCAAAATAGTGGTAACTCGAGTAGTGATCAGGCAGGGACATCGGAGGACTTTGACAAGTTGGGAATTTCCTGATCTGTGTGCTGGTTACATGGGTGTGTTCAGTTTACAAAAATGACGCTGTACACATATTTTCACCTTTATGTATGTATATTATACATCAGTAAAAAGTTCTTAAAAAAATCTTAAAATGTCTAATTGACCATATAGGGGAAAGTCTCCCTCTTCCCTTCTGTTCCCAAGAATCCCAGTTCCCCTCCTGGGAGACCACCACTGCTTTCTTTCTTGTGTATCCCCTCAAACCTTTTTGGTGTATAAATAAATTTACAAATACATATTCATTTCTTTCTTTATACAAGTGACAGCATGTTATACACACTATTTGGGTCTTGCTTTTTTCTCAGTTAATAACATAGCTTACGATGTTCCATTCCTTACATGTGGAAGAGACCACTGTCTTGTTTATGGTTGTAACCCTAGGGCAGACTCAGTGCCTGGCATATAAAATACTTGTTAAATAGTCCTCCAGAGGACCAGCCGGTTACAATACTGAAACTAACTTCTTTATGGGGTAATGAACTCAACCTGGAGTCATTCTTACTGGTGCAAAGGACAAAGTAACCCCTCTGAGACAGAAACAAACCAGGGGTTTCTTTAATCAAAGGCAGCCTGAAGTTTCTATTGCAATGATGTAGAAATGAGGTGAGGACAGCAGTTACTTTTAACTTATTTTTTAAAAATACTTATTTACTTAGGCTGCCTTAGGTCTTCTTTGCAGCAGGCGGTCTTTCTCTAGCTGCTTCCAGCAGGGCCTACTCTCTAGTTGCGCCCGAGGGCTTCACATTGTGGTGGCTTCTCTTAAGGCAGAGCTCAGGCTCTAGGGCGGGTGGGCTTCAGTAGTTGTTGCCTATGGGCTCAGTTGCCTTGCAGCATGTGGGGTCTTAGTTCCCTGACCAAGTCTGGAGTCCAGTGTCTCGTGCATTGGACCACTGGACCACTAGGGAAGTCCTGCGAGAGGTTACTTTTTAAGTCAGAGAAGGAGCATCAGGACTCAGGGCATCTTCCTCTGTTGTCTGAGCCCCTCCTGTCGGCCTCTGTGACCTCTCCAGCCGTCTACCCTTGGGACTAGCTGTGGCACTACTAGTTAGTTGCATCCCTTGCAGAGTATCTTTGGTCTGGAATGATGCAAAAACATGCTAGACCCAGTCCTGCCTTCCCAGGGCCCTCTCTACTCCCCAAACGAACTCCCAAGACCTTCCCCAAGCTCTTTGCTGCTCTCGCTTTCAGGAAAATCAAACGCTTGCATACACTGCGTGATTCCTGAAAGGGGTTCGATATTGAATGGTGTTTCTGTTGAAGCACTAAAATTAACCACGCGGGTGATGGATTACCGGATACCGGTGGCAAGGAGTGAGAGCGAGCAAGGGCCGCGAGCAGCTAGCTAATAGGGTCTGTTTCTTCTCCCTGCGGACCCTGGACTTCGTAAGCACCCTTTCCAGGGGTCTTCCAGTCAGCAAGGGATGTGGAAGTCGATGACGACTGTGAGGTCCTCACAAGGAACGGATAGCAGCAAGTAACCCCAGTCCAGGTGCCTATGGCAGCTAGTTTTCAAACACTTGTATTTTTCTTCCTCCTCCACGGAGCTTAACCTCACGAAACTCACACCCTTTTTCTTCCTTTTTTTCGCTCCGCGCGCTGCAGAAGTCCCGCAGCCCCTCCCCCGCCTCGGTTCCTCTGGGTCCCCCCTCCCCTCGCCGGGCTCCCCCGCCCCCTCTCCGCGTCCCCCTCCTCGCGCTCCGCCGCCCCCGCCCCGGGCTCCTCTCTGTCTCCCCCTCCCGGACAGCGTCGGCGCTCGGCCGGGCCCTCTGCGCCGCCAGTTTGTGAATGAGACGCTCAGTTTCTCAATGGAGCCGCGGGGGGCTCGGGCGGGCGCAGTGCGGCTGCAGCGCTGGCAGTGAGCCGGGAGGGGGGCGCCTTTCCCTCGCTCCCTCCCTCTCTCCCTCCCTCCCGCCACCGCGGCTTTTGAGGAACGGGGCTGAGAGGCCGCGGCGCAGGTCGCAGGGCCCCGCATCCGCGAGGACGCCTCCGTCGCGTTCTGCTGGAGCCGGAGCGCCGCCGACGAAGCTGGACGCCGAGGAGGCCGGTGGCCTTCGGGATATTTTCCCCAAATCCCCGCGGTCCTTTGCTCTGGGTTTAGAAACTTCTTGATTTCCCATTTCCTTTTGTAAATCCCGATTAGCTCCTCGCCTGCACTATTTTTTTTTTTTTTTCTTTTCCGGGAGAGGTGGGGGAGTGTGAGGAAAGGAACGAAGAAAATAAAAAAGGATTTCCGCCCAGAAGAGAGCGACAGTTCTGAGACCTTTTTCTTAAGGAAACAGAAGCGGCGTTTGCGGCCGCCGCGGGCGCGGGGCCCCGCCGGCCCAGCCATGCGCGAGCCGGCCCCGGGCTGCTGAGGCGCGGGCACGCGGAAGCGGAGGCCCACCGCACCGGGCTCCCCGCGCTCCCGGGCGACTTCTGTCCGCCGGGCGGCGGCAGCGGCGGTGGGATGGAGCCCGCGACCGCGCCCCAGCCCGACATGGCGCCGGAGCTGACCCCGGAGGAGGAGCAGGTAAGCCGGGCTGCGGCCGCGGCGGTGGGTGTGTCCGGACCCCCGAGGCCTAGCGGGGCTGCGCTCTTCGCGGCCCCGGGTCCGCGATGGCCTCTAACCCCCCTCCCCCCGCGGCCGCGCCCCAGGCCGTCATCCCCCAAGCCAGGGGCGCCGCTGGCCGCTGCTTCTGTCCCCGGCCTCTTCAGTCTGCTGCTTACGGGCCGCGTATTGCCCCCTCCCAGTATTCCGATGTTGATTGCAGTTTCTCCAGTTGGGGGCCTCCCTTTACCCTTACCAACATCCCCCGACGTTTGTAAGAACACCTATGTTGCCTCTGGCCCTTTCACCCCTAAACGTGTTTTGCTTCATTCCGTGAGGGTTTGTGGTTTTCTAAGGTCAGAGAAAGCCCACTTTTGGGGGCCGGATTCCTTCGGGGACTGTCTCCCCTCCCTAAGACAGTGAGAAGTCCATAGATGCTCTAGATTTTCAGACGAGCCCCTCGGGCTTCTTAGAGGACTGTGGCCTACTTGGACATCATTCTGGAAGATCCAGGCCTTCTCAGGCTCCCAAAGTCCCTGGCCTTGACCGTCCTGTTTAGCTTTCTCTGGCTGGGCGCATCCCTTCACCCCCACTTACCTACCCCCATCTCATCTCACTGTCTCCATCTTTCTGAAGTCTACATTGCGCCCCATTGTCCCTTAAAGCTTAAGTTCCCAGAAGGAAACGGTTTGCGGTGTCATTCGAGGGCCTCGGATAAGGAGAGAGCCCAGGGTCCTTATAACTTTCCCTCGCCCACATTACTGTTGGGGAGACATGGATCACTCCTCTGAGGACGGTAGTAAAATCTGCTAGCTGAGATTGGAACGCTAAAGTCTTTTTGCTCTTTCTTCCTTAGCACTGCCCACATCCATGGTCAGATATAACCATGCTCTGATTCTATGTTTAAAAGCAAAACAAATAAACAGAAAAAAACCCTAAAAAAAAAAAAAAGATGAACCTTGCTGGTCACCATTTCATGCTTGCCAGGCCTTGTTTCCAAGGACCACATTTGGTAGTACAATCTCTAATGTGGAAACAGTCTGGTTTTACAAACTAATATTGGTTAGGCTTGTTTAAGACCAGGGTTTTAAAATGCCCTTGACTTTTCTCCTCATTTGTGGAGATGACTTTTTTAATATTTGGCTTCAGACCACAGGCTTGTCTTTTGACGCCTAGAGATAAAATCAGCATGAGGAGAAAAAAAAATTCTGCTCTGTACAAGCAGTGGTAACATCCTGGTAACTGTAGTGTAATGCAAGCAGGTGGCCAAGGAGACCACCCTGCCAAAATTAGGGAAATACTATTTCAGCACTAAGACGCGATGTGTTTGGTTGATTTTAAATGGGCAGAACTCTTTCACTTCTTTTATGTTAGTCAGATTTGAAGTGTTTATATTTTCTGAGACTTGAGGGCATCAGTATTCCACTATGAAAATGTCATTTGGTTACGAATTTAAAAATGTAAACTGAGAGAAGTAAATGTTAAAGTGTACATAGTATTGATGAAGTATTAACTTTATTCTCTACGTATATACAATGTGTATACATATATACAACTGTGTTTAAACTAGAAATAGTATCAAATGAATTGATGGAATTAACAAGGACTAGATGGAAATAGTAAAATGTACATATATTAAGATCAACAAGTTCTGTGGGTTTTTTAACCATAACTTTTCCTACAAAACACCAAGTTTTCTACAGGCACTTCAAAATGTTGAGACATAAACATAAAAGCATAATTCCAATTGTGGTAATGCCTGATAAAATATCATATTTTAATTTAATGTCACATGAGAGTACTCTTAACTGGTAAGATTACTTTAAAATATTGAAATTAAACAGCAGCAGATGCACTTTTGGCTTATCAAAGTAGTTGTCATGGGAAGTAACACTTCATTCCGTAATGCCCAATTGCTCAAACCAGTTTTAGAACTCATTTGGAGTTGATGTCAAACTTTGTGTCAGAATCTTTGAAATATGTTTAGTGTTGGGAAAATCTTGCACATTTGAGCATCCATCTGATTTTGGGAAATAGAAAAAAATTTTTTGGAATCCTGTTTCATAGGGAAAGGAGGATATCAAACTGTTTAACACAGTTTCAGGTTCTTTATGAGGTGTGTAAACTGTCTTAAAGATGTTTTTGGAACAGATCCCTCTCAAATAGTACCTTTTTCTATATAGTCGTGCAAATCATAAACCCAAAAGTTTTCTTGGATACTTTGCTCTCTTTCAGCCCCTGTATGTGTTGTACATCATCAGGTTTTCCTGACTATCTCTTGAATTCTTTGACTTCTTCCACCCTTACCACCACCATTATTGTCACCCTAGTTCAAGCTGCTGTCATATCCTGACAGAATTTTTGTTTTCTACTTGATCCATCTGCATTCCTTAGCTCTTTTTCCAAGAAACACAGGCAGATCGCAGATCTGATTGACTCTTCCCTTCCCTGTGTGTGTTAGTTGCTCAGATGTCTGACTGTTTGTGACCCCAGTGAACTGTAGCCCACTAAGCTCCTCTCTCCAGGCAAGAATACTGGAGTGGGTAGCCATTTCTTTCTCTAGGGGATCTTCCTGACACAGGGATTGAACCTGGGTCTCCTGCATTGCAGGAAGATTCTTTATCATCTGAGCGACCAGGGAAGCTCAAAATTTAAGCATTTATAAAACCCTCATTAGCTTTTCATAGCTCTTGGGATTGTTACAGCTCGTGAATGATTTGTTACAGCTCTTGAATGTGGTCTGCAATGCCTCAGCCCTTGTATGGTTTAGAGCCCTAGCTTATTCTCACAGTTCATCTTTGCTCCAGGAACACTGGCCTTTTGGTCCTGCATTCTTGCCTATTTCCTTCTGCTCCAAGGTCTTTGCACGAGTTGCTTTCTTCTGTCTGGAAATACTCTCCACTGTTAATTCCTTCTTCATCCTTCAGCTCATGGGAAGGAAGACCTTCCTTGTTCTCCTTAGCTAGGTTAGATCTGTTATTGGCTCTCAGAGTACCATGTACTGTCCTCTACATCACTTGTCACAAGTTTACACTGTTTGTATGATTGTATGGGGCTTCCCAGGTGGCGCTAGTGGTAAAGAACCCTTCTGCTAATGCAAGAGATAAGAGATGCTGATTTGATCCCTGGATTGGGAAGATCCCCGGGAGGAGGGTATGGCAACCCACTCCAATATTCTTGCCTGGAGAATCCCCATGACCAGAGGAGCCTGGTGGGCTACAGTCCATAGGGTTGCAAAGAGTCAGACACAACTGAAGCGACCTAGCATGCACATGATTGTATGATGGGAAGCTCAATGAGGCTTGAACTTTGTCTGGTTTTGCTCACCATTATATGAACATTGCTGAGTATGACTGACACTTAATGAACTGTTAGGAAATATAGCACTGGTGGAATGAAGAGTAGTTCTATATGTGATTTGTTTACAGACAGCATCATCTTTCTAAGTGGCTTATAAAAATAAGGGCATTGTTCATTTTTATGTTTTGAAGGTCATCATTATTACTTAATAGTCTCATTTCCTATTTAGGCATGTTTTGAACTGATATTATACCCAGTCCTTTGTAACCTTGATGTTTCTTGCCTTTATGTTTTCAGTTCTCAATATTATAAAGCCTACAATTGAGTTAGAAGAAAAAGTATGCTTTGCCTTTAAGAAGTTTACATGAATAACAGCAGAGTAATAACAGTAACTGTTTCCTGTGCTCCTGCTTTGAGTCAGGCTCTGTGCTGGGCATTTCACATACAGTTAGTCCTCATAAAATTGGAATTATTATCTCATTTTGCAAATGAGAAAACTCAGACGGAGAGAAGGAAATTGCCCAAATGGACATAGATGGCAAGTAATGGGGGCTTCCCTGGTGGTTCAGTGGTAAAAGATCCACCTGCAATGCAGGAGACCGGGATTGATCCCTCTGCTGGTCGGGAAGATCCCCTGGAGAAGGAAGTGGCAACCAACTCCAGTGTTCTTGTCTGGGAATTCCTGTGGACAGAGGAACTTGACGGGCTGCAGTCCATGGGGTCTCAAAAGAGTTGGACATGACGCAGAGACTAAACAACGACAGCAGCAAGCAAGTGATGGAGCCTTGATTTCCACTCAGCTCTAGGTTATTCTGCCTTCACCGGAGATGCTCCCTCTGTTACACTCACTACATTACATCTTGTGAAGCAGTTAACCAGCTTAATAAGATGCCTACATGGATATGTAATAGCTAATTTGGGGTTTTGGTATTGATACATATATGCACATATATACACGTATTGATATGTGTTTGATTTTGAAGTTTTTTTTAAAATGAGAGTTTTTTTTTTTTTAATTTATTTGGCTGCACCAGGTCTTAGTTGCAGCACAAGAGATTGTTGATCTTCATTGTGGCATGCAGGATCTTTAGTTGTAGCATGTGGAATCTAGTTCCCTGACCAGGGATGGAACCTGAGCTCCTTGCATTGGGAGCTCAGAGTCTTAGCCACTGGACCACCAGAGAAATCCTTGATGCTTCTTAAAATATAGTATTAAAAATTCAGGGGCTTTCTTGGTGGTCCCATGGCTGGGACTCCACGCTCCCAGTGCTGGGGGCTCGAGTCCCTCCCTGGTCAGGGAGCTAGATCCCACATGCTGCAACTGAAGAGTGAAGATTTGGTGTGCTGCAAATAAGACCCTACACAGCCAAATAAATTTTAAAAAAATTGCAGACAGAAAAATATGTAAAACCTTATTCAGACCTGTTTATTTCCAGCAGAAACATATTGTACAGCCTGTGCAAGAAATTATGATGAAATTACTCTTGGAAAAAATTTGTTCCTTAAGATAGAGTTGGCAACTCTCCATTTTGAGGTGTGGTTACAATAAAAATTTACTTATTAAAATATTTTCTTTTTCTTTTGAATATGAGAAATAGCTATTCTTAGACCAAATATGAAGGATATTATTTCTCCAAACTGTAAAAACCAAGGTGTTTTTGTGTCAGGAATATATTCTTTTTTTTTTTGGATATGTTTATATGTGAATATAAAAGCCTTTCTTAATAGGCTGGCAAAACTGTAAATTTGCCAGTGTGAAGGGCAATTTCTGCATTTCAGAACTAATCTTCATTCTTATTATTGTAATTGTATTAGTTTTACTTTTCCAAAGCATGTACTCTCACATTTGTAACTTGACCTGAAGTTGGTAATTTTATCAGATATGCTAAATTATAATTAACTTGACTACCAGGGTTAGTTAAGGGTGTCTTACTCATTTGTTTTTTATCCACATAACCTAGAGAAAGTGGGGTATCTTGGATTGCATCAATTTAGGATAAGTTATGAGGAAAACTTCCTCTTTGTGATAAACCTTAAAAGAAAGATGTTTAACAAGGATTAGAAACCTATTTGATGGATTATCTAGGGAATCACAGCCTTTAGGGTTTTTTGGTTTTTCACAGATTTCCCAGTAATAACCACTAGATTAATTGTTTTCTAAAATAGTTACACTTTTATTCATATTTTCATTTTAGTTGGTTCTAATAACCTATAGAATTCTTCTGTCACATCATAAATAATGCAAGTTTTTTAAAGTTGTTGTAACAGATAATCTACTAATACTTATTTTCAAAGCTTCCAAAGAAGCTTTTTATTTTAGAGTTCATGTTGTTTAGAGCTTATTTGTAAGGATTAATAAGCTAATGCATATAGAGAATAATGCATTACACAGTAAGTACTCTGTTACATTAGCCATTATATTCTCTGTCTTTGAATAGTGAAAGAGTTTAGAGCCAAGTTAGCTTAAACCAGTCCTAAGAGAGAAAAATATTCATATTTCACACTGAGGACCATCACTTAGCATGGATTCTTTTGAATGCCAGAAAATAGTTGTCTTGCAACTTCATAGTCTAATTTTCAAAAAGCTATTCTGATTCTGTGCCATGATTTGTGTTCTTATAACAGGATTTTCTGAAATTAAAATTTTAACTGCCTTGCAGTGGACTTTAGAGATTTTTGGCATTTTTCCCAAGGGCAGGGGTTTTGTCCTGGTTCTTGTGGCCAAGAATTTCCCTTTTCCCACAGCCTCACATGTCCTGTGCTAAATGTCATCTGTCCCCCTGGAAGTAACCATACGTCAAGGACCAAATGATTCATAATGTTGAGTCCTTCCAGAAAGGGGAAGGAGAGGAGGGATAGATGAATTCTCATTCCTTTCCCTATTGCCAGTAGTTAAAGATATTGTAATTATCACTTAGGCAAGATCTCATTTGGATGTGAGAATTTTCTTTTTTTAAAACTTCTGAGCGTATCAAGGGTCTTGAGCTTTAGTTGTGAATGTTAAAGAGACCTGTAGGTTTTTTCCAAGGAACCTAACCTCTATTACTTACTAATGAATTGAAAAGTAAAACAAACACTCTAAAAAGGAACTGAACTGTTTTACAGAGGTAGAAGTTAAAACTCATTCTAGGTCAATACAGCTGAATCTCATTTTATGACATGTATATCTTTTATTGTCTTGGAAAAGACATAGTAATGTTGGGATTCTCCAACTTTGTTATTTAAATATTCAGTTCAGTCGCTCAGTCGTGTCCGACTTTTTGCGACCCCATGGACTGCAGCATGCCAGGCTTCCCTGTCCATCACCAACTCCTGGAGCTTGCTTAAACTCATGTCCATCGAGTCGGTGATGCCATCCAACCATCTCATCCTCTGTCATCCCTTTCTCCTCCTGCCTTCAGTCTTTCCCAGCATCAGGGTCTTTTCCAATAAGTCCACATAAAGACCCATTTTATAGCAGAATGGCTGATCCATTGCAGTGTCAATATTATACATCAGAGCCCCTAACCCTAGTTATTTATTCAGGTACTTGGATGTTCAGTGCAATTTCAGCCATTTCACACCTGTTTTATCATTCTGCCTTGATGTCTTAGAGACAGTTAGGGCTACTTTCTTTTTCCAAATCAATCATTATTACATTCCCGGTGTTCCCCCATATGCCTCCACACTGGAATAGTCACTGTTTTTTATTCCTCTTCCTCTGGAGTAGGGGCAGATATTCCTAGAATAGGTAGTTTAGCTTGCACTGCTCAGTGTTGGAGGGCCTGTACTTACTGGAATGAACGCTTTCATATATGATTTTGAAAAGCCCTCATTAGAACCTAACTGAGATGGCTTGGGGCTGAGGGCTGGGAATAGGAGACGGAGAAGCTTCAGAGCCCATGGGAAGAGTTGTTTTATTAAGGATTGGTTATTTCTTAGGTCCAGACTATAAAACGATGAAACCAAAACAGAAGATTAGAGGTGGCTTTTTCTTTAGTTTCTGCTTCTGAGAAAAGCATTCCATTCTTTTCTCTGGGAAAGACAGTTTCTGTTATGTACTGGTTTCCTCTAAAATACCAGATCCATTCAAAACAAACATGCACACACTTCTTGTCTTTTTATCCAGCATGGGTGGCACAGATCTAACTAGCCTAGTAGAATTATTATGAAACCAGAATTTATTCTCAGAATTGATGGGCAGGTTCTAAAGAGAATCGTCCATGACTTTAATCCTGAAGTGTCTGGGGATATTAATCCTTTAATTACTTTTTCATTGAACAAATGGCTGATCTTTCCTTTTGCATTTACTTTTCTATACCTCATTGTTGCATGATAGACATCATTATTAAAATGCACCTATTTAAAAAAAATAAAATGCACCTATTTTGAAATAGGTTTTTTATATTCTCTACAATGATCATATGTTTCCTTTATCATTAAAACCAGTAACTTTCTGTAGAAAGTGATGCATGCACTATACAGGTTTGGGATTATGTTACTCACTGGTGAGATCCCAGTATTTAAGATTAATACATATCTGGCTTTTTTTCTAAACAATATTTACAGGTGAAATCTGGGCGTTTGGAGAGTTGATGGCAATGAGTCTTAGGTAAACTTCAGGAATCCCTGGCTTCCTTTGTGGCTCCAGGCATTTTATCTAATACTTTACTTAATTTTATTTAACTCCCCTATGGGCTTCCCTTGTGGCTCAGATAGTAAAGAATTTGCCTGCAATGCAGGAGACCCGGGTTTCATCTCTACGTTGGGAAGATCCCCTGGAGAATGGAATAGCTAACCACTCTAGTGTTCTTGCTTGGAGAATGGAATGGACAGAGGAGCTTGGTGGGCTACAGTCCATGGGATCGCAAGAGTCGGACATGACTGAGCAGCTATCACTTTAAATTCCCTTACAGTTACAAAATGCTCAGTAAATGTCTGTGTTAATAGTATTCTTACCCTTTGTGCTATAGGAAATCATGTTTTTCAAATATGAATAGAAGAAAAAATTAAGAATCTTACTTTGTAGCAATGAAATAGAAGATTTCTAGGTGGCCTAAGACTTCTAACAATTGCCGTGCGTGAATACTGTATCTCGAAGATGGTAGTGAGGCTGCCTGTGCTCATGTTATGCTATAGCAGTTAATGCACTATCCATTGCTTCGTTGGTTTATTTCCTCTCGGTTAATAGATTTCTTGTTTAGGTGCACTGATTATCATCTTTTTGTTTTTTCAAGATATAACTTTAAAAGGTCATCTGATGATCTAAAAATGACATGTTTAGAGTACAAAGAATGATAGTTTATGTCATCTTTCATATCTTAGTTCAACAGCTTTTGTGAAAAAACTCCCATTCCATTGTTCATATCAGTGCTTCTCAACCAGGGTGATTTTGTTTATTTCCAAACTTAAAACTTTTTATTTTGTGTTGGGATATAGCCAATTATGAAGAAGGAAATGGCAACCCACTCCAGTATTCTTGCCTAGAAAATGCCATGGACAGAGAAACCTGGAGGGCTGCAGTCCATGGGGTCACAAAGAGTTGGACACAACTAAGGGGACACACACACACACACAGCCAGTTAACATCGTTTGTGGTAGTTTCAGGTGAACGGCAAAGGGACTCAGCCATATATATACGTGTATCCATTCTCCCTTAAACCCCCTCCCATATTTTTAAATTTTTTAAAATTTATTTTTGGCTGCACTGGATCTCTGTTGCTGCAAGAGGTCTTTCTCTCACTGTGGCGCGAGGACTTATTGCGGTGGCTTCTCTTGTTGCATGAGCATAGGCTTTAGGGCTCTCAGGCTTCCAGAGTTGGCTCGTGGGCTCTAGAATGCAGGCTCAGCAGTTGTGGCACATGGGCTTAGTTACCCCGTGGCATGTAGAGTCTTCCCAGACCAGGGATCAGTCCCATGTCCTTCGCATTGACAAACAGATTCTTAACCACTGGACCACCAGGGAAGTTTGTCAATGACTAGAGATACATTTGATCGTCCCACCTGGGGATGCTACTGGGATCTAGTGGGCAGAGGCCAGTAATGCTGCCAATATAATGATGGGCATAGAGCCCACCACAACCAAAGGTGAACTGGCCCAAAATGTCAGTAGTGCCAAGGTTGAGAAACCCTAGTTTACATCTGAAGAATTTTGTAGTTCTTAGGAACAGAGCTACAAGTTCCTACTTTTTAGTTCAAGGCAGGTCTTTGGTTAACACGGTGAATATTTATTCAAATTCTGTGTCCCTAAATACTGGTTTCTGCAGTTGACTTCACATACTGAAAAACTCCAGTCTAGAACAGAATTATTTTGCAGCATAACCATCACACAAGACAGAATGAGATATTTCCACAGCCTTTGCTGGGGTTTTCAGAGACGGGAGATTTTATGTGACTAGCAGAACACTACTTGAGTCCTGCCATGGGATGATAATGGGGAACTGTGATTTTTGCTTTCCCTTCCAAATATTTCTGTGTTGCTACTAAGTGTCTGTGTTCTTCCAGTGAGTGAGGTGATTATTATGTATCAACCTCTTTTCCTTTTCATGTTAATGTCTACGAAGAGGAAAGTTTTACAGATCATAAACAGAAATACAGTTTGCTCATTCAGCAGTCATTTATTGTCTGTTCCTGTTGCCAGGTTCTTGTTCAGCATGGATTGAGGGCTCTTTGTTTTTAAGGAATTGCCCTCCAGTTATTTGTGGGCAGGTCTTGAATTGTGGGGTATCTGCCGAGGAGGAGGACCTCTTATCTACAGCGAGGGCAGACACTTAATCTTATATATTTTTAGTGTACATTGTGAGAGTTAAAAAATATGTTTGCTAAAGAATGAGTGAAACTGTATATGTTGAAATTATTTATTCCTCACACACCCATGAAATGAGTATTGTTTTGTTTAGTATGATTATCTTCCTGATATAGGGATTAAGTTCAGAAGCTTTCAGCAATCCACCAGGGAGGCAACCTGGGGCTCAAGCTCTCTGACTAAATGCAGTGCTGTCTCTAGTAAATGTCATCTATGTTAATCAAGTGTTTCTGTGTATGACACAGTACATACATATATACCAGAAACAGCTCTTTCTTGGCCTTTGTATGTTAAATATTCTGGTTTCAACCATTTACAAATTTCTCTACAGATATGTGACTCCATTGTTCCTAGCTGCCTGTACATTTATGAAAGAAATTATATGTTTTAAGGGGGTTAGTGAACTTAACGTTTCATATAAGTCTTTGGCTGTACCTCTCAGAATGTTGTAGGTCTGTTGTTTGCCTTTATAAAACTAGTGTTTAGTCTTGTCTATGTGGAGTTTAATCTTTCAGATACTATTATCAGCATCATGGGAAAGTATATGTGGTGTATTTGCCTACCAGTAATTAGGATGAGACTACAGCCTTTTAAATTGTTCTGTCCATGATCCCTTCAGTTCACCCACGTTTTTGTCTGTACTTAAGCTACTACTGGGGCTTCTCTGGTAGCTCAGCTGGTAAAGAATCCACTTGCAAGGCAGAAGACCCTGGTTTGATTCTTGGGTCGGGAAGATCCCCTGGAGAAGGGATAGGCTACCCACTCCAGTATTCTTGGGCTTCCCTGGTGGCCCAGATGGTAAAGAATCCGCTTGCAGTGCAGGAGACTTGGGTTCGATCCCTGGGTTGGGAAGATCCCCTGGAGGAGGGCATGACAACTCACTCCAGTATTCTTACCTGGAGAATACCCATGGACTGAGGAGTTGGTTGGGCTACAGTCCATGGGGTTGCAGAGAGTCAGGCACGACTGAGCGACTTGCAAAGGGTCAGACACGATTGAGCGACTCAGCACAAGCACCAACTACAACCAGATTTCCCTTTCTAACTCTTGCTAGGCATTAAAGTTGAGGAAGAAATTTTTTCAAAAAAAAGGATTTCTTTTCCTTGGTTTTACTTTCTGTACGTATAAATTTTCTAATGTTTGTAAAGGAAGAAAAACAGTTACTAAGAGAGAGACCTAAAACTTTGAATATAAAACATAAGCACAAGAAAACAGTTTTAGTTGGGATGAGACAGTTTGTCTCATTGACTTTACCTCTTCTATGACAGGAAACCTGGAAGTGAAGAGAAAATGGTATTTCTGGCAAGGTTAGGGATATAGCTAGCAAGATTAAAATATACAGAAATTTCCAGCATACTTTTTTTTTTAAATCATTTTAGATTAGGATTCTGAATGTTTTAGAGAAGCCATCTGATGTTTTTTCCTACTGAATGCTGGTGCACCATTTTGTTTATAGGAAATAAACTGCATTGTTATGGAATTAATAGTAATGTTAAAAAAATTTGAAAACCATTCTTTTTTTTTTTCTTTAACTACCTAAAGCATCATTTTCTTTCATAGCTGATATCAGGCTAGGGAAGTGCTAGCTTTGGAGGTGATTTTTGTGAGAGAATTAGAAACAACTGGAAACTTGTGTTTTGAATAAAATTGCTAGGACCACTTGAACATAGAAACTAGTCAGAACTTCTGATTGTTGTCATGCTGTCCTTACAGTGCTAGAATTGGTAAAAGCCCACATCAATCTTGTGATAATAATAGTGGCTAAGCACTAACTTGGGTGGCTATAATTAAAAAAGAAAAAACACCAAAAGAGAGAGAGAGGAAGAAAGAAAGAAAATAAGTGTTGGCATTGCTGGTGGGAATGAAATAAGGTATAGCTACTGTGAAAAACAATTTGGTGGTTTCTCAAAAGGTTAAACATAGAACTATAGGTGTGATGCAACAGTTTCATTTGTAGGTATGTATCTAAAAGATTAAAAGCAGGCACTCAAATAGATACATGTAGGTACATTCATAGCAACATTATTTCCAATACCAAAAGGTAGAAGCAGCCTGACTATCCAATGATTAATGAATAGCTAAACAGAATGTAGTATATACATATATTGGAATATTATTCAGCTTTAAAAAGAAATGAAATTTTGATACATGCTATAATATGGATAGGTCTTAAAAACATTATGCTTACTGAAATAAGCCAGACACAGAAGTCAAATGTATGATTCTACTTGTATAAGGTACAAATTCATGAAGACAGCAGAATACCAGGGACTGGGAGGAGATGGAAAGGAATTATTGTTTGATGAGTATACAGGTTTCGTTGAGGGTTATGGAGAAGTTTTGGGACTAGATAGTGGTAATGTTTCACCCAACTTTGTGAAAGCGTTTAATGCCACTGAATTGTATACTTAGGAATGATAAAAAAAATAAAAAATATTTTGTATATTATATCACCATAAAAAAATAACAGTTAAGCACTATTCAAAGTGTTTTATGGGTCTTAATTCATTTAGTGAATAATGCAGCTGGTGAGTCAAAGGAAAGAGAATAGGTGTTACTTCCACTTCTCCTTGGCTCCTGATCTTAAACCTAGAATCTCTTATATAAGTACCATTTATTGTTTATGGGTATATCTGTGTTAATGATTTGTTAGAATGTGAATTGTCATCTGTTTAAACTCCTGAATATTTCACCTGTGAGATCCCAGTTCGGTTCTACTCTGTAGGAGAATAAGGATTTTTCTGTGAGGAACAAAGTTCTGAGTCTTACGGTATAAATGGACCCTGTATATATAGCATTCTCATCTCCTCCCCCTGCCCCCGGCCCCATTCCCAGTACAGTTCTGGGAATGACTTGAAATATTGTTGATTTAGAGCCCTGGTTCTCATTGTGTAGTCTCCATATCAGCAACAGGCATGCCCTGGGAGCTCGTTGAAAATGCAAATATTCAAGTCCTATCCCAGACCTACTGAGTCAGGAACTCTAGGGCTGAGGTCTAACAGTATGTATTTTAACAAGTCTCCAAATGCATGCTCAAGTTTGGGAACTGGTAGTCCAGAAAATAACTAGTGTGCTGTTGTACTGGTTGGGGAATCATTTAAAACTGAGTTTAAACATTTAGGTTCACTTCGGGAAGGGAAGATTTACAAATTGCTTACAAATTACTCTGGAACTCTAGGTGTTGAGTTTGTCTGAACTGGCTGAAAGCTGCAGGAATCATCTCATTCTGTACTAGAGCTATGCTGTTCCAAAGACTAGCATTTACCATGATCTGATCCAAAGAAAGAGCAGAGCCTTACTACTTGAGAAGTAGAAAGGGAACCAGGATGTCTGCAAAACAAGGCATTGAGATACCTGACGTCCACTGCAGATGGCATTCCCTAAAGAGATGCTCAGCTTCCGAGGAAGCATTGACTGAAAGAAAACACAGGCTGTTCAGATTCAGCCAGGAGAAACCCGCCAGCTTTGACAGGGCCAGTCCATAGGGAAGCTTGTGTTACTCCAGTGTCCGTTGCCCTGAGAATCTGGACCTAGGAGTTACTGGATTTTCCTGTCTGGGTCCCACACAGGAGCTGAGCCAGTTCTGTTTGGAGTTGAAAATGGGACATTGCAGTGAGGATGGCCAGACTGTAGGCAGCTTTTCCAGGCTTCGTGTAGGTTTGCAAATGGTCTCTTAGATACAATAAGCTGATCTGCTTGTACTGTTTTATGAACATGAATAAGTTTGTCCTTTAGTTAGTGAGAGGCCTCCTTGGGTTTGGAAATATTAATCCAGCAAATTTGAGATGTCTGGATGACTGACATTGCCTAATTTGCAGTCTCCCAGCCAGATGTATCCGTTTGAGGGAGTAATGAAGCTCCAGGTCGTGGTCCCAGTTTCTTGAATGTGTGACAGTCAAGATTCAGTAACCTAAGGCTTGGCCGTAGGAAGAAAACTGGGTCAGTTAAATTTGGTGTCGATAAGCAACAGCTGGTCTAATATGCAGGCCAGGGCCAGGTTAGCCACAGGTCTGATGTGCTAAATCCTAAAGCGTTGGATTAGAAATTGTCAAGTCAGCCTAGTCAGATCCATGTGACATTGGCAAAACTGAGCTTGAGGGATGTGAGAGAGGGTGAGGAGAGGGGGATGGAGATGAAGATGGGGGGAGGAGGTATATGGGGGTGGTGTGCCAGTTATTAGGGAATGGAAGCAGCTGAGAGGTAGCTTCATTTTGTGAAGTGGGAGGGAATATAAAACCAAAAAAGAAGGAACTTGCTATTACATTTTCAAAGCATCTCACCACTCTGATCTTTCCTTGGACTGATTTTGATTTGTCAGTGGCCATCTTAAAGTTTAGCATCAGAACTGAAGACAGTATTACAAATGATGACTGATAGGCCCCCTTGTTTTGGGCACCATGCTTCTGTAATGTGCTCCAAATTCAAAACAATTTTCGGCAGTTTTAGTAAACTGCTGACTAATAGATTCAAGTCAACGAAGATTCCTAAGTCTTTTCTTATGAGCTTCTGTTAAATTTCATCTGGTGCTTCTAAAATTTATTTTCTTGCCTTTATCCTTAAATATCATTTTGTTAGATTTAATGTTCACTACCATTCGTTGAGCTTTAAGAGTTAAAAACTTTACAAATGTTACTTTTTCTTCCCTCTTACACCAATTCTGTGGGAGTGTTACTCCCATTTTATTTGTGTGTTTGATTTATTTTTATTTTTGGCTATACTGGGTCTTCATTGCTTCATTTGCGAGGGCTTTCTCTAGTTGCCGCAAGCAGGGGCTTCTCTTGTGGAGCGTGGGCTTCAGGCACGGGGGCTTCAGTAGTTGGGGCTGAGGGGCTATAGAGTGTGGGCTCTGTAGTTGTGATGCATAGGCTTAGTTGCTCCAGGGCATGTGGAATCTTCCAGACCAGGGATCGAATCCCTGTCTGGCAGGCGGATTCTTATCTGCTGTACCACCAGGGAGGTCTCTTTTAAAGGTATGGAGTCTTTAAGGCTCAAAGAAGTAACTTGCTTGCATTCTAAACACTAAATGCTAGAACCTGGTATTCAAACCCTTGTCTGTCTGACCCCAAAGCTTCACTTTCGAGTACCATTCAAGCCCATTGTTCTGTCCCGTTTTGATCTTTTAGATCTGTCTTCTCTTTTACAATGTTTGTTGTCTAAGCTTAGCTCTCTTCTTACACGGTCAGCCTGACCCAGTGCCCCTATCTAAGTCATTTATAGCAGTGGGACCAGGCGGGAGGGATGTAGAGCAAATCAAGGGGCAGAGTGTGAGCTTTACAGTCAGTCTTGGTTTTGGAATCTTGGTAGTATCATCAAGAACAGTGTGAGTTGGCAAAGTTCTTAACTTGTCTGGGCCTCTGTTTCCTCAAACATAAAACGTCTCAATACCTGCCATTGGAAAAGTTGAGTATAAACAACATGGATGCAAAGTGCTTGACTTATGGTCTAGCAAGCATACTGTAGGCTCTCAATAAACATTAGTCTGTCTCCCTTCTTTCAGAGAATCCTTTAGCATTTTTTTTTAATATCCTTTAAAATCTCCCACCTCAGGTCCCACTCATTTTTTTACAAATTGACTATCTTTGGATATAATTGTTTATTGTTTCTCACAGGGTATATCATAAGCCACACTGTGGCAGCACACTTGGCCGTAGAAAGAGTGGTTAAGAACTGTACCATAAGTTCTGTGTGATTATGAGTAAGCAGCTTAATCCCTTTTTGCCTTAGTTTCATCATATGTAAAATGTAGGTAACACTAGTAAAGAATTGTTATGAGGATTAAATGAGTTAATATATGTGAAATCCTTGAAGCAATTTAATCTTTGCTACTATGAATATCTGCAAATTTCAGATAATAATGCCCACTTTGTAGGATAATTAGCGAATTAAATAAGCAGTCAACTGCTTAACATTTAACATTTTTAAGTTTATTTATTTTTGGCTGTACTGGATCTTCGTTGCTGTGTGTGGGCTATCCGTAGTTGTTGCAAACAGAGGCTACTCACTAGTTGCGACGCTCAGTCTTCTTGTTGTGGTGGCGTTTCCCGTTGCAGAGTACAGACTCTAGGCATGTGAGCTTCAGGATTTGTGAGCTCAGTAGTTGTTGTGCATGGGCTTATTATTTGCCCCTTGGCATGTGGAATCATCCCAGATTGGAGGTTGATCCCTGTCCCCTGCATTAGCACGCAGATTCTTAACCACCAGGGGAGTCCTGCTTAACATTTTGCTTGGCAACTATACGGAAATTAATAGAAGGAAATCTTTCTGTCCACAAAGATAGCATGAAATGCTCATCAAATGCCTTGCTAAAAGTAGATCTGTTTTGTACATCAATGATTTTCAAACTTAATCACACAGAAGAATCATCTAGGATCATGTTAACATGAGGATTCTGATTAAATGTGATGAGGCCTGTGGTCTGCGTTTCTGACTTCCTTGGTGATTCCACTACTACTTGTCTACAAGATGTCACTTTTAAGTATCACTGCTAAATAGTACATTCATTACTTTTCAGTCTACTATATTCTTTCTTTAAAGACTTGTTTTCAGTAAATCATTTCTGTGATCAGTATTCCCCTGCCTAAAAGCTCAAAGCTCACTTTATTTTTTTTGGCCTCACCACTCAGCTTGTGGGATCTTAGTTTCCTGATCAGGGATCAAACCTGGGCCCCAGCAGTGAAAGCACTGAACCCTAACCAGTGGACCGCCAGGGAACTCCTCAAAGCCAACTGAAAAAATAAGAAAATGTTGGCCAGGGCTAGGTGTATGTGTATGTGAGAAAAAGATCAGTTGTGTAGTTCGCCAAGAATTGGTGTAAAATTGTCAGGGACTGGTAACTTTTGTAGTCCTTAGTAGATACCCCATCTTGAAATTAGGGCTACGTTTGCTCATCCTCAGGCTTTGATGCTTTTTTCATCCTTTAAGTTCTATAGCAGATGTTCATCAGGCTCCCCTAGAATTCCCAGGATTGTCAGGTTTAGTAGGTTGGAGGCTTGAACTGCTTTAGAATAATTAGGGGCTCTATTACTTTAAGCTTCAGCTCTTGCTTTCCACAGGCTTGTTCTTCCTCTCTTCAGGTTGGAGATTGTAGTTGTTGATAGAGAAATGAAAGAAATAGGAGTTGATCTGGACAGTTGTCATAAAGCTCTTTTTGGTATCTTTTTAGTTTTATTAATGGACCTTGGCTCATTCTGGGCTATGACTTTCTTGGCTCTTTTCCTTTAAGTCAGAACCACCATTCTTTTTAATCTTTTTTCCTGTGCCCTCTTCTTTGTCCATGTGTGTGTTGGTAGGAGTGCTTTTAACATCTGTACTCATTGGAGAATGCTGTGCAACCATACTACTGTGTTTTTTATTTTAGCTTTTCTTATTTTAAATTTGAATTGGTATAATTCACAACTAATTGCACAATTGATTGTCAGAATCTCACTTTTGAGAATTTCTTTAAAAAATACCAGCAACTCTTTTCTCTGTAGAGTTTTAGGTTATAGATTTAATTTTGTGAAATCTATATCTTGAAAGCAGAGAGGAACTAAAGAGCCTCTTGATGAGGGTGAAAGGAGAGAGTGAAAAGCCAGCTTAAAACTCAACTTTCAAAAAACTAAGATCATGGCATCCAGTCCCATCACTTGATGGCAAATAGATGGGGAAAAAGTGGAAGCAGTGACAAATTTTTTTTTTTTTTGGCTCCAAAATCACTGCAGACAGTGACTGCAGCCACAAAATTAAAAGAAAATTGGTCCTTGGAAAAAAAGCTCTGACCAGCCTAGACAGCATATTAAAAAGCAGAGACATCACTTTGCCGACAAAGGTCCGTATAGTAAATGCTATGGTTTTTCCAGTAGTCATGTACGCATGTGAGAACTGGACCGATTAAGAAGGTTGAGCGCCGAAGAAGTGATGCTTTCAAACTGTGGTGCTGGAGAATACTCTTGAGAGTCTCTTGGACAGCAAGGAGATGAAAGTAGTCAATCGTAAAGGAAGTCAACCCTGAATATTCATTGGAAAGAATGATGCTAAAGCTGAAGCTCCTATAGTTTGGTCACCTGATATGAAGAGCTGACTCATTGGAAAAGACCCTGATGCTGGGGAAAATTGAGGGCAGAAGAGGGTGACAGAGGGTGAGATGGTTGGATGGCATCACCAACTCAGTGGACATGAATTTGAGCAAACTCCAGGGGATAGTGAAGGACAGGGAAGCCTGGAGTGCCGCAGTTCATGGGATTGCGCAGAGTCAGACACAGCTTAGTGACTGAACAACCAACAACAGCAATGCCTTGAAAGCACTATAAAGCACAATGGATTTTTTTAAAAAGTGAACTTCTTAGAGTCAGAAAATGTGAATTCTGAGTCAGGTTTGTTTGGGGCTCTTGGGTATGTTACATAACAGTTGGAAATCTTAGTTTTCTCAACTGTAATATGAGGATAATGAGAGTACCCACCTCCTAAAGCCATTGAGAGGACTTCACAATCCCTGTAAAACTAAGTATCTGACTGGTGGTTAGAGCTCAGTACCCAATAAGTATTTGTTAGCAACTATTTTTGTTAATGGTCTGATGTTATTTACTGATGTGTAGTAAGATTTACATAATGCCTTCTGAGAGCCCATTATTGGATCGTGTGAAGTAGGTAGTTGAACCTTTTTTGAATGAGGAAGTTTCGGTGTGAAGAGTTTTGACTGGTTTGAGGGCACATAGCTGTGGCAGAACTGGGTCTTTAATCCAGTATTACTGGTGCCACTTTTAGGACTTGTTCTGCATCCTTCTGATGGCTGGCTATCAAACTTTTTTTTTTCTGCTTTTTTTATTGAAGTATAGTTGACATACAATATTATATTATTTTCAGGTGTACAGCACAGTGATTTGACATTTATTACAAAAGCACAGGAATAGCCAGACGGAAGAGATGCATAGGGCAAGGTATGTGGAAAGGCATATGGAACTTCCATGTGCTCTCCAGGCCCAGGTGCACCACTCTCCCGAAGTCTCTGTGTTCACCAGCCCAGAAGCTCCTTGGTTATCAAACTTTCAAAGATCACATGGTTACTTTCTCTTTGAGACCCCTTTAGTTTTGCTACTAGTTTATCTTCTTGGTCTGGATTAAATCTGGTATAGTAGTACCCTCATCTTTTTAGAACAAAGCTTTCAGCAAGGTTTTATCAGATTTTCAACCTCCTACCCCCTTTTAAGATAAATTTGATACCTAGCCAGTGATAAGAAGCTTGAAGATTTCTATCTCTAACATGATTATTACCATGCCAATTGAGGGATCTCAATCAGAAAAATAATCTATATTCTCCATCATTGAGCAGGCTGAAGGGTACTCTAGGAGCTCTACCATGTCCATTACTCTTTGATTCTCATTCAGAAATTCTCTAGTGTGATTTATGAATTTCTACTGGGGAATATCATTTGGGACACATTGCCATCCCACTTTCCCCTTTAAGATTTGAATAAGAGGTCTTCCTTGGTGGCTCAGTGGTAAACGATCTTCCTGCTTATGCAGGGGCACAGGTTTGATCCCTGATCTGGGAAGATTCCGTATGCCAAGGAACAACGAAGTCAATGTGCCACAACTGCTGGACTAATACTCTGGAGCCCAGGAGCCGCGACTCCTGAAGCCTGCACACCCGAGAGCCCGTGCTCTGCAGCAGGAGAAGCTGCCGATGCACTGGAGCCAAAGAGTGGCCCCAGCTCGCTGCAACTAGAGAAAAGTCTACGTAGCAATAAAGACCCAGCACAGCCAAAAATAAATAAATTACATATATAAAAAAGATTTGAGTGAGGTTTGCCCATCTATTGGCATATAGCATTCACAAATTCATTAAACTCAGATTTTCATGGGTAGGAACCATGTCTTCATAAAATTTGTAAACTTTAACTTATTTTGGACATCTCTCTTATAGATGTCTTTAAAAAAAAAATAAACCTCCTTTATTCCTTTGCATTTTCTGGCTGCTCTGCGTGGCTTGCAGCATCTCAATTCCCCACTGAAGGACTGAACTGCCTTCTGCAGCGGAAGCATGAGGTCCTAACCACTGGACCACCAGGAAGTTCCCTAGATGTCTTAAGATAGTGGCAATTTAATTTTCAGATATTTTCTTTTGTGACTTCATAGTTAACTCTCTCATTTGTTTTCTTATGTCATTCCTGATATTCTTTGCCAGTTTTATCCAGGAATTTTTCTCACTGTTTTCAGTTTTAAACTCTTGATTATAACAATCAGATCAGTAAGTATTCAGATAAACATGTTCTTCCTACTCCCTGTCAACAACGCTCTTTTAGCAAGCCAAGAGCCCATCATCATTCATATATTCACTCATCAGAATGGTGCCATGCACTGTGCTTGGTGTTGAGTATGCATCTGTGAGCATGGGAGACTTGGCCCTTGCACCTCCCCAAATTTACAGGCCAACAGGAGCAGGTAGACAATAGCTTTTATAATACTGTGTGCCTGGGTGGAAGACAGTGAAAACTTCCAGGATGAAGAAGTGGGATTTAGACAGACACATTAGAAAAGACCTTGATGATGGGAAAGATTGAAGGCGGGAGGAGAAGGGGATGACAGAGGATGAGATGGTTGGATGGCATCACCAACTCACTGGACATGAGTTTGAGCAGGCTCTGGGGGATGGTGAAGGACAGGGAAGCTTGGTGTGCTGCAGTCCATGGGGTCACAAAGAGTTGGACACGACTGAGCAACTAAACAACAAACAACAAATAAAGGGTGAATAGAAGTAAGCCAGGGTTGGGAGGAGGGAAAGGAGAAGAATGTTCCAGCAGGATCTGGCATATCTGATTTACTGATAGTCATTCACATCCTCCTTTCTTCTCTGATGTCTCAGCCAGCAATTGGAAGAAGAGATAATTGTTACTAAAGGCCTCCCCCATCACCTGGGTACCACAAATCCTTTGGATTTTTTTTTTCTCTAGAAATACATTCCAGGTTCTTCTGGTTGTGTAGTTCACCCTCTTATTAACCAGCTGGAATGGGTAGCAGCTGGCAGGCTGCCTTTGGGTTTGTCCTTATGGAGAGTGACCAATTATGTACTCATCGCCACTCCCCACAACCCGTGTTTCCCCCTGGAAACATGGATGGCTTTGCTCTTGTTGATGGTGAGGAGCTTCCTGTTTATTCTCCAGATTTCTGTTTTTTTTTTTTTTTTTCCTGTGTTTCTTGCCTGTGTTATATTCTTCTGCCCCTCAACCTCTGGACATGAATTTTTTCCTATGACAATTTAGAAATGTTTGCTTCCTTATTTTCTTGTTGAATTATTTCCTCCATTGTCTCTGGGAGTTCTTCATCCTCTTTGATAACTGTTGTCTGGAGAGCGGTCTTTAAGCCTGAGAGGAGAGATGCCAGCTTGTGTTTAGTAAACATGCTTTTGGCAAAGGCCTCCATCAGGAAAGCGAATGTGGCACAATTCTGCAGTGCCTTGAAACATCCCTTTTAGTGCTTCTTGTTGTTCAGTCGTTAAGTTGTGTCCAACTTTTGCAACCCCATGGACTAGCACACTAGGCTCCTCTCTCCTCCACTGTCTCTTGGAGTCTCTCAGAGTCATGTCCATTGAGCTGGTGTTGCTATCTAGCCATCTCATTCTCTTCTACCACCTTCTCCTTTGCCTTCAATCTTCCCTAGCATCAGAGTCTTTTTCAGTGAGTCGGCTCTTCTGTTCAGTGCTGAAGGTTCCAAAAAGCAGTTATAATCCTTTATCCCTTTGTAGAGCTCCCCAAATCATCATTTGGTGGCATTGTGTTCAGATAACCTTATTTTATATATATTTTAGTTAAAGACTATATAAAATTAATATATTTTATTTTGGGGGTAGATAATGTAGTCACATGATTTAAACTTAAAAAGGTACAGAGGAAAATTTGGTGAATATTCTCCCTCTTACCATATCCCTCAGCCACCTAGTTCTCCTCTGAGACAGCCAGTGTTACCAGTTTATTATATATCCTTCCAGAGTAATTTGTGCATAGACAAACACACGACATACTATATATGTCATAATATATATAGTAATGGTATGGTAATGTATGGTATGTATAGTATGGTAATGTCCCAACCAGTACTGGTCTGTGGCCTGTTAGGAACCAGGCCATATAGCAGGAGGTGAACACTTGTCTTCCGCAAAACCGATCCCTGGTGCCAAAAAGGTTGGGAACTGCGATACAATATATATGCTGATGAAATGAATGATGTGTATCCAGTATTTTTCAAGGCCACTTAGTGGGTAGAAAGACTGTAGGATTTGAAAAGTTTTGAATTCAAGCCTCAAAACCTCAGCTATGCCATTTATTAGTTGAGTGACCTTGAACAGCTTGCTTAGGCTCTGTGTGCTTTGATTTCTTTACGTGGTTGAATATGATGTATTCCAGGCTTTCTGGGTGGTGCTACTGGTAAAAAACCTGCCTGCCAATGCAGGAGGTGTAGGAGTTCAATCCCTGGGTCAGGAAGATCCCCTGGAGGAGGGCATGGCAACCTACTCCAATATTCTTGCCTGGAGAATCCCATGGATGGAGGATCCTGGCAGGCTACCATCCATAGGGTCATAAAGAGTCAGATACAGCTGAAGCAACTGAGCACACGCACATGATGTATGAACAGTTCCTTCTTTGCTGCATGTTAAATGCTTCTCAAGTGGTTGCTTCTTGCTGGACCACACTCTTTGGCCCATGTGAACAGGGAGGGGCAGAGTCTTGCTGTAAAAATGAATGGATTGAATTGCCTTCTTTACTATAATACGTGACCAATGCTGTCTACTTATGAAGGGAACCATGAGCCAGGGGAGACAGAAAGAGCACTTGAAAAGAATAGAACATTTTTCGTTCGTCGGGAATTGGTGAACAGCTATTCCTGGTCTAAGGCCTTCATGCTTGACTGTTGGAGTGCTAATAAGCCCTAGGACTTCACTTCTGCTGGTAGGAAGTTACTAATGTTGAGGAGCTTTTCATGTTTAATAACTCAATTAGCTCTGGTTCTTCAGTATTGCTTGAGCTTTGGACTCCTATGGGAAGCTTCGCTTGGTCAGCCCTACTTTAGGTTTCTTGCTATTCAGTTCCCATTGTGATGTTAATCCTTTAATAGCAATTAGTTTTTATTCTTTTTGGTTCTTGCACAATGCTTGATTAATAGATGGAAGAGTCTGAATTTCAGAACCAGTCCCATGTGGTTTTATCAGGAGGATGGTGTTAGGCCTTCTTTCATGGCTATCTGGACTCAGCATTTTTGATGAGATGAGGTTTCCTTGGTCTCTTAATGGGTAAAAGAAAGAGATTTTTAAATAATTAATTATTTTGGCCACACCATGCAGCATGTAGGATCTTAGTTTCCCAGCCAGGGATAGAACCCTCATCCCCTGCATTGCAAAGAGGATTCTTAACCGCTGAACCACCAGGGGAGTCCCAAGAAAGAGGTTTTATATAGTTTAACACATGGATTCCAGAATAGAGACAACTGCTGATGTGGGGATATCGCTTTTTTAGGGAGGAGGGGGATATCTTTAAAGTAAGAAAAATTTCAGGACTTCCTGGTGGTCCATCCTGCAGGGGGCACGGGTTCAATCCCTGGTGGGAGAACTAAGATCCCGCATGCCATGGCCAAGAAAAAAAAAGTGAAGAAAAAATTTGAATATCCACTGTGCAAGATTCTAAGTGGTTTTAAGTCACTGGTTGTGAGTTCCCAAATTACTGTTCTCCAGATCGCTATTAGTGATTTATCTTTTACAAACAAATTACATTTACTGTCTCTTCTCTGAAGGAGCTTTGTATTCAGTATATTGCTAGAGAAAACTGGGGAACCACTGAAAGGTATTTAAATACATGGATTTAAGAATTGTATGTCATGTTTTACATATTAGGAAGTGTGAAATACAGAATTTCTTATAGCTAAGGCCCAAGAAATCAAAATTTAGAGACATTAAAATATCCCATAGTTTCTCTGACTTTTTGAAAGAAAGCATTAAAAATTAAAAATGAATGAAAGTGAAACTAATTTTTTTAAAAGTTTGATCCATTGAAATAGAGAAAATAAATAAGGACAATGAAGGAAAAGTGAGTAGAAATCAGACTTGAGTGCACTGTAAGTACTTAAAAAAGAAAGTGAAGCAGGTCTATTGCAGGCATCACCGCTGTTGCCTTCTTGTATTTTTCAACTGCTGTAAGAATGATCCTAGAACTGACCCCAGTGGGAGGTAGACTAGGAGTTGTTGTTCAGTCACTAAGTTGTGTCCGACTCTTTGTGATCCCATGGATTGTAGCACGCCAGGCTTCCCTGTCCTTTGCTATCTGCTTGAGTTTGCTCAAACTCATGTCCGTTGAGTCTGTGATGCCATCCAAACATCTCATCCTCTGTTGCTCTCTTCTCCTCCTGCCCTCAGTCTTTTGCAGCATCATGGTCTTTTTCAATGCGTCTGCACTTTGCATCATGTGGCCAAAGGATTGGAGCTTCAGCATCAGTTCTTCCAGTGAATATTCAGGGTTGATTTCCTTTAGGACTGACTGATTTGATCTCCTTGCTGTCCAAGGGACTCTCAAGAGTCTTCTCCAGTACCACAGTTCAGAAGCGTCAACTCTTTGGCACTCAGTCTTCTTTATGGTTCAACTCCCACATCTTTACATACTGGAAAAATCATAGCTTTGACTGTACGGACCTTTGTTAGCAAAGGGATATCTCTGCTTTTTAATACACTGTCTAGGTTTGTCATAGCTTTTCTTCCAAGGAGCAAGTGTCTTAATTTTGTGGCTGCAGTCACTGTCCAAAGTGAATTTGGAGCCCAATAAAATGAAATCTGTCACTGTTTCCACTTTTTGATAAATCACTGAGATGTTAACAGCTTTTTACTTGGTTAATTGATCTGTGGTAAGTTCACTTTTTTATGGGAAAAAATTATGTGTTTTTCTTTTTAAAAAATAAATGAAAAGGTCAGTTATTGCATTTCAAATGAGGACCACTTATAGTTCAGAATGGCTGCACAGATTTGGTTTTCATTTCTAGCCATGTTTGGTTTTTTTTTTGGTTAGGAATTTTGGCAGGCTACCCATTGGAGTATCTTTTTTTCATTTTAAGAAAGTTTTTGGTGGCAGTAATTATAGTATAATTTAAGTAACATTGGTAGTAATTTAAGTAAGCAAATAGAACTATTTTGGATTGATTTGAAATTCATATATATTTTTCCTTTTTTTTTTCTGAAAGAAAAGTATTAGCATGGAACAAAAGGATAAAAGGTGTTTGGTTCTGTGTTTTACAGATTGATGCCATGTTTGTGGTGTCTTAGTGTTTTTAACAGAAAACTGATGTACTTTGGGTATGTGGTGGTCCTTTGTATGAACATTC
Source organism: Odocoileus virginianus (assembly GCF_023699985.2). Taxonomy (NCBI): domain Eukaryota; kingdom Metazoa; phylum Chordata; class Mammalia; order Artiodactyla; family Cervidae; genus Odocoileus; species Odocoileus virginianus. The sequence goes on along the minus strand of NC_069689.1, from coordinate 1,413,138 downwards.
CATAATTTATTCATTACCTTATTTATTATTGGTCCTTTAGGTTATTTCTAACATTTTGTCATTAGAAACAGTGCTGCAGTAAATAACTGTTTATCTAGTATTCATTGCAGCATTATTTCTAATGGCAAAATATTAGAAACAACTGTATGTATCTGTCTTTTACAATCATGTTTATATTTCTGTACAGTGGATTCCTGGAAGTGGTTATGTGGGTCGTAAGGTTTACACATTTAAAACTATGCTAGGTAAGTGCCAAATTGATTTTTTAAAAGTGTTATAAATTATATAGTTGCCACATTGTGTGAAAGCATTCATTTCTTACATTCTCTCTTTTTTTTTTTTTTTGGCTGCCCTGTGTCACTTGCCGGGTCTTTGTTCCCTGACCAGAAATTAAACCCAGGTCCCCACATTGAAAGCACCAAGTTCTAATCACTGGCCCACCAAGGAATTCCCCTATATTCTTGTCAATACTATATACGTCAGTCTTGTAAACTGTCATCAGTTGATAGGAGAAAATGGTATCCCTTTTTATTTATCTTTTAATATCTATAAATTTTATTTACTTTTTGACTAGGTTGGACTTCCCTGGTGGCTAGATGGTAAAGAATCCGCCTGCAACACAGGAGACCTGGGTTCAACCCAGATGTAGTTTAAAAGATGTGAAAGTTTATAGTTTACCCTATTTCCTAGTCTCAGTTCATTTCCTCTCCTCAGAGATGATCAATATTATCAGTTTTTTTTTTTTTCTGGTGTACTCTTCTACAAAACTTTATGCATGTATGAACAGATTTGTATAATACACTTTTCCTATTAATTGACATATCACTTGTATCATATATACACAAGGATTATGTATACAAATTCTACATATACTTAAGATTATTTTTGGATTTTATTCTCTTCTTTAAAGTCCTGTCTTTATGAGTCAGGTTTCTCTTTTTTTTTCCCCAAGTATTATTTTAAAACTTTATTTATTTATTTATGACTGCTCTGGGTCTTTGTTGCCCTTGGGCTTTCTCTAGTTGCGGTGTGCTGGCTTCTCATTGTGGTGGTTTTCCTTATTGTGGAGCACGAGTTGTAGGCTGTGAGCTTCAATAGTTACAGCACATGAGCTCAGCAGTTGATCCTCTATTCCTAGAGGGAATTTTGCTCAGTAAAAAAAATATATATAATGGGTGTTGAATTTTATACAGTGCGTTTTCAGCATCTCTTGAGAAGGTTATATACTTTTTCTCCATTAGTATCTGTTTATATAGAAAATTGCTTTGGTAGATGTCCTTATGTTAAACTGTCTTTTCATTGCTGGGAAGAGTCTTCTTTGGTTATGATGTATTTGTTCTCTATTATATTGGTGTTTCTACAACAAGAGCGTTATCTGTACCATGAAGCTTTAATAGAATATGGCATAAAAACCATCTGAGTCTGTAGGTAATTGTGTATGTTTGTGTGTAGGGGATATTTGACAACTCTTGTTTTTTCATTCACGTTTCTTTGATACTCAGTGGTCATTTGTACTTCTAAAAGTGAATCTTAAAAGTTCCTTGGTTCTTCCTCTTCTGCCCTCTAAATGTTAATGTTGTTTAGAGTTCTGTTGTTCATTATTCTTTCATACATATTTATTAGATATTATTAGAGATATTTATTTATGCCAGGCACAGTGCTAGGAGCTAAGTGAATAAAAATAAATATGATCCTTGACTTCGGCTTCCCAGGTGGCTCAGTGGTAAAGAATCCACCTGCCAGTGCGGGAGCCACAGATGTGGGTTCCATCCCTGGGTTGAGAAGATACCCTCAAGGAGGAAATGGCAACCCACTGCAGTCTTCTTGCCTGGGAAATCTCATGGAAGAGGAGCCTGGTGGGCTACAGTCCATGGGATCCAAAGAGTCGGACACAACCGAGTGAGCACGAGCCTTGACTTAGCAGAACTTCCTCCCTACTGCAATTTTTTCCTTCTATCTGGCTTCCCCACTGCTGGCAGAGTCATTTTTAGCTGGGAGAGGAGAACTAAACTTATTTTATCGCTTTTCTTAAAGATCTCTGTTGACTCCTTCATGGGTATAGAATTATGGACCTTTCCTGTGTGGCTCAGCCTCCGTGTCAGCTCATCTTCTGCCAATCTCTGTCATATACACTGGGCACACGGCTGCACTGTATCCCCCAGTAACCCCCATTCCTTCATGACTCAGCCTTTACACATTAAAAAAAAACATACTTGCTTTTCTTTTTTAAAAAAATACTGTATTTTAAAAAAATATTTAGTTTTATTTATCTGGCTGCACCAGGTGTTAGTTGCAACATATGGGATCTTTGATTTTTGTTGCAGCATTTGGGGTTTTTAGTTGCAGCATGCATATTCTTAGTTGTGGCATGTGGATTCTAGTTCCCTGACCAGGGATTGAACCTGGGCCCCCTGCATTGGGAGTGTAGTCTTAGCCTCTGAACCACCAGGGAAGTCCACTTTTACACATATTTTGTTTCCTCTGATGAGAATTCTTATCTCTTCCTGGCAAATTTTTATTCATCCTTCAAGGCACTCTTTTAAAAAGATTTATTTTTAATTTTCCTGAGAGTTCGAATCTTACAGTACTCTGTTCATAGATCTTAGAACTTATATATGATGCTGGCCTATTTATAGGTCTCCATGTTTAAATGATTGTAACCTGCTCAGAATGGGTTCTTTTTCTGTCTGAGTTATGTCTGAACAGCTACTGTACTGCTTAGCACAAAGTGTGTGTGTGTGTGTGTGTGTGTGTGTGCACGCGCTTAGTCGCTCAATCGTGTCCAACTCTTGCGACTCATAGACTGTAGCCTGCCAGGCTCCACTGTCCATGGGATTCTCTAGGCAAGAATACTGAAGTGGGTTGCCATTTACTTCTCCAGGGGATCTTCCCAACCCAGGAATCGAACCCAGGTCTCCTGCATTGCAGTCAGACTCTTCACTGACTGAGCTACGAGGGAAGCCCCTAGCACAGAGTAGCTCCTCAGCAAATACTTGTAAATGCTTGACTGACCACGTGAGTGGATGCCTGAAAGCTCTGCTGTGCTGTTGCCTTGAGGGGAGATGCTGCTGCTACTAGTCATGGAAGGTTGCCAGGGAGGAAACAAGTCTCTGAACTAACACACTGTATACTTTCTTCTTCCCTCTCCCCAAGATGTGTGTGTGTGTGTGTGGGGGGTGGGGGGGCGGAGTGAGGTGGTTGTAGGGACATAAAGAAGTATATAATTATTAGAATTTTTATGTTGATTTTAACTTTTAAATTATTAAATACGTGAGAACAGCTATGGGATGATGGGATTTTGTTTGACCTTTTCCCTTTTTTTGCAGATTTTCTTTATTACATTATTTCATAACATGATAAAATCAGAAGTTGTTCTTAGAGTTTTTTTCCTTTCAAGATGCAGTAAAACCATGTTTAAGGAAACACTGGCTCCTTTAAAATCACATTTTAAGAAAAGGCAACATTTTCCTGATAAAATGAAAGTATTTGAGGGTAACCAGTAAATACTAATTCAAAGAGACTAGGTTTATTTCCATGTTTGACATAATAACAGAGGGCTAAAGGGAAGATGGTAGTTTTTAGTTTGAAAATTCAACAGACTTTACCTTGTTACATTAAAGCAAGCTAGTGTATTTTAGTTCAGATTCTATTTCCTGGCAAATTTATATGGACTAATGGGATTAACAGACATAACAAGACAATTCACAGTGAAGGAAAGGTGGGAAAACAGGCAAAAGAGGAAGGTAATTTACTAATTCATCTGTCACTGAAATTAATGGGGAAATGGCATATTTGCCAAAATACAGAGGTAACCTCATATTTAGTGAAAGGCAGACACTGAGTCTTATATTGAATCACTTTTCTTATTTAGGTTTTCAGTGCCTTTTTTTTTTTTTTTTTTGCTTCAGTGCATGTGTTTGCCCTGCACAAAGTTGTTCCTGTATTATGATGAGAAATACTCTCAAGTCAGTTTGATGCTGTTGAAAAGGATTTGTGCTCAGGATGGCAGTGTTAATCTCCAGAGCTGCCAGTGTAGGGACAAAAGCATTTAGAGTTGGGAGCAAGGGTATAAATACCTCTGGATCTGGCTTTTTCTATGTTGTCAGAGAGCCCTGAATGAGGATAAGTTGCTCCTTTCAAGACTTTTGTCTTGCAGTTGAACACGTATTGGAAATTTCCAATTTAAATTTATGCTTTTGGATAAAAAGGATTAGAGAGATTGAATTGCTGCAGGCTAAAGAGGCAGCAGCGGTCACTTGATTTTGAGGAGTTCTATCTCTGTCGAAAGAAGTTTTAGTGTGAAAAGACTGGAGTAAGGAAAAAAAGGAGAATGAACATTCATTCAGAGACTACCTACCAAGTACCAGGTACTGTGGTGAATGCTTCCTATCCATTGTTTTATTCAAGCCTTATCCTTTCATGAGGAAATAGAGACTCAGAGAGAAGTATGTAATTAAAGTAAGCTTTTTTTTTTTTTTTTTTTGCTACATCAGGTCTTAATTGCAGTATGTGGGATCTAGCTCCCCAACCAAAGATTGAATCTAAGGCCCCTAAGTTCCCCTTGGGAACACGAAAGCCCAATCACTGGACCACCAGGGAATTCCCCTACAATAAGCTTTGACTATGCTAAAACAAATCTTACATATACCAAACAAGTTGATTGAGGAAGGTTATAAGTGGCAAGGTTAGTTTTTCTGCACATCAGTTCAGACTTTTCCCAGAGGAAGACCAAGGCTATTTGAACTGTGACCATTCCTTAGCCGCCAGATGTTAACTTGTGGCTACTCATAAGCCTAGATAGATTCAAACCATTGACCTTGAGCTGAAGTATTTTGTAAGCTGTGACTCACCTTTTACTTAGTTCATTCTTTCACCAGGAAATATACTGAGTATTAATTTCTGGAATTTCAGTGATCCCTTCTGAAGAGTGTACTGCTCATTAAAATATCTGGGTCTTGTTTTTCTGGTAACAAACAGAACCACAAATTGGTCTATCCTTAGTGGTTGTGCCAAATCCTTATTTAAACAGAGGGAGAGATCTGATTAACTGTTTGGAGAGAGGCTGTTGTTGAAAGGTCATCCTTTCTAGCTTCTATAAGAGGTTCATCTCTTCCGCCAGAGAAATGGGGATACTGGAGAGTGAATCCGAGGCTGAACATAACGGGTGGTGTATGTGTGTGTTTGTATCTGTGAATACCACATCTCTGTTTATCGGACACTGGACTCTCTTCATGCAAGGCCTAGTCAAGCCAAATCTGGAGGAATTGTTCCTGTGCTTAAAGCCAAGAATAACATCCTGACCAGCAGGGAACAGAGGTCAGCTCAAGGCAGCAGCTCTTGGGAGCTACACGACATCAAGAACCTTGAAGGAACTTAGTTTAATAAGAAGGAAGCCAGTATGTACCTTGAAGGAAGTGTGTGAAAGCTGTATGTCTCTTGTTGTTGTTGTTCAGTTAGTAAGTCATGTCTGACTCTTTGCGACTCTTCACGTGAACTGCAGCATGCCAGGCCTCCCTATCCATCACTATCTCCCGGAGCTTGCTCAAACCCATGTCCATTGAGTCGGTGATGCCATCCAACCATCTCATCCTCTGCTGCCCCCTTCTCCTCCTGTGCTTAGTCTTTCTCACCATCAGGATCTTTTCCAATGAGTCCGCTCAATGGGGTATGAGAAATAAAAAACACTCATCCTAACAGGTGGCGTTCATATCGCCTCCTGGTCATCTAACTATATTTTCCCCTCCTACCTGGATATTGATTTGTCTGTTTATTGTTTTAATTAGAAAAGGAGGAAAAATATATTCTGTTTTTCTGGTGTTTTATTCTACAGACAGCTTCAGAGATGCCCAGAGTGCTGGCTTTAAAAGATGATATGTTAAACAAATAGCCTTTACAAAATCACCTGGGACCTTCCGGTTTTCCCGAAGTTTTGTCTCTGGGATCTTTATGCTCCAGTTTCTCCTCCGTCTTTCCTCATTCTGATGCTGACCACTCATCCCACAGAGGCAACTCCAACTGTTTTCTGGTGGAGCATTCTAAGTTTGTCCTGTTGTCTTCTGTGGGACTCATTTCTCTGGTCTGACTTCAAGTGGTTCTGGGCCAAAGTGACTGTAAAAGCTTTTCTTCGTAGCCTTTATTTCTTGGCTCTTTCTATTTGTGCACTTTGTCTGATTAGTTTTGCTGGTTTCCTCCTTTTCCAGCTGATGTGAGGTATATTGCCTCAGCTGTAGGGTTCTAAAGCTCAGATGCAGCCCCAGGCCTCTTAGATTTTGCTCCACTTTGTAAAGTGCCTTTTTCCTTTCCTAGAAATTGGGGCTGTGGTATGAGGTATTGCTGACTCTTCCGGGACTCTAGTTTGCTATTTGTTTAAACACATATGTAGCAATTTGGATTGTATTTGCAAGGTAGGACTTGTTGCCAAGACTCTGAATAGGTCATTGCTGTTACCCTTTCTCCCCTGTTTTTGAACTGAAAAATTAAAGACCATGGTCACATAGTAGGTTGGTCTTATGCCTCTTGAAGCAAACCTCATTTTTGTATTCCTTATATGTAGCATAGCAGTTGGCATTTAGATATTAACAAATAGTTAAATACATAATTTAATTAATACATCTTAACTGTGGGGTTGATTGATCAATTAAATTTCAGAATTCTCATCAAGTTGGTCACATTTTGGAATCCATATATGAGAGAAGTTTCTGGTTGGAAGGTCCAAGTAGCAGTATAGGAAATGTTTAGCAATTTAGAATATGCATGCCAAAAAATACTGATGTAAATCCTATTCTAAAAGGAAGAAACAGAAGGGTGGTTTGGCTAGAGCAGAGACTGGTTAAAATGTAAGGAGAAGTAGGGTGAGGGAGGATAAAAGAACATGGATTAAAAAACAGCAACAATTATGGAAGTAGGCATCTTGTCAGTTTGGGATTAAACCATGTAAATGAAAATTTTCCACCCTCCCCCCAGTAGCAGGTTCTCCACGTTCACACCCCTCCCTCAGACCACTATCCAGAGGAGCTGTTAATGAGCCTCTGGCCACTAGTGTCCAGTTTTGAGGGCTGCTTTATGAAGTGCAGAGAGGTCCTGTGAGGTCAGTCAGTGCAAAGAGCAGTTGGCCTTTAGATTCGTTAAATTCGTCGTAATCGTTTTGCTGCTCTCAACAGTATTGCTAATTCCAAAGCCAAAACCATTTTCTAATTGTTTTACTGTGTGTGACCGGCTTACGGGACCAAAACAGCAGCTGAGAACTGCTTTACTGCCCTGTGCATTATGCAATAACCCTTCAGAGGGGCCCTTTACTTCTTTTTTAGCCTTTAAAAAAAAAACAAAACCAACAAAAAACAAACTCTGCTGGTTTTTTGCTTTGGGGCCAGTAATTTGCATCTTATTTGGGAACCTTCATTATTATTTCTTCATATATCCTTGTGCTAAGTAAGACCTGCTCTCTGAACCTGGCTCTGACTTCTGGCCTCATTGAGTTGTATGAATTGTAATAATTTCTGATTTCAGATCTGTTTCCAACTTTTGTTTTTTCTTGCTGTCTTGGGGTTCAAACTTGCTTGGGCTTGGAGAAAGTGGTTTTTTTTTTTCATGTTTATTTTTTTGTTTCTGTAAATATATTCTCTAATAATTATTCTTTATTTTCTTTGTCAAACAGGCCACCAAGCAGTTTCTTGAAGAGATTAACAAGTGGACAGTTCAGTACAACGTTTCCCCCCTCTCTTGGAATGTGGCCGTCAAATTCCTCATGGCCCGGAAGTTTGATGTGCTCCGCGCCATTGAGTTGTTTCACTCCTACAGAGTACGTAGCTCAGACTTGGACCTGCTGTGTGGCACCTGGGCCCTCTATGTTGCTGGTGTCTCTGCCATAGTCTGTACACATGGTGTTTCTCCCCACTCCCATAAAAAAAAAGTGGAGCAGTATCCACAAGCCCTACCTTGAAGTCAGAAAATCCTTCTGAAGATATTCAGACTCTCCCTAAATAAATTTTTAAAAAAGAAGAGGGGGATAAGAGGCACTGGGATTAGTTTATGAGTTTAAGACTAAAGCTCACTTACACCCATTTTATGGATTATCTTGTTCAGTATTCATTTATTCAACAGGTATTTATTATATACCTACCATGTTCTAGGTGCAGAGATTACTGTTTAGAAAGAGAGAGTAAACAAATAATTACAGAAAAGCTATGATAGGGCAAAACTGTGTTCTGTGGAAAGCACAGTAAGGAGACTCGAGGAAGCTTTCCCAAAGGAAATGACTTCTAAAGTAAGAAGAGTGAGTAGGAATCGGACAGTGGGGGAGTATGGCAGAGAGAACAGCGAGTTCAGATGCCTGGTGGCAAGAGGGAAATTGAGCTGAGCGGAAATGCTCAGTAGGGGTGGGGGTATGACAGGAGATTGAGCAACAGAGGTAAACAAGGCCAGATCAGAGAGTATCTGCTTTTTCTTAAGGGCAGAGAAATTCATTGACAGTATAAACAGAAAAATGTGTTGATCAAATATGCTTTCTGGAAAGATTTTTTCACTGTGCTTTAGAGGATGGATCAGAAGGGCTATAGCGGAGACAGATCCATTAGAAGGCTGCTGTACTTACTAGGAGAGAGATGATTGTCATGTCATTAAGCAGAGTGTTAGCAGGAATAGAGAAAAAGTAGGTAGATTCTAGAAGTGAAATTGATAGAACAGAGTTACTTAAATTGGTGTGTGAGGAAAGGGGAGTAGTGGATTCCAGGTCTCTGACTTGGGCAACAGGGTGGTAAACAGGTGGTGGGATTTACTAATTAAGAGACACTGAAGGGTATCAGTATGTGGACAGAGTAGGCCATGAGTTCAGTTTGGCCATGTTAAGGTTGAAGTGCCAGTGGGATAGCCAAATAGACATGTCCTTTCGAGCAGTTGAGATATGAGTCTAGGGTTTGGGAAAGAAGGCTGGACTGGAACTAGAGACTTCAGAGTGCCCAGAGTAGAATTGCAGCTAAATATTGGAGCCATGAGAATAGGGGTGGGCATCCGGGGAGAGAGTGAGGAGTAGAGATATATATAGAGCAGAACCTCATTTCATACTTTTTGCTTTTTTCTCAGTATTGTTTGTTAAAGTTAAATTTTCATGGTTTAAGTAATACATTCACTCTCCTGTGATTCCAGCATGCATACTGTCTTCACTTGCTGCCTTGCCTTTGCAGGCATTTGAATTTGATTTTGGGATGAATTGGGGAAGAATGTGAACAGAGACCTAGTTTGTTGTATTCACCACAGTGTTCTTAACACTTAGCTCAGTGCCTGGCACATGATACTTGCACTACAAATATTGAATGAATGAATGAGTCAGTGAGTGAAATGAGTGAATAAATGAATGATAAAAAGCCCACAAAAGAGTCTTAAAAGGAGAAGCTGAAGAAATAGAAGAACCAAAAGAGTATTTTAAAAAAAAATAAAAAATAAAGAATCTCTTAGGAAAAAGAGAATGTGAGTGGTCAACCTTATTAAAAGGAGGACTGAAGATGCGCACTGGTCCTTGTCACTGGAGCAGGAGCTCTGGGTGGTATGGTTAGACTGGGAGGAAATGAGAATGTGATTGAATGAGTGTTGAGAGAGCTGAGGGTGAGCTTGAAGAATCTGACTGTGAAGATGAATTAAAATGAGGTCATGGCAATGGCAACCCACTCCAGTACTCTTGCCTGGAAAATCCCATGGATGGAGGAGCCGGGTAGGCTGCAGTCCATGGGGTCGCTAAGAGTCGGACTCTACTGAGCGACTTCACTTTCACTTTCATGCATTGGAGAAGGAAATGGCAACCCACTCCAGTGTTCTTGCCTGGAGAGTCCCAGGGATGGGGGAGCCTGGTGGGCTGCCGTCTATGGGGGGTCGCACAGAGTCCGACACGGCTGAAGCGACTTAGCAGCAGCAGCAGCATGGTAGCTATTGTTGCAGAGGATACTAAGGGGGCGGGGGATGGCTCCTGGTTAAGACAGGAGAGACCTAAGCCTGGATGAGGTGTTAAGATATGTGCTTCCAGACAGTTTATGTGCATATTTTAATATCAGTGCTGCTGCATGTTTAATAAGTTTAGCTTTGCACTCTAATGATTGATACATATTGGTTGGTCTTCAGGGTTAGGCTTCTCACTGATTCAAAGGAGAGATCCTAAGCTCTGAGGGGCTAGTAAGATAGCATTGGACAAGAATTCTGCTAACAGTTGGCCTAGAGAAAGGTTACTAAAGGAATTCCTGATTCAGTAAGCTGATTTCTAAAATCCCTTATCTCTGAGATTTGGTGGTTACATAAAGCTGTCATGAATATACAGTATTTTTATATTAATTTATCTTGTTTTAATTTTAGGAAACACGAAGGAAGGAGGGCATTGTGAAGCTGAAACCTCATGAGGAACCTCTCCGTTCTGAGATCCTTAGTGGAAAATTCACCATCTTAGTGAGTATTTATGAAACCCTCTTGTAACATTTCTTTATTTCCTTTTGTAGCTATTACTCTCTTTGGACTTTGTTCCTAGATATCTTATCCTGAATCTAGAGAGTCTTAAGAGTGGGGAATAGATGCAAAACAGCTGTGAAGTTTGGCATAAAATTATTCTAGTAATAATTGAAATAATTGAAACTCAGTTGTATAGTAGTTTTAGAAAAGTTTCTTCATTGGTCCATTGAGGTCAGTCAAGACCTTTGGGAGGGGTCTACGGTGTGTCAGAGCCCTGTCCTCCTTTATTTCACGTAAGTTCTCTCCACTTAGAGACCACAGCCTTTCAGGTAAGTGTCCAATGGTACTTTTAAGGCAGAGCATGGAAACCATGGTCATATTCTGTGGTTTTCTCCTGTTGCTTTTTCTTCACTATCCTGCCTGGGAAATGAGCTAGGCAGCCAATATAGACCATTGTTTAATTTAATTTCTCTGTACTTGAAAAGTTAAGAGAATGTGGTTTTTTCCTACCGTAGGAATATGATTCTGGGAGTGCTCAGAGTCAGACATGGGATGATTAAAAAGCTTTTTTCCTTTTCTGGAGCAATTGATGCAAGTCAGAGAAGTATTATCAATATCTGTGCTCTTTATGGCAAACCTTTGTCCAGGTTATAAGAAGCCTCAGTGATTTCTGTGGTTTTTCTATTTGGTATCTAAATATTTCTTGTTTTGTTTGCTCTAGAATGTTCGGGACCCAACAGGAGCCTCTATCGCCCTCTTCACTGCCAGATTACATCATCCCCACAAGTCAGTCCAACATGTGGTACTTCAGGCTCTGTTTTACTTGCTGGACAGAGCTGTGGATAGGTGAGCTTAGACATTATCTTTTGAGTGTTCTGCATCTAGATGGGAAAGTGACAGTGTTTGATTTGATTAAACTCAGCAGTGCATTCACCATGCTCCTAGGATGTGCCTTAGGCGGTGCTATGAATAGAAAACACTCCATGTCCTTGAGGGTCTGGCCTGTTTCCAGGTACTATCAAGATGATGGGTATTCTGCATCCTTACCTGCTTGGCTCTATTTCAGGGTAACAGAAGCTAAGAAAGCTAATTAACTAGCCATTCTTAGTGTACTGAGAATTACTTATTGAAAGAGTGTGAAGGTAAGATGACCTGTGCTGGTTCTTTCTGACCGTTCTCCCCTGGTATTGATTTTCAAAACCCTCTGGAGCCTCAGTTTCTTTATCTGTAAAAGTAGAATAATGCCAAGGATTTTGAGAATCAGCATTCAGGAGAGAGGGGTCCAAGAGCATACGTTAAGCAGAATCATCTTTATAAATAAGTGTGCTATGTGTTCAGTTGTATCTGATTCTTTGCAATCCCATGGACTGTAGCCCACCAGGCTTCTCTATAAGCCAAAAGAACCAGCTTGGGTCATGTCTCCATTCCTGCCCTTAGGTAAATAGTATTATTACTATTCTATAGACAAAGAAACTTAGGCCCCAGGGAGTTTTGTGGCTTTTTTACAGTCATCACATATTGATTGAACTAAGTCTAAGATCCTGGTTTCTTCACTCTTGGTCAGAACTATCTGTACTCCTACTATGCTGTTTTTCTCTTTTACATCCTTTTTTCCCTGGTGCTCACCATTTACAGTGTGTTATTGCTCCCAGTGTCGTTGACTGGTCCTCTGGGTTAGAAGTGATATTATCGAGGGCTGAGACTGGAGATAGTGAGAGGCAGCGATGCACTTCAGTCACACTTCTGTTCTTAGAGGATGGGGACAGCTGAAGGATTTTCTGAGGTGGGGCTCTGTGTCTCAATCACTTGGCTGCTGCCTTGTTAATGTTACTTTCATTTACTTAGCTTCTGCTGGTGGTGTTCAGGGGGAGATATATCCAAACCACACCCACAGCATTATTCTAAAAAAGAGAAGTTACTAATGAGAAAGGATCTCTCAGTTCTTCTTTCTTATGATTGTTCTTCAGACATAATTTCTGGAATAGAATTCCCTTTGAAATGTTTCTTTACCTCAGGGGGTTGAGTGGAAGGCTCTTTTACCAGGAAATTTAGCATTGGCTTCCTCTTTGAGCAGTTTAGAGTCAGAGCTTTCATACAGGCATGACAGTGACCAAAGCTTGCTTTTTCCAGTGAGAGTATTGAATCCCATAGGAATACCACACAGGTAAATGCAATTAAAACTTTGTTCTCATGATCTCCATCACTTTCTTAAAAATCCTAGGTGACTCCTCACTTTTCAGAGGGTGCATGTAAGCTAAATAAATGTGAGCCCTTTTTTCCCCCTAAATGAAATATTCTACCAGTGAGTAGAAATTTTTGTTTTCCTTTGTTACCTTGAACAAGAATGAAGAGGAGGAAACCCTTTCTCTTCACTAAATCTTGCCCTTCCGTGAAGGCCCAATTTCTGTGCCTGACTCCCTCACCCCTCCAACTAGTCATAACATTCTTTCTACTCTGACTTTAATAGCAGCTATTACTAATACCAATCATTTTGTATTTAATTATACATCCAGTCCAACTCTCACATCCATACATGACCACTGGAAAAACCATAGCCTTGACTGGATGGACCTTTGTTGGCAAAGTAATGTCTCTGCTTTTTAATATGCTTTCTAGGTTGGTCATAACTTTCCTTCCAAGGAGTAAGTGTCTTTTAATTTCATGGCTACAATCACCATGTGCAGTGATTCTGGAGCCCAAGAAAATTAAGTCTGACACTGGTTCCACTGTTTTCCCATATATTTGCCATGAAGTGATGGGACCAGATGCCATGATCTTAGTTTTCTGAATGTTGAGCTTTAAGCCAACTTTTTCACTCTCCTCTTTCACTTTCGTCAAGAGGCTTTTTAGTTCCTCTTCACTTTATGAAGAAAGCTGAATACGAAGAATTGATGCTTTTGAACTGTGGTGTTGGAGAAGACTCTTGAGAGTCCCTTGGACTGCAAGGAGATCAACCAGTCCATCCTAAAGGAGATCAGTCCTGAGTGTTCATTGGAAGGACTGATGCTGAAGCTGAAACTCCAATACTTTGGCCACCTCATGTGAAGAGTTGACTCATTGGAAAAGACACCGATGCTGAGAGGGATTGGGGGCAGGAGGAGAAGGGGACGACATAGGTTGAGATGGCCAGATGGCATCACCGACTTGATGGACATGAGTTTGAGTAAACTCCAGGAGTTGGTGATGGACAGGGAGGCCTTGCATGCTGCGGTTCATGTAGTCGCAAAGAGTTGGACACGATTGAGCGACTGAACTGAACTGAACCTTCTGATGTCATTTATCTTATGCTTTTCTTTTCTTTTTTTTTTTTACCTATCACTGGATGGTAAGCTCTAGGAGGACAGGAAACCTTCTTTTCAACATTATATGCTGGAAAATTCCCAAATCCCCATGGTGGAGAGGAAATCGTATCATCAACTTTCACATGCCTATCATTCATCTTCTTTCACAATGACCTGAAACCAGTCTTGTTTTGTTGATAGCCCCTCACCCACCCTTTTACCTTTGATTATTTTGAAGCAAATGCCAGAGGCAGCGGTAGTCTTCTTGGTGTTCCCAGTTATATCCTAGTCAGGAAATCTCAATAGGGTAGGGAAGCACTTGTTCTTAGTAGGGAGCTATTGTTGTTATTGAATGATAAACCTTATATTCTGTACCCAGGGAAGTAAAAATGCTATTGCATTTGTATTTCATATGCCTTCAAAGGATGAGCAGTTTTAGGTCTAGAAATATAGAATCTGCATCATTATGCACTATAACTTCTTTTATTAAATTCTATTTCCTCTGGTGCTGATTTCTCTTTGTTTCAATCCCCCGCCACGGGCTGGAGCTGTGAGGGGGAAAACCTGTAATTCTTCTAGTTTGGTGTGGAGAGAAGGGAAATCTGTAGATGTGGGCAGTCTACTCAGTGCTGGGCCACTCATTTAACAGCATCTTTGATCTTGGTAAATTAGTCTCTCTAGGGTTGTGAAAGAATGAGACAAGATACAGCTCTCACTTTAACATGTGAGGGGCCATTTGAAATTAAGTCTGCTGTAGAAGCTTGGTTCTACTTCAGAGATTTTTGAAGTGCTACTTCATGGATAGGTGCTTCTAACTTGGATTCTGTTGAAAGGATGAAGTTATGGAGGTTTCCAGGAGGTAATGCCAGAAACAAAAAATAAGGATACAAAGTTACATTAGATTCCTGATTTCAGGAATTTGTTTTGTGTCAAAAAATTTCTTGAATATAAATACATGTGAAAACTATTGCTATCATCTGTGAATAGTCCAATCAGATAATTTATTTCTAACAGTCATTTAGGTGTGCAGATCAGAAGCAGGTAAAGATTGGGCTTGGTGGAAGAGTACAACTTTAGGAATTAAGGAGATTGGACCAAGTAATATTTTTTGTTCCTAACTTCAATCTGGGAATAGGCCCACCAGCTCTTTATCTACTTTTTAAGATGCCTCCCAAAGACCATTAGTAGGTTTTTCTCTTCCTTCATTAAAGTCATAAGAGATAAATATATCATCATTGAGTTTAGAATTTTGTTTACAGTTTTTCATAGGCCCACAGTGTTTTCTTAGTGATGGGCTTCTAGGCCACTGAATTACAATTCTGTGACCATTCATTATATTTGCAAGGACTGTGCTGTGGACTATGGAGGGTAATGAGGTGAACAAAACATGTTTTTGCCCTCTAGGAGAGAATGAGATCGCTACACAAAATTGGAGTATATTAAGAGACGCTAGAAAAATCTACAGATGTGGATTCAAGGAATGTGAAATGTAGTACATTTGGTGACAATTATCAGGGAGACCTTCATGGAAGAGGAAACTTTTTGAGTTAAACATAGTATGGTACAGAATTTGGATAGTCAGATTCAGAGATAAAGGAGAAAACAGTTCAAATTTTGATAACCTAGTTGCTCTGGAACATTCTCAGACTATGAGTTTGGTACTTGATGAATCTGGATAAATATGCATCAATAAGTATAATTCCATTTCCAACATGTGGGGTTTTTCCTCCATATTGTCAAGGAGTTCTCCCCCACGAACTGGGCATTTGGCAGTTCAACTCAACTCTGACACTATATACCTGGAGATAGCCTCAGATTACACAAGTTAAGGGTTCAGTCCTAAAAGACTGTCCCTTCAGACATCAGTGGCAAGTCCAGGTTGTCATCTCCGCTTCTGATCGTAGATCAGTGCCCCCTCCTTGGGTTTGATTAATTTGCTGGAGCAGTTTATAGAACTCAAACATTGTACTTAATATGTTACCAGTTTATTATAAGAGGGTATAATTTAGGAACAGCCAAAGGGAAGAGATGCATAGAGGGAAAGGTTTGGGGAAAGGGGCATGGAGCTTCCATGCCCTCTCTGAGAGGAAGTCGCTCAGTCATGTCTGACTCTTTGCGACCCCATGGACTCTAGCCTACCAGGCTCCCCCATCCATGGAATTCTCCAGGCAAGAGTACTGGAGTGGGTTGCCATTTCCTTCTCCAGGGGATCTTCCCCACCCAGGGATGGAACCCAGGTCTCCTGCACTGCAGGCAGATGCTTTACTATCTGAGCCACCGGGGAAGCCCCTAGATGGAAGAGACGCATAGAGGGGAAGTTTTGGGGAAAGGGGCATGGAGCGTCCATGCCCTCCCTGAGAGGGCTGCATGTGTTCATCAACCTGGAAATTCTCCAAATCGTATCCTTTTGGCATTCTATGAAGGCTTCATTCATTGCAAGGCATGATTGATTAAATCATTGGCCATTGGTGACTGAGTTCAGTCTCCAACACCAGTCCTCTTCCTGGGTGTGGGAGGGTGGGACTAGAAGTTCCAACCCGTTCTAATCACGTGGTTGGTTCCTCTGGCAAACAGCCTCCATCCTTAGATGTCCTAAGAGCATTCCAAGGGTCACCTCATTAATATAGCAATGGATACCTTCCTTGCTTTCCTAGGAAATTCTAAGTTATAGGAACTCTGCCAGGAAACAGGGTCAAAGTCCAAATATGTATATCTTATTATAAATTCTTTGTAAGGCTGGTGTTTAGGGAAGGCAGTTATTTTGGTCTCAAATGTGTCCCACACTCTCTGTGTTCTTTGTTTTTGACCCAGGTTTTCAATCTGCCTCATCCATCTTATTACTTATAAATATTTTTGTTCAATGATTGGTTTACAGCTTTGAAACTCAGAGGAATGGACTGGTGTTTATCTATGACATGTGCGGTTCTAATTATACCAACTTTGAGCTGGATCTTGGCAAGAAAGTCCTAAACTTGCTAAAGGTAAGGAAGGGCTGTGAGAGGACCCTTTCAACCCTCCTTCAATGGTTCCTTTTTTCTATTCTTTGTGAGATTTAGGAATGATGTAAACTTCAGAATTATGTTCAATGTAAAGGTCACCTGTAAGTGTTGACCAATATCTGCTTCCTCAGAATAAGAAACAGTCTTAAAAGTAAGATGGGAGGAATTAAAATGCACAGGAACAATGAGTTGTAAAGGTGGGATGTCTCTTTCGGAGTTTTGTAGAATAAAAATTAATGAAGGCTCGGGATGGTCATTGTCTTGAAAAATGTAACCTAGCCAGTGATTTTCAGACTTTTTGTCTTAGTCTAATCAGAACCATGTTTTCCATTGTAATTTAGTTCACAAAAGTATATGTACACTAACTCCACACATACATATAAAGTTATATACAGAGATAGTTTCTTATTCTCTTATCTCAAACTCTTAGGTCCGGAGGTGTTATTTAATATTTTGAACTTTAAAAGATACTATGGTATGTATATCACTCTAGTATCAAATATTTCTGCAATGAAATGTATTATTTGTAATGAGTGGAGAAGAGCAAAGGTTATAAACAGCCTATGAAATTTCAGGTCAGAGTTTGCTGTTGCATGGATTTTTGCACCAGACTAACAATAGAAACCAGTGGTTTCAGAGATGTTTAGATTTCAGAATCCAAGGATATAGGTGTAAAGATCTTTGTGTGCAATTTATAAAACAAAATTAAAAATGTTTCATAAGATAGACTTTACCTTTACTTTACTCTGTACAGTCATTTTGATTATTCTGTTCTATATCATATTTTTAAAGTGTTATCATGACTTACTGAATTGATTTCAGGACCCGCTGCATGACAACCTGCAGTGGGAAAAACATTCACCCAGGAGTCTGTAGTCTTTGTTACTAGTACTTCACTTGGGAGTACTGTGGAACTGGGTGTTTAGAAGTGTTTGTTTACTACTACAGCTTTCTTTACAGCAGAAATTATATAAAAAGGATTTTATACTGCATGTTGTTCACTGGGACTTGCATTTTTACACTCATCACTGCATTGCTAAAATTGCTAGTGTGGTTTGTAGCTGATATTCATTCCTTTTAAATTGATGGTTGAAGGATTCATGCCTTTTAATTCCTCATCCATTGGTGAATATACCATTTTGTTTATCCACTTCTATTGATGGCTTCTTGGGTGGTTTTCTGATTTTTGCTATTAATATTATGGACAGTGCTGCTGTGAACATTTTTTTTTGTGAACATTCTTATACATGTCTTCTGGTGCATGTATGAAAGAATATCTCTAAGGCAGAATGTACATCTGTGCTTTATGTGCAAAGAGAGCATGTGTGTTTGGACTGTTTTTCCCATTCCCGGTCTTCTCAGAACTAATTTCACCCTTTGGGGTTGATACCACTCCCACTGAAAATGCTCTAGAGTATACATCTAGGAGTAGAGTTACTGGGTCATAAGGCCTGGGAAGATTCAGTTTTATAAGGTAGTGTTTAATTGTTTTTCAAAATGGTTGTGCCTACCTGCCATGTGTAAATTTTCCACATCCTCTCCAATACATGACAATGTCATGCTTCCTAATTTTTCCAATCAACAGGTATAAAATGGTATCTTGTGATATAACTCAAAATTTCTTTTATTAGTGAGATTAAGTATCTCTTCATGTATTTATTGGCCATTTATGTTTTCTTCTGCACAGTGCCTATTTATGACTTTTACCCATTTTCCTATCATCCATTTATGTAGTTGTTTATATATTAGTACTAATCTCTTTGTGTGTATGTCAGGCTTCCCTGGTAGCTCAGAGGGTAAAGAATCTGCCTGCAATGCAGGATACCCGGGTTTAATCCCTGGGTGGGAAACATCCCCTGGACAAGGGCGTGGCAACCCGCTCCAGTATACTTGCCTGGAGAATCTCATGGATAGAGGAGCCTGGTGAACTACAATCCATAGGGTCACAAAGAGTCAGACACGAGTGAGCAACTAACACACACATACACACTTGTATGTATGTACATACATACATATCTATATACATACATATACTCAGTTTATAGCTTGCTTTTTCACTTTTTGTAGAGTCCTTTTGACGAACAAAAGTTCTTCATTTTAATATGGTTAAATGTGTCTGTGTTTAATTTCTGCTTAATACATTTTGCATCATAAGTCCTTCCCTATTCCAAAGTCAGCAAAATAATATTAAATATTTATTTTTTACTGCTCTACCACTGATTCCACCATGTGTATTAATTTTTTAATTAATCTTTTATTGTGATAAAATATACACTTATACATAATCTTGTGGTTACTGTTGTAACAATTTTGAGTGTACAGTTCGGTAGCATTAAGTAAATTCACAATGCAGCCCATTACCACTATCCATTTTCAAAACTGTTCATCATCCCACACAGAAACTCAGTGCTCATTAAACAGTATATCCCCACTCTGCCCCACAGTCCCCGGTAACCTCTCTTCTACTTTCTGTCTCTATAAATTTGCCTATTTTAGGTCCTATGTAAATGGAATCATGCAATATTTGTCCTTTGTGTCTATTTTATTTCACTTAGCCTAATATTTTTAAGGTTCATCTGTTTTGTAGCATGTATCGGAATTTCATTCCTTCTGAAGGCTGAAATATTCTGTCATATGTATATACCGTGTGTTGTTAATCCATTCATCTGTCGTAGGACAGTTGGGTTGTTTCCACGTTTGGGCTATTGTGAATGATGCTGCTGTAGACATTGGTGTTACAGCATCTGTTTGAGTCCTTGCTTTCAATTCTTTGGTGTGTATGCCTACATGTGGAATTGTTAGATCATATGGTGATTCTACACTTAATTTTTTGAGGAGCTATTTTCTTTTAAAAGTTTAAAATTTTGTTTTTGTCATTTAAGACCTTAATCCATCTGGAGTTGATTTTCAAGTATGGTATGAGATGTAGGAATCTGACTTTTTTTCCATATGGATAGCTATTTTTTTTTCCAGTTCCACAACATAGGCCTTTTACTTGTCAGTTTTAACAGAGTCACAATAACTTGGTAAGTTAATATATCATAGACAATTTTAACTATTTAACCATCTTTCTGTATTATTCAGATTGTTTTCAGGTTTAAATAATACTATTATGATTATTTTCGCTCTTTCTCTTAAATTATTTTAAGAAAATATTTCTGAGAGTTGGATTATTTGGCTAAAGATTATGAATATTCTTGTGTCTCTCTTTATACATCACTAGGTTACCCTCAATAAAAGTGGAAAAGAAATTTACATTGTCACCAACAAATAAGAGTATCTGTTTCCTTTAACTATCCCAGTAATTCATTCTATAACTTTTGTCCTTTTTTGAGTATAGAATTTTAAAATAATAGTATCCTTTTTTTGTTGTTTGAACCCCTTAAAAACATTATATCTTTTTCTTCAAATGTTCTTTTGCTGTTTGTATGTCCTCCTTTATTTGCTGCAAAATAATGAAAATACTGTAGATGTTTTGTTATATAAATTCAAACAGAATGAAATGAAAGTTTGGTTGCCTTAAAATCCATATATCTATATGTTCTTTTTAGTGACTTGTTGCTCCGTCATTGGGAATAGATAAAATTTTAAATGCAGTCCCTACCATCCTCATTCTTATGAAAGTTATAAATAGAAGTTTATCTTTAATGCACAGTCTCACACTTTAGATTTCTATTCAGTGTGAATTAATTTCCAGTAGTTACTGTGGTGAGGATTTGGATTAAAATATGACACTATAATAAAAGTATAAATAATCTTTGACTTCCTAAGTTGCTCTGAATAGATTTTCCCCATCTTGGTAACTTTCTTAGGAGTAATCCTTGTTTTAAATTTTAAAATGTCATAACCTATTTTAGTTGCCATCATATGGATTCTTAACTATTGTTTAAGATGAACCATTTAAACCATATAGTGTGAAATTTACCTTTACTAGACAATGTAGAATTTGTCTAGCCCAAAGAATAAATGTTTATTTTTCTGATTATGAAATACATGACTGGGACTTCCCTAGTGGTCCAGTGGTTAAGAGTCTGCCGGCCAATGCAGGGGACACAGGTTCGATCCCTGGTTCAGGAGGATTCCGCATGCTGTGGGGAAACTAAGCCCGCGCACCACGACTCCTGAGTCAGCGCTCTAGATCCCGCGCTCCACAACTAGAGAGTAGCCCCTACTTGCTGCCACTAGAGAAAGCCCACATGCTGCAGCAAAGGAGACCAAGTGCAGCCAAAAATAAATAAATGAGTGAGTTTAAAAAAGAGAGAAATATGTGACTAAAAGTACATTAATTTTCAGAAAATTTATTAATGCTGACACTTATAAAGTAATATTTGTTAACACTTACTGAATGTTTTGAATACAGTTCTAACTTCATGCTTTAAATTAATTAATCCTGATATCATTAATCCTCAATCCTGATATCATTCCCGTGAGTTATGATGGCTATTACTATTATTGTACACATTTTATAGATCTAGAAACTTAGGCCTAGAAAATACAACTTGCTGAAGGTAATACAACTAATAAGTACAGCTGCTGCTGCTGCTAAGTCGTTTCAGTCGTGTCCGACTCTGTGTGACCCCATAGATGGTAGCTCACCAGGCTCCCCCGTCCCTGGGATTCTCCAGGCAAGAACACTGGAGTGGGTTGCCGTTTCCTTCTCCAATGCATGAAAGTGAAAAGTGAAAGTGAAGTCGCTCAGGTGTGTCCAACTCCTAGCGACCCCATGGACTGCAGCCCACCAGTCTCCTCCATCCATGGGATTCTCCAGGCAAGAGTACTGGAGTGGGTTGCCATTTCCTTCTCGATTAAGTACAGAGCTATTACGTATAATTCCACCCCTTGAAAATTATCAGTTTAAAGAACTTAGTGTATGTATGTCCAAGCTTTTAAAATGTGTACATGTGTATATAGGTATACATACATATGGGATGAGGATACTTTTTTTTTCTTTACAAGTATGGCATATTATATGCAGCAGTTGTAATTTGTCATTTTTTTACTTAACAGTGTATTTTTGTCATCTTTACATGTCAATACATACAGCTCTTAGCTCATTTTTTCCCTCACTTTTTTAAATGGTTTTTGTCTTTTTCTGTGCTGGGTCTTCATTGCTAAGTGGGTTTTCTCTAGTTGCTGCAAGTGGGGGCTACTCTTTGTTGTGGTATGTGGGCTTCTCATTGCTGTGCCCTCTCGTTGCAGAGCACAGGCTGTAGGGCCTGGGGCGCTTCAGTATTTGCCGCACACAGGCTCACTAGTTGTGACACCTAAGCTTAACTGCTCCCCAGAATGTGGAATCTTCCCAGACCAGGGATTGAACCCATGTCCCCCTTCATTGTCCGGTTTCCCAGGTGGTGCTAGTGGTAAAGAACCTGGTTGCTAGTTCAGGAGACATAATGAGACATCAGTTCGATCCCTGGGTTGAAAAGATCCCCTGGACGAGGGCATGGCAACCCACTCCAGTATTCTTGCCTAGAGAATCTCATGGATAGAGGAGCCTGGGGAACTATAGTCCATGGGGTTGCAAAGAGTCAGACATGACTGAAGTGACTTAGCAGCACCGCTGCATTGTCAGGCAGATTCTTAACCACTGGGAACACCAGATTAGTCCCTTGCAAAAAGTGTTCCTGTTGTTGATATACCAAGCAGAAAAAATGAAGTTTATTTTATTTTTTTGTGTTGTAATAAAAGCTTCAGTGAACATCATTTTACATTTATTTTTGTATATTTGGTCAATTATTTCCTCAGGATAAATTTCTGTAAGCAGATATTTATGGTCAAAAGGTAGGCACATTTAAAATTTGATAATTATTGCCAAATAGTCCTCTAAAACTTAGTTCAGATTTGTATTCCCATCAACATCCTTGTTTGCTGGATTCTCATCATCATTTATTATTTGGATTTTAGTCATCTTCATATCTTTATTTGTTTTTTTTATTACTGATGAACTTTAACTTATTTTCACGTTTAACATCAGTATTTCTTTAAAAAATTTTTTCTGCTTATATATTCTACCCACTTTTCTGTTGAAGTGTTTGTCTCATTGATTTGCAAGATTTGTTATTAAGAATATTAGGAATATTATTAAGTATGTGTTACCAGCAGTTTTGCAGTTCATAATTTGCTCAACATGATGGTGTCTTGTCATAGTACTATGTTTTCTTAATTTTTCATTATAGTTTTAATATACTGTATTACATATTTTACATTTAATAATATGCACAGTACATAATATTATGGACAAAATAATTTGTTTTCAAATTGCTGTGTTTGTGACATTTGTTAACTAATACACTTTTTTCCCTACTTACTTGGGGTACACCTTTATCTTATACTAAATTTCCATATGATAAGTGTATCTATTTCTGGACTCCCTGTTCTATTGATCTAGGCATCCAGACCAACATATTTACTTTTTTAATTTATTGTAGCCTTGTAATGAAGTTTAACATTTTATAGGATAAGCTTCCCTGTATTCTTTTATTTCTAAAAGTTGTTTTGACTGTTTTTACACTTTTATTCTTTTACATGCACTTTTGTGTGCTCTTATTTAAATTTTTACTGGTATATAACATGCATACTAAAAACAAACTTGATACCTTTTTTAAAATTATAAAAACAAAAAAAAAGGTAATTCAAGGAAAAGTCTCTAACCCCTCCTTCACATGCCCCAGTGACATTCCACAGAGGTAATCACTTTTTCAGAATTATAAACCTGTTGAGAAAAATCTGCTTTTAAAACCTGCTTTTAAAAAATCATCTTTTGATTAGATGAACATTAGAGTCATTCGGTCAAGTTCTGGTAGATAAGACACTTTGGGGTTTAATTTGGATATAATGAATTAATTTAAGCAGAATTGACTTTCAGCCTCATCTTCACCTATCTAGGAATGCTTTGTTTTATGGATTTTTAAAAGTCTTTTGTTATGTCTCTCAATAAAATTTAAAAACTATGTGTCTTACATGTTTCTTATGATATATTTTCTTAGGCTTAAAAATGTGCATGTTTATATGTATAAACATAGTAAACTCCAGGGATAAATCATCTTTTTTGTAAGACCAGTATCATATAGGGAGAGAGATGGTGCTTTTGTGTACAAATACTATTATAAACCAGAGGCTTTTTACCATTATACTTTCATGGTGATTATTATTTATAGGGTGGCTGATTTTCTCATATTTATCTTTCATATTTTAAAATGCTATTACGGTACTTTAAAATACTACTATATAGCTGGGAATAATTTCTTCCCAGTAGAAGGACAGTATTATTCATTACCCCTGCCTATGAGCAGGACTGGAATGTTGAGAAACTAGATGAAACAAAGAGCTGTGGCTTAAAAAGAAATAATTTTTAATTCTTATGCCTTTTGCAGATCAGAGTGTCTCCTTTCTTTTAGACCTCATTTGTCCTTGTGCCCAGGAGATCATATTGATTGACTGAGTGAATATATAAATAGATAAGAGATGAGTGGAAAATGATTATAAACACACAAATGTCAATATAAAGGAAAGATTATGAGAAATGTTTCATGTTCATTTTATTTTTGATCTAATTGTTCCTTAAAGTTTTAATAATTAGAACATAAGGATGCATACATGTATGCTGACAAGAACAGAGTAGTTTTGATCTATAAAGCTTATATAGACAAGAACGTAATATTACTACTTTTTTATTTTATTTATTTGTTTCACAAATAAGAGTTTCTTTGAAAATATGGTGTACTGACAATAAAATTTATAGAGAACTCACGTGATCAGGGGAATATAATCACAGAAAAAAAAAGTAAGGGGATACTCATCTGTTTCCTTTGAGATTCCTCTTTCAGATCTGCAGGGATACTTGAGAATCTTTAGGGTATATCTTACTAATGTAACCAAAAGTTCTGAAGTCATTCTCAGTCGTTAAGTGGATCCAGATCAAATAACTCAAAGCCCATGCATTTCAGTGTGTGGATTCCAGCATACTCACCTGTAAATCTTAGGTGTCCCAGGCTAACTTTTGCCCCCATCTATGTCTGCAAAATATGATTACTTTGAATGGTAAATCAGCTTTTATTTTCTTCTTTTGAACTTTATTGAACTGTAGTTGATTTATAATGCTGTGTTAGTTTCAGATGAACAGCAAAGTGAATCAGTTACGTTTTATATATAGTGTTGTGTTTATGTCAATCCCAATCTCCCAATTTATCCCTCCCCCACTCTTATTCCCTAGTAGCCGTAAGTTTGTTTTCTATATCCATGGCTCTTCTTCTGTTTTGTGAATAAGTTCGTTTCTACCCCCCCTTTTTTTTAAATTCCACATATAAGTGATATATTTGTCTTTGTGTCTGACCACTCAGTATGAGAATCTCTTGGTCCATCCATGTTGCTCCTAATGGCATTATTTTGTTCTTTTTAATGGCTGAGTAATATTCCATTGTATATATGTACCACATCCATTCCTCTGTTGATGGACTTTTAGGTTGCTTTCATTTCTTTCTTTTTAACTTTTTCTCTAGCCACTAAGTGAAATCTGAATTAGGCTGTAGACTCCCTCTGCTGGGTAAGAATGGTGAAAAGAGCAGAAAACCTAAGTTTTGGATTTAAACAATCAGAGGTCCCACTAGGCACTGTTGAAGTGCCCTAATTGGTGTCTTTAAATCCTTGTATGTGTTCTCCACAGTGCTTGCCTGGTGGCTCAGATGGTAAAGAATCTGCCTGCAATGCAGGAGACCCGGGTTTGATTCCTGGGTCAGGAAGATCCCCTGGAGAAGGGAATGGCAACCCACTCCAGTATTTTTGCTGAGAGAATTCTATGGACAGAGGAGCCTGGCAGGCTGCAGTTCATACAGTCACAAAGAGTCAGACATGACTGAGTGACTAACACACACATGTGTTCTCCACAGGGAGCTTTTCCAGCTCGTTTGAAGAAAGTGCTGATTGTGGGAGCACCCATATGGTTCCGAGTGCCGTATTCCATCATCAGCCTCCTTCTGAAGGATAAAGTTCGGGAGAGGGTAAGGCAAGCTAACTATTTTATTTGGAGGTGGGGTAGATACAGTTCCATCTCTGCTGTTGAAGCTTGCCAATTAATTCTCTACTTTCAAAAGCCTTCCTGGTTTTTTTCTCTTCCTGCTTCTGTTAGTGTGAACACTTACATTTTTTGCTTTATTCTTTACTCAGCTCAGTATAGGTTGCCTTTTTGACTGTACTACAAGTTCCTTGAAGTTTGGACCTGGACATAATTTGGGCAGTTCCCCTCTATATAGTACCTTGCATGCAGCTAGTATTGAAGAAATGTGTCCCTTGAGTAACTTAGATTTAGCTACCACTTCCCAAATTTAGACTTGTACAGCTTCTAATATAATTACATCAATTGAGCTGGTATTTGATTTTGTTCAACTGGAAGTACCACTCAGTCCCTTTGACCACCAGGGTGGTAAAGGAGAATCTCAGACTCTTTTTACTCCTGGCATTTTCTCTTAAAACAACTTGTTGCTTCCTAACTTCAAAAGTGTTGTCTAATGTCATCTTAATTCTATTATCATTCCCAGAATATTCCATGACAGAAAGATTATGGTTTCAGTCATTCACTCATTCTTTTCTCACCCTTAGAACAAAGGGTATAGGAAACATTGATATACTAGAATAAGATAATAGTGTAAAATATTATCAGAGGATTTTTTTTAAAAAATGCGAGATCATATGAATACTAACAGTACAGATCTTTGTAGCTGAGGCAGCTTGGGTTGGAGGGAAAAGACTAAAGACATTTTGTTTTGTAGAAGCTTAGGGACTTAGTGACCCCAGAGTAGGAGAGGTACTCTCCCAGGTGACTCTTTGAGAGGACTCTTTGGGCAAGTTCTTAACGCTTGAGTTTTATACAAGTGTATACATGCATGTGTAAGCTCAAAATATATTGAACACCTTTACAGTCCATGTTCTGAGACCTGGGAATTAAAACTTGAGTGACACAGCTCTTACTCCTATGGAGCTCATGGTTGTGAAAGGGGACAAGACATGTTCAGAAGACTGTGACTCTATGAAAACACAGAGGAGAATATTGCCTCAGACAATCAGGGAAGGCTTCACAGAAGGGGTGCGCTGTAAGCTGGTCCTTGAGGCCATAGAAAAAGAAGGCATTCTAGGAAGAAGCAGCAGCAAACATCCCATTCCACATAGATTTCAAAAAGAACCAACTAGGCTAATTTGGTCCAGTATGGCTGTGTCCACTATGGCAGCAAAGAGAGGAATTGAGTATTATAGTTACTTCTCTAGCATTTTTCCTGGGCTTCCTTGCCTCTGGGTGACTGGTCTAGTCTTGCTTTCATTTAGATATCTATTTTTGAGAACATCCATAGCAAGCTGTGAGTAAAGGACAAGCTAACAGGCTTAGAATTGGTTACCTTAGTATGGGGTTGACAAAAACAACCACTTCCTGTGCATTCTTAGTAGTCAAAAAGGCCAGGACCCACATGAAATGGAACTGGAAACCCTTGTATATTGTATAAAGCCTTGGTTCTCTATACCTACCTTTATGTTTATAACAGGGCCCCTAATTCCAGGAATGAATTTGATATACATTGTGGGAAATCAAACCTTTCCTGGGAAATTCCTAGGATTTCAATGTTAAACAGATGAAATTGCATTTACGTCTTTTCTAAGTATACCAGGTGTTTCAAGCCAATCTTATCTCATTCTTCGAAGTACTTTGGTTCTTTACCTTCACTGTCTGTATGCCCTTCCCTCCCCACAGACTCACATGGTTCTCTCTGACCTTCTAGATTCAGATACTGAAGACGTCTGAGGTCACCCAGCACCTGCCCAGAGAGTGCCTCCCGGAAAACCTGGGTGGATATGTCAAAATTGACCTTGCCACTTGGAATTTCCAGTTTCTATCCCAGATGAATGGCCACCCCGATCCGTTTGATGAGATCATCCTGTTCTCCCTCCCTCCGGCCTTAGACTGGGACTCAGTGCATGTCCCAGACCCCCATGCCATGACCATCCAGGAGTTGATGGACTATGTTAGCACCAGGCAGAAGCGGGGGATATACGAGGAGTATGAAGACATCCGTCGTGAGAACCCAGTTGGTACTTTCCACTGTTCCATGTAAGTAGGGAAGGTTTGGGCCAGGAATCATGTTCCAAGATGCTTGTGACACGCGTTGGTACACCTTCCACACCTCACTTCCTTAAGAGAGGCTCTTCCTTAGGTTAAGGAGCGTCGCTTTCACTTAGATCATAGTTTCTCTCATCCAGAAAGAGGCACCTCTTGGCACTTGTTGCCAACAGCATATGCTATGAAGTTTCTGAAGGTCTTTGGTAACAGTGGAGAAACTGTGTACTAAAGGATGCATTTTTTGATGTTTTCCTGATATGCAAGTGCTTTTAGGGAAAAAAAAAATAGAGGCCCAAAAGTTAGGCTGTTGATTCTTGTTCTGAGTATGATCTTTGGTCCTTGCTTTTGGGCAGCTTCTGCCTAGAGTGTTTATAGTATTACATTACTTTCTGAGGAGGAGTACTGGTTCATTTAAAATAACCCACAGTCAGTAAGAGAGAAGAGTTGCCTCTTAGGAATATTTAGCCTGTGGGATTTTCCTTCTACCTAAATTCTGTAACTGGCTTGTAACTACTTGATGGCTGTTGTTGTCAGTAGGGCACAGATCATTTCTCTTACTGCTGCTGTCCTTTATCTTAACATGTTTTCATTGGCTGCAGCAAAAACTTCTTTTCCTCCAAGTTTTGAGATCTGTTTGTTGAAAATTAAGGAAGCTGTCTCCAGTGGGTCTCAGGCTCAAGTTCCAGCTTAGCCAAAAATATCCTCTGTGACTTAAGTTATTTCCCTACTTTGTACCTCAGTTTTCCTGTTTGTAATATTTTATGTTAGACTCTCTGATATCCACTGATTATTTTATAGCTTAAGTGTTTTAGGAGTCTGTGAGTACCTCTCTCCCCTTGTAATTCCTCTCTAGCTTAGTCAGTGTGCTGTAAAAAAAAGTATGCAATGAGTGAGGAGAGAGAGAAGGAAAAGAAAGAGAAAAATAACGAGTTCAGAAACAGATAAGGAAGGTAAGAGAGAAGAAGCAATTGAGAAAAAAAAACCAATAAGCAAAACCAGAATGCAAAGAAAAATAAGGGGGAAAAAGGGAGAGCGAGAGAAAGCAGAGCATGTACCGTGCGGGGAGAGTGTTCTTCCCTGCCAGTTCTAGACCCCTGTATGTATCCAGTCTTTTTCCCAGCTGGAGCGGAGGGTGCACCCTTGTTCTGGGAATTCCTGACCCTGCTCTGGTGCTTCTGCTGAGGGGTCCTTAAGGTGTCATTTCTACCATGGTTCCCCTTCACCACATTCAAACAGTGTGTTTGGATTGTCCCTTTGCATCATCCAAGTCAGCTATTGTTGTAATCAGAGACTATATCCCAATCTTATGGAGGAATTCCCAGTCTTGCCTCTATTTATTGAATGAATGAAAACGTCCTACTTCAGGAGCTAGAAACCAAAATCCTCAACATCTTCAGGCCTGTGTCTTACACCCAGTTCCAGTAGAACTACTTACACAGAACAAACTGTTTTCCTTGGAATTCTAGGTTAAGAAGTAGGTATCAGAGTATTCACTGCGGTCCAGGATGCCCATGGACTGTGAGACTTTATCTTTTTTCCCCTCTTCATCATTCTTTCAAAGGATTTTTTTTTGTTTGTTATTTTATGTAAAGGATTTTTTTTACAAATAAAAATTTAATTTTTATTATGAGAAAATTGTAGATTCAAAGATCATGTATACCCTTTCCACAGCTATGCCATGGTAACATCTTCCAGAAGCTTTGTATAGTATCACAGCTGGGATATTGATAAGTAAGTAAGTGAAAGTTGCTCAGTCGTGTTTGACTCTTTGCAACCCCTTGGACTATACAGTCCGTGGAATTCTCCAGGCCAGAATACTAGAGTGGGTAGCCGTTCCCTTCTCCAGGAGATCTTCCCAACCTAGGGATCGAACCCAGGTCTCCCATATTGCAGGTCCACCAATCTTATTCAGATTTCTGCAGTTTTTGTTTGTGTTTGTGTATTTAGTTCTTTGCAATTTTTATCACTCAGGTAGGTTTGTATATACAAAACCACAGTCAAAATACAGAATTCCATAACCACATACCTCTCCATTCTATCCCTCCCCATCCCTAACCCCTTTAACTACTAATCAGTTTTCCATTACTATAATTTTGCTATTTCAAAAATGTTTTATAGATGGAATCATACTGTATACAGACTTTTGGGATTGCCTTTTTTCACTCAGTATAATTCTCTGGAGTTTCACCCAAGTTGTTATTTGTATCAAGTTTGTTCCTTTTTATTGCTGAATAATATTCCATGATATGAATGAACCACAGTGTACACTGTTAACCAATTAACCACTTACCTGTTGAAGGATATCTGGGTTGTTTCCAGTTTCTATCTATTATGAGTAAAGCTGCTGTGAACATTCATGTCTAGGTTTTGTGTAAAAATAAGTTTCTATTGCTCTAGGATAAATGGCTAAGGGTAGAATTGCTAGGTTATATGTTAACTAAGTGTTTAGTTTTATGAAAAACTGTCCAGCAGTTTTCCAGAGTGGTTATATTCTTCTGCATTCCCCCCAGCAATATATGAATGGGCTGTTTCTTTTTTTAAAATATGTATTATTTCTTTATTTGACTCTGCTGGGTCTCTGAGCTTCATTGTGGATATGGGATTCTTAGTTGCAACGTGTGGGCTTCAGCTCCCCGACCAGGGACCAAACCCAGGCTACCTGCGTTGGGAGCGTGGAGTCTTAGCTGCTGGATTACCAGGGAAGTCCCAGAATGGTTTTCTTTGCATCCTCACCAGTGTTCAGTGTTGTCACTTTTTAAAAAAATTTTAGCTGTTCTGATAGGTATGTAATGATATCCTTAAGTTAAAATTAAAATTGTGGTCTTAATTTACATTTTTCTACTAGCTAATGTTATTGAACATCTTTTCATGTGCTTATTTGCCATCTGTATATCCTTTGTAAAAATGTCTTTTGCCCATTTTCTATTTGGATTTTTTTTTTAAACTCTTGAGACTTGAGAGTTCTTTATGTTCTAGGTACTGATTCTTTGTTGGATGCATAGTTTGAAAACATTTTCTTCCAGTCTGTAGCTTTTCTTTTCATCCTCTTCTGGTTCTCTTGTGAAGCAGAAGTTTGTTTTGATGAAGTTCCTTTAATCATTTTTTTCTCTTATGGATCACGCTCTTGATGTCAAGCCTAAGAACACGTTGCCTTGCCTTAGAATCCAAAGATTTTTCTACTTTTTTTCCCTAACATTTTTATAGTTTATGTTTTACATTTAATTTAAATCTGTGATCCATTTTGAATTAATTTTTTGTTTAAGGTTTAGTTTGGTGTTCAGATTTTTTTGCTATAGATATCAAATTGCTCTAGCACCATTGGTCAGAAAGAGTATTCCTTCTTCTGTTGAATTGTTCTTGGAACTTTGTAAAATATCAGCTGGGTTTATTTGTGTGGGAAGATTCCTCTAAGAGTATAACGTGACTAACAACTATTTCTTACCACCAAGAATTAATAACTGGCAGTTTTTAGTATTTTGTTGTATTTGCTTCATCTTTTTATATAAAAGAAAGAATTAATTGTAAAGTTGAAATCCTTTCTAATCCTCACCATCAGTTCTCACTCCTCAGAAGCAGTCACTAGTATGAATGTGGTATGTTTCCTTCCAGATTATGTTTATACCCTTACATATACATTCATACCCATAAATAATATAGAGTATTACTTTACGTGGGTGGTCTTTGTAATTTTTGTTTTTTGCTTTTAATCAATATATATGCAGATGACTTTTTCAGAATCAAATAATACCAAAG
This sequence comes from Odocoileus virginianus, assembly GCF_023699985.2. NCBI lineage: Eukaryota > Metazoa > Chordata > Mammalia > Artiodactyla > Cervidae > Odocoileus > Odocoileus virginianus. Next base: position 1,381,579 of record NC_069689.1, on the reverse strand, counting down.
AAAAAAGTAATGAATGACAAACAGCAGTCTCCTGCCTTACCCTCACTTCCACTCCTGTTGTCATCCGTTTTCAACTTTTGCAGTTGTTTCTTTATTTCAGTTTGTTTCATCTCTTTCAGGTCTCCAGGAAACCTAGAGAAGAACCGCTATGGGGATGTACCCTGCCTGGACCAAACTAGGGTGAAGCTGACAAAACGAAGCGGCCACACTCAGGTAGAAAGATAAATGTCTTTCAGGAGCACTGGGGGAAATGTAAGCCTCTTCCAAAGTGAAGCTGGCTAATACTGTGGTAGAAAGAACATAAATTCTAAGCCAGAGAGAGAAGGTTTGAGTTTTAGACTACATACTAGTCTGTTACCATATGAAAGTCCTTTTATGCCCATCTCATAGTACTAGGTGGAAATTAAGTGAAATACTTTATGTACATGCTGATAGCCCAAAGTCTGGTATATTACTGTAGGTACTCAATAAATTATTTCTCCTTTTACTCTTTAGTTATAAAGTCATAGACATGTCATCTACCTTACTGGTGAGGGTATATGCATCAATACCAGATGACTCATTATAAGTGACCTCTGATTTTTCCATCTAGAAGATCTGACAAAAATTTTAGACTAGTGTATGCGTGGGCTTCCCTGGTGGCTCAGATGGTAAAGAATCTGCCTACAATGCGGGAGACCTGTGTTCGACCCCTGGGTTGGGAAGATCCCCTGGAGGAGGGCTTGGCAACCCACTTCAGTATTGTTGCCTAGAGAATCACTATGGACAGAGGAGCCTGGTGGGCTACAGTTCAAGGGGTCGCAAAGAGTTGGACATGACTGAGACTAAGCACAAAAGAGATGAATTGGTCAAATGCCTATATTATTTAGTATTGATTCAATCATATCTGTACATATTAAAAATCACATATATTTAGTAGGGATATTTAGTAAAAATGTTATTCAGACTCTTCACATACATCTTTAACATCTGTTTCCTTTTGTCCTTATTTGAGCAACTTTTTGAGTCAGTCTAACACAGTTTTCCAGAGCACATCTTTTTATTTCCTTTTTTAAGTGTATTGTCACTGGAAAATTCATCCTAAATGAGAAAAAAATCTATAACATTAGCACAGTTTTTTTCTTTTCTTTCATCCTGTATCTCATGCATCCTCTATAGCATAATCATTTACTTAATTCTTTTTAAAGTCCTCTTTAGTATGACTTGTTTACAGCGACATCCAAAACTTAAAATTTTGAGGTCAGCAATTAAATAGGTATTATATTTCTTCTTTTATCCTTCTGATACAACAGTTCTGTCTGGTGACCTCTATACACATCAAAAACCAGCATTGATTGAGGTTCCTGTTCACAGTAAAGGAGTTTAAATAGTGCCCCTTAACATAACACACAGTATAAGGACTTGTTATATCCCTCCTCTTTTTTCTGGAGGATAATTCTTAGGAAAATCATTGCCTTATATTTGGGCATATATGATACATGAGTCAGGACCGTGGGATCATGGTTTTAATCTCGTTGACCCTACTGTTTCAGTCCATAAACTGAATTCATAACCCTGTCTAGGATCCTTACAGAGGGTTTTCCTGCAGTGGTATTAGCTGAGAGTCTGCCTGATTGAAGGCAAATTCATCAGTATTACTGAGTTTTGTCCTAGTTGAATTGAGGCTCCAGAGTCAGAGATATCTGAATGTATCTGTCTTATTGACTGCTCTGTCTCCAAGACCTAGAACAGTGCCTGTCATGTATCAGACATTCAGTAAATTATTTTTGAGTGAATGAGTAAACCCCAGTGTACCAGGAGACTATTCTAGTCATCGTGTAATTAATCTGAAGATCATCACTTTAGTTAATACTCCCTCTCCATACTACAAATATTGGCAGAGGCTTTTTTCCACAGTGTGGAAGATTCAGGTTTGTTAGTGAATTGTTTAGCAGATTTATATATACCTGGGATTATATTTCTATTGAACCTGGCCCATAGCATAATATGTGTGCTGCTGTGGTTCTTCCTGCTGTTTCAGGTTGCCCCCAAGTCTGCATTTTATCTCTGAGGTCATTTTCAGTTTTTAATATCTAATGATTCTTCTGAAATTGCTGGTTTTAATTCCCAGTGCTCTCAGAGACAAGGATGCTAAAAACTGGTATCCTTAGTTATAAAGAAATAAGTCTCCTTTAAAGAAGTGCCATTTTTTTTCAAAGCATGAGGGTAGCTCCAAGTATGACAGCTTATATATTACTTATACAATAGTGTTGATTGTCATGAACCAGCTAAATCATTTGTACTTTTCTATGCCTTCTCACCTGGGCCCTTTAGGGTCCCATCTGAGTGCGCCAGGCAGAACAGAGGATGGGCTTTGGCTGACTGTGGGTGAGGCCTGGATTAAGAAGCCTGGTTGGGGTGAGTGAGACTTTTAGCTTGCTGGGTCCACTGCGTATGTTCCATTAGCTTAGTGAAGGTGTCCAAATTGGGGTAGAGCACTGGTAGTATAGTATGAGGTCACTACCAGTTGCTGTGGGAGAAGAAAAGAGCAGGAAACTCTTGACTAGATAATCAGTGGGAAGATAAATTGGTAGACTGACTATCTAATGAACATGCATCCAAATAACATGGATTTGACCATGAGATGGAGATGTTTTCTTTTTGCAGTTGAGCCGTGCACCTTACATGATCTTAGTTCCCTGATCAGGGATAGAACCCAGCTTACATCAATGAAAGCCCTAGGTCCTAATCACTGGACCACCCAGGGAATTCCTCAGAGATGTTTTCTGAGGGTGGCTGCGGGGGTACTGACAGTTCAGACTGCCCTCCAAGTGTTGGAACCAGTGGTGAAAGGGTTGATGGGGAGTCGTTTTGATCTCTCTAGACTGGAGTGGAGTATGTGTTTTCCCTAGTTTCCCGTTGAAACATCTTTACTTTTGCCCTGTAACCCTTCATGTCCTCTAATACCCATCCATCCTAGCTGTGAGATACTCTCAACTAGCTATTTTGTGACTTGAGGCTGTAGCTGCATCTGTTTGGCTTTTTTATCAGCTTGGACTAAATAGTGTTGACAGAGATCTTGTGAGGAGGTAGAATAAAAACAATAAAAATTTAAGCCTATTTAATTTCCCTGATGACTAATGATGTATGTAGACGGAGGACATTAGGAGATGGGAGAAGGCCTGCAGAAGAGAGTGCATCACAAGCTGTTCATTGAGATTCTGCTGAAGGTGTGTGGCTTTTGCTTTGTGTTAATTTAGGCAGTAACAGAGCCTGGGTGTTTGGCCCATGCTGTTGATGGTCCTAGGTGTGAGGTGTAACTTTCTTCCTTCTCCAGTCACACTTTGCCTTTTGTGTCTCACCACGTGGACAGGATGTTCCTGCTCAGGTTGGTTGGCTTGCCTCCGTTCTGGGTTTGGTTCTGAGCTGCAGTGCAGCAGTCCTAAGGGACTTTTTTTTTTTTAATAGCAGCTTTACTGAGATATAATACACATACCATACGGTTCACTCTTTTAAAGTGTACAAGTCATTGGTTTTTAACTATCACCACAATCAACTTTAGAACATTTTCATCACCTGAAAAAGAAACTCACCTTGGTAGTCACTCCCCATCCCCCAAGCACATCTACTCTTTGTGTACTCTTTTTGCCTTTTGTGGACATTTCACGTAGAGTCATACAATATATGACCCTTTGTGTCTGGTTTCTCTCACTTAGCACGTTTTCAAGGTTCATTCATATTGTAGTATGTATCAGTATGTCACTCTTTTTTACTACTGAATAATATTCCATTGTGTGTTTGGAAATCCAGAAATCCACATTTTAAAAAATATTTATTTATTCATTTGTTTATTTTTGGTTGTGCTGGGTCTTTGTTGCTGTACTCAGGCTTTCTCTGGTTTTGGCAAGCAGGGGCTACTCTCTAGTTGCAGCACACAGGCTTCTCATTGCAGTGGTTTCTCTTGTTGCGTGATGGGCTCAATAGTTGTGGCACATATGGGAGCTTTCCAGACCAGGGATCGAACCCATGGTCCCCTACGTTGGCAGGTGAATTCTTAACCACTGGATCAAGAGGGAAATCCCTACATCACATTTTATTTATCCATTCCATTAGCTGATAAACAATTGAGTTGTTTCTGTTTCTTGGCTACTATGAATGATGCTGCTGTGAATATTTGTATATGAATTTTTTTATGTAGATCTGTGTTTTCATTTCCCTAGGGATTAGAATTGCTAGGTCATATGGTAGCTCTGTATTTAACCTTTTGAGGAAATGCCGGACTGTTTTCTAAAGTGACTGCACCAGTTTATATTACCACTACTGATGTATGAGGATTCCAGTTTCTTCACATCTTTGCCAATATTTGTTGTTATCTTTTACCTGTAGCCATTCTAGTGGGTGTGAAGTGTTATCTCATTGTGGATTTGATTTGCATTTCTCTGATGACTAATGATGTTGAGCAACTTTTCAGGTACACATTGGCCATTTGTATATTCTCTTGGAGAAATGGCTATTCTGTTTCTTTTCCTATTTTAAAATGAGTTGTCTTCTTACTGTTTATTTGTGAGAATTCTTTATATAGTCTAGCTACAAATCCCTTATAAAATGTGTGCATTCTGTGGGTGGTTTTTTCACTTTCTTGATAGTGTCCTTTGAAGCACAAAAGTTTTCTATTTTGCTGTAGTTCGATTTATCTGTTTTTTTCTTTTGTTGCTTGTGCTTTTGATGTCATATCTAAGGAGGCTTTGCCTAACCCAAGGTCACAAACATTTATTACTATGTTTTCTTCTAAGAGTTTTATAGTTATAGCTCTTACATTAGGTCTGCAATCCATTTGGAGTTAGGTGTTTTTTTGTTTGTTTGTTGTTTTTGCTGTGCTGTGTGGCCTGCAGAATCTTAATTCCTTGACCAGGGATTGAACAAAGCCCACAGCAGTGAAAGCTCGGAGTTCTAACCACTGGACTGCCAGGGAATTCCCTGAAGTTAGGTTTTTGTGTATGATGTGAGAAGAGGGTAGGCTTGATTTTCCTGCATGTGGATATCCAGTTGTTGCAATAACATCTGTGCAGGTGAGGTTTTGGATTGGTCCTTTCACTCCTTCACTGCCTGACAAGAAGAGAAAATCCAGACCTTGAGTTTTATTTACCTAGTACATCATTTTCCTACCCAATTGGTATATTCCACACAAATACAATGATATTTCCTTTTTATCATTAGACAGATTACATCAATGCCAGTTTCATGGATGGCTACAAGCAGAAGAATGCTTACATTGGTACACAAGGTAAGTTAGTCTGCCGTTCACAAATTGATTTTGTATCATCTACCTGTGATTGTTTGCACCAGGGGATAGCATAATTTTTAAAGGAAATGGTAACTTGAGGTGATGTTGCAGCCTCTAGATCTTGTGAAAGTGAAAGTCGCTCAGTCGTGTCCAACTCTTTGCGACCCCATGGACTATACAGTCCATGGAATTCTCTAGGCTAGAATACTGGAGTGGGTAGCCTTTCCCTTCTCTAGATCTTGGTCTTTCATAAAGATTGAGGGTTCTTGAAGAAGGCAGATGAGAGGTGTAGAGTTTCTTTACCAAAAGTGCCTAGAAACTCATTGCATAGAGATAAACTAGAGATTTGAACACACAACATTACTACAAGTTTTTGGATTGAGTTTTAGTGTTGCTGACCCAGGGGAATGGACATCAGAATTGACTGGCTAGTGAGATTGTCTTTATGTCGAGTAGGACATAAAGGAATGGCAGTGGACTTCCCAGAGATTGAATTCAGTCTGTGAATGGGTGTTGCTGGCTTAAGAGACTTTTGCTGGTCTGTGTACCCTTACAGAGTATACCAGCGGCCTCTAATACGGATAGTCTTTGCTAAGTCTGACAGTGAAGTATTGGGCTCTAGGAGAATTTCAGATGGAGTTTCTGTTAATGCTCATGTGGGCCCTAGTACTACTTTTGACTTGTTCTCTGCCGTCTCAAGAATACCAGGTTTCCTTCAAAGAGAGTGGTAAGAAATCATAACATATGAGAATAAGAGAGGCCATCATGTGGATTTAAGGCCCTTTGACTATTGTGGAGTATGACTAGCAAGAGATCTGGCCGGTACCTCCTTAACCAAGTGATCACACTTAGTATCACCAATAGTGGAGAAACAGATATATGCCTCCTGTTCTGACACAATGAGAACTACACAATGTAACCTTTGTTGTATGTTGTCAGTTTTTAAGTCTGAATCAGATCATGAAAAACAAACCTGAGAAATCCAGATTGTGGAACATGCTAGAGAACTGGCTTAGATTCTTTCAAGTTAATGCCATGGGGGAAAAAAAAGGGAGGGATTAAAGGAGACTAAAGAGTTGTTGATCTCCAAAGGCAGTGTGTCATCCATAACTCAATTTGGAAAAATAATTTTTATGGACAAAATATTGGCACAGTTGGAGACTGTATATTAGATAGTATTATTGTATTAATGTTTAATTGCTGCAGTGTGATAATGATATTGTTCTATGGAGAATGTTCTTCTAAATACATGTTCAGGTATTTAGGAGTGAAATGTCATGTCTGAAACATATTTTTAAATAATAAAAAAGAAAATATGTGTTGTGTATATGTAGAGAAGGCTTTGTAAAATAATAGCTAAAAATGATAGCCTTCAAGCTAAAGAATGTATGCATACATTGTGCTGTATTTTTTTTTTTTTTCAACTTTCTGTAGGTTTCAAATTTTTCAAAATAGAAATTGACGGAGAAGAAAAGGAAAAGGACCTTTGGATTTTTGGTACATTGTTAATTGGTCTGATGGTCACAGGCTTATTTTTCCTTAGGGGGGACTACTACCTCCAGAAAGTGTCCTTTAAGACCTTAGGAAGAAATAAGAGAACTATCAGGAAAGATTTTTGGCAGGTATAGAATAGGATGTGATCTGCCTGAGAGTAAGGAGATGTCTTTGTTGAGGATGTCTGTGGCATGGGTGAGCTTCTGGAGGGTAAGGATCAGCTCTAGGGGCCTCAGAGTGCTCCAACTTCCTAGAGTTGTTAGTTACGCAGGAATTGGATCCTTTAGGCTGGCTCTGAAGGCCCTGTCCAGGAGAGGAAACTCATCCAGAAGTATGAAAGAGATTTCTTGAGTTAAGCACTGATCACTTAGAAGGCATCAGCACTGTTAGGACTGGAAAATGGTTGGTTTGATTTATCTGGTTAACCTTCTTGGCTATATTCTGTATTCTGATTTTTATTCATAATAGTTCTACTGTTATTTATGAAAGTATCTATTTTAAATATATTGGCTATATAATTGCCATCTAATTATTATAGAGACTCTGCAAGGAAGGTTTATAAATCCATGAACAAACTGAAGCCCAAAAAGGTTAAGTGACCTTGGATCACACAGCTAGTAAGTGACAGAGCCAGGATTTGAGCACATGTCTTCTTGATTCAAACAGAGAAGCCAGGTTAGTGGATTGTTTCACCCACGTCTGCATAAAACTGCTGACTTTGTTTCTTTGAGATGTCTACTATTAAAGAATCTAATCTGGGGAAGCATAACTTTGCTCTCTCGTATGCTTCTGAGGAAACTGTGACCCTTCTCTGTCCAGCCTGAGTCTTGAGTGGTGTTGTCAGGTGCTCTGTGTGGCAACAGCAGCTTTGCCAGTGGTTTGAATGTGGAAAACAAAGTCTATGAGAGCTACTGTGATGCAGAATAGTGAGATGCGACCAAGGCTAAGAGTCAGAGGTAGAGAAAGGGTGCTTTTATTATCTTCTTGACATGCATGCTGTAGTGATGTCATGTCCATTGTGGGAAAGGAAGATGAAAATCACTCATAACCCTGAGACTCAGAGAAAGTGCTGGCATTTTGCAGTATCTTCTTCTAAATGTCATTCTGTGTATACAAATAGATGCGGACATAAAATACCTAACCAAACAGGCATTTTCTAGAAATTATTTTTTTCTTTTGATAGTTATCTTGTGAATACCTTTCCATAGCAAAAATACAGATCTTACAGTATCACCTTTATGGACTGCTGAAATTTGGGTTTTGCCATAGTTTAACATCCTCTCTTATTAGACATTTAGCTTGTTTTCAAGACTTGACATGCTTCTGGCAGTGTCCCCTTCTGCACAGAGGGAATTCTAGTATCATAAAATGTTAGTGCTTCTTAAAAGACTGTAGCAAAAATGGCAGTGAAATTAGCAGACTTCCAGGACCAAATCAACCCATGGCACTGCCCTGCTTCCCTGAAAGCAAAGGCAGAAAAGGTGCTGGAAAAGCATAAGGAATTATCCTGAGCCGTTACTCACTTGATTGAAAGGGAGTTATCGGCTCACAAGCATCTTCAAAGTTCCTGCTGAGTGCCCAGCCCTGTACAGGTTCTGACTCTAAAAGGGGAAGTTGATGACAAGGCCCTTGCCCTCAGCACCACGTTTGGCTGAGATGTGACTGCTTCTCACAAAGTAAAATGCCTGATGTAAGACCATGTACATCAAATGGTTAAGCTGTTTTGATCCAGCTGTGCCATCAAGAACTGAGAGAAGGAGCCCTACAAAGAATGTGGTGTTAAAAGAAAGATTTAGGGAAGAGGCAGTACTTGAGTGGAGAAGGACATGGCAACCCACTCCAGTATTCTTGCCTGGAGAATCCCATGGACAGAGGAGCCTGGTGGGCTATGGTCCATAGGGTCGCACAGAGTCAGACACGACTGAAGCGACTTAGCGTGCATGTATGCAACACTTGAAAATGGGCGGCATGGTGATCATTTTGCAGTGTATAGGAATATTGAATCAGCATCTTGTGCGCTGGGAGCTAACATAATGTTGTAGGCCAATAATACTTCAAAACAAACAAACTGATAGAAAAAGAGATCATATTTGTGGTTATAGGGGCAGGGGTTGTGGGAGAGGGAACTTGGATGGAGATAGTCAGAAGGTACAAATTCAGTATAGGTTGAATAAGTACTGGGGATGCAATGTGCAGTGTGATAAATATAATTAACACCATTGTGTGTTATACCTAAAAGTTAAAAAAATAAAACCTGAGTTCTCATGATGAGGAAAAAAGTGTTTTTTGTTTTTTTTTTCTTTTTAAATTTTGTATCTATGTGAAATGATGGGTGTTCATTAAACTTTGTGTGGTAATCATGTCATGATATACATAAATCAAATCATTATGCTTCCTATACCTTAAACTTACACAGTGCAGAGTGCTGACTATGTCTCAAAAAAACTAGAAGGGGGAAGAAACAATGGGTAGAAAGTCAGTGGCAGTAGAGCTGAAACAGCATGAACAGAGGAACAGAGGCAGAAGTGAGCATGTATGTCTATGTTGTGATGAAGCAAAACTGGCAGGGGTATCCAGAATTAGACTGGAAGCGAAATTCATATTGAGAAAAGTAAACCAAAATGATATTATAGGAACTTAGAGAAAAAAATGATGCAGTCCTTGTGACCGTGAATTTCGGTAGGAAGACAAAAAGATAAAAATCAAAAAATTCCAAAGACAAAAATAATTTAGGACTTGGTGGCTACTCCTGGGAGATGAAAGAAATGAGTGAGTCAGAGCTGGAATTTCCAACTTTTTGAAACTGAATGATTTAAGGATGCCAGTACTGTTAACAGAGTTGAGAAAGTATAGAGAGAAAGCTAACTTTGAAGGAGACTGGACTGCAGACATGCAGGGTCTGAGTATATCAGATGATGGCACATGGAAGGGGAATGGTTAGGTAGGCAGCTGGTGATTATAAGGCTTAGATGGGGTGAAAACAGCTGAAGACATGTACACAGTTGACACTGTCAGGCTGGATGTGGTAGCTGAGGCCCTGATGATGGGGCTGTAAGAGGCTATACAACAGTGCTTCTTAAACGGTAGCCTACCTACAGCTTTGTCTGGGAACTTTGTTCAAATGCAGAGTGTGCATTTCTGACACTCTCCCATATGATGCTGGTGCTGCTTGCCCAAGCCCCACCCTGAATAGCAGGGATGTTGTCAAAAGGCAGGGAGCCAGAAAATGTGCTTTGGAGTTAGTATCTGGGAAAAAACAGAAGAGCCTGAGGAGGAAAGCAGTGCTTCCCAGGGTTATGTTCCTTGTTTTGTTCTTCCATTGTAGGCCCTTTGGAGAATACCTACCGAGATTTCTGGCTTATGGTATGGGAACAAAAAGTCTTGGTGATTGTCATGACCACCCGGTGAGTTCATCCCTTTACTACTGCTTGCCCTTCTTTTCTACCCACCCCCCAACCCCCAAGCATGGGTGATTATAGAGGGGAGTTTAGCTCTTAGAAACAGGGTTAGGAAAGCCATGACAAAGAGTTTGAGATGTCTTAGCTTTTTCCTCAGCTGACCCGGAGCTAACAGAGCCAGGGTATGGTGGAGGTTGGTAGATCTAACTTGTTAGAGCTTTAATCCTTGGCTCTGGTGACCTTGTGCGAGGTACATCCTATCCTTAGGTCCTGGCCTTAACTACTTACTAGAGGAAGCACTGGGAAACACACAGGACAGGCCACTTCTAGCCTCCTTCCTACTTATAAAGGTCAGCTGTCTTCCTGGCTTCTGAATTACCAGTTCCCCTTAGTTCTCCCTTTCCTTGCTACTTTGGACCAGTTTTCTTCTGGTTTGTATTTGCATCTAGAGAAGAACTTGCCAAAAGGAGATGTAAAACATTATAGGTCTGCAGGAAGCTCTTGATGAAAGGAATAGTTTTGAAATTTTGTTGTACGTTATCTGCCAAAACTCAGGAACTACTATTTCATTAGTATCATTATTATTATGATAATTATAACCCGTTTTGGATGAGGGGGAAAAATTCATGAGAATGTTCGCTTGGATCCCTTCCTCGTGGCACTGTTACACAGCCACCTTTGACTTGGAGAGGAGGTAGTGGAGGAAGTGCCCCCTGGGGTACTTTGGAGCCACTAAAGAGTAGTGAGGGTGGACTTCAGGCCTTTACATAAACCTTCTGTTGCATCCCAGGAACCATTTCTTTCCTAGTCCTCTATCAGCCAAGGGCTCTCACTGAGGAACAGAATGAACAGTAACTGAGGTACAGGGCAGAGAGTTCAGTCTGGCCCACTGTATTTTCTCTACTGTCTTTGCCCACCCAGTATTTATGCCAGGTATGTGTGGAGTACCAAGAGGTATCAGGAAAGGGACCAAATGGATGCTCAGTAAATGTTTGCTTAATGGGTACATGAGGAAATTTTAGCTGTTGTCTAGAAAGAAGGTTTTCTTTTTCTGCCAAGAAGCAAAGGGATATATAGAAGCAGTGCAAGAGATGACATTTCTGCCTAAGGGTACAGCAGGTCCATGGGTGAGCAAGGTTACTGCTGTGGAAGGATGGAGGCTTATTTTTCTCTGCATGTCTTCAGCTTTGAGGAGGGCGGCAGGAGAAAGTGTGGCCAATACTGGCCTTTAGAAAAAGACTCTCGGATCCGATTTGGCTTCCTCACCGTGACCAATCTAGGCGTGGAGAATATGACCCATTATAAGAAAACAACGCTAGAAATTCACAACACAGAGGTAAATTTTATTTTCTCACTCTCTTGAAACTGGGGGAAAAACCTTTACTATAAAGAAAATCTCCAAAGGGAATAGGCAGGATTCCAGAGAACTTAGAAGTGGCTTCCATTCTTCTGGAAGCAGGATTAGGATATTCAGCTCAGAGCCAAAATAGCCATATTGTCTCAACACATAGTGGCATTACTTAGGAATGAAACTTTTTATAACATAAGAAATCTGGATCGTTTAATATAGGAATTCTGCCCTCTCCAAACAGTTAATCTTCTCTTTGGGTTTGCAGAGAAGCAATTGTGGAGAAAGTTCAGAGTGTTAGCAGCCCTGATGGAGGGAACTCCAGAGGACTGAGAATCTGGAAAAGCCAAAGGTAGTCAGGGGCACAGAGCAATGACCTCATTAACTTTTGTGCTTCTTTTTCTATCCAAGGAACGGCAGAAACGCCAGGTGACCCACTTTCAGTTCCTGAGCTGGCCAGATTATGGTGTCCCTTCCTCGGCAGCTTCCCTTATTGATTTCTTGAGAGCCGTCAGGAACCAGCAGAGGCTGGCTGTCAGCAGCATGGGAGCACGCGCCAAAGGGCAATGCCCTGAGCCACCCATTGTGGTCCATTGCAGTGCGGGCATTGGCCGGACAGGTAATGCACGGGATGCAGCTCTTGGAGCATCCAAAGGAGCTAAGGGTGGGGGAGGAATAACAAAGCTCTTAGTTGCCAGAATGTGAGTCTTTGATCTGTTGGTGGTGAATTGCCATGAAAAAAAGATCCTCTTTAATGTCCTTTTAGTATCCCTAGTGCTAGGTATACTGGCCAGAATGTACAGTTTATGAGCCAGGTCCTCTAGGGGTTGATGCTTTACGCACCCCTTCAACATGATTATCTTCTGATCCCATCACAGTCACCTGGGTGTCCCAGCAGCTGATCTGGGCTGTTGCTCTCTTCCCATCCCCCTGCCAGGGGAGGTCTCCACCCTGGGCCATGCTCTCCATTCTGGAACCAGTTAGCAGCTTTTGCCTTAATGGGATGAACATTGCAGGGACTGTTGGCCTTCCAGCTCAGAGGTTCCTTTGGGAGAATGTCAGGAAGAATAGGTTTGTGTTAGGTCTCTGTGGAGAAGTTGTAGAGTCTGAAAATTGGGGCCCAGATGTGGAAGCAGGGCAGGTGTGGGAGTGCTGTCATTCTCTGTGTCTGGGATTGAAGTAGAAGTCCTGCTTCCCACCTGCTCATCCTGTTACCCTCAGAGATGTCCTGGGAGACAAGAGGGCTTCTCATTTCTCTGGCCTTCAGCACTCCCTGTGACTCCTCCTTGAGTCCTCTCAGGCCTAAGGCCAGCTGGCCACCTGCCATGAGGCACCTTGCCATTGGATTCATTCATCGAGTCCTGCCTGGGTTATTTGGTAGAGGGCGGAAAAGAGGAGAGGCAGATCAGGTGTGACCACTTCCTTCCTTCCTTCAGGTACCTTCTGCTCACTGGACATCTGCCTGGCACAGCTGGAGGAGCTTGGCACCCTTAATGTGTTCCAGACAGTGTCCCGCATGAGGACCCAGAGGGCCTTCAGCATCCAGACCCCTGAGCAGTACTATTTCTGCTACAAGGCTATCCTGGAGTTTGCAGAGAGGGAGGGCATGGTGCCCCCCAGCCACAACCTCCTGGCCATGGAGGGTCAGTAACTGTCCCACGAGCCTCCTGTCTGCTGGCCAGCCTTCCTTAAACTACCCTGGACACCGCTGAGCCTATAGGTTGCCATCAGTTACGCTGAAGCCATGGACCAGCCTCTTTCTTGTGTCTCCCGGCGCACGCGTGCACGCAAGGCAGCCTTTCCCTTTGGCTAGATAGATGTGGTGAAATTGCCACTAGAAAGGGCCAGCAGCAATGTGTTCTTAATTCCTAGCACCTGCTATTGAACTGTGCCTTATTAAAACCAAATTGTGGCTATCAATATTTGCCAGGGGCCCCGAGGTAAGTGGGGAAGGAACCTCCGTCCCCCCTTTCCCAATGCCATCTCCTTCTCAAAATCTCTTTCCATTCCTTCCCTTTGCTAGGATTTGATGGGGAGGTTTGGTGAGCACCCACCTCCTTCCCAGAGAGCTTGACCAAGTTACATATTCTAGAGAACGTCCTGAGTGCCAAGCACGTTTATACCTAGGGCGTGTATTCCAGTCTTTTCTGTCATTCTGTGTGTGTGCGTGTGTGTATGTGCACTTATGTGTATGAGTCCATATGTACGTGTGTATATAATATATATTGTATGTGATAATATGGTCGTATTCTATAAATACATATACACAGAGATACTCCTTTGTAGAAGTTCCTGAGGCTTCTTGCTGCAGTTCAGGACTCCTTGCTTCTTGGTTCTACTGTTTATCCTGGACTAGCTGGGGCTGGGGGATCATGTCTCCTGTTGTCAGACCACAGAGTGGTGGAAGAGGAGGACACACACATCCACTCTCCGTGCTCCTGCCACAGGCCCTCATCCTTACATAATGACTTCTCTCTCTTCAGGATGCTGCCTGTTGGAACCAGGAATACTGGTTTGTGGTGACACTGGTTTAATTCAGCGTGGATTGCCCTTATCTAATGAGTTTTCTCTGTTTACTTTGCCAATTTTGGGAGTAGACCTCCACTGTGATTCCAGACCATCTGTCCCCTCTCCCTCTTCCTCAGGGACTGGGATCTGGGCAGAGATGAATTCACTGAGCAGCGAGAGCCAAAAGCAGTCGGTACGAAGTCTTAGAAGGAGAGAGAGGGAGCCCAGGTGTGAGAGAAAGGAAACTCCATACTCTGAGGCTCCCTCCCTGAAAGAATGAGCTGGGGCCCCTTTCTCTCTTGCTGGAAGGTTCTTTGTCTTATGCAGCTTGGCCCTGTCCACTCAGATGTCCATCTCTTTCCTGTCTACTAGCCTGCCAGACCCTGGAGCTCAAGCTTGGTGGGTTCTGTGTCAATAAAAAGCTTAACCCCTGTCTGGGTGAAACAGTCCCCTACACTCACTGTTTTCCCCATTTACCCTACCTGTCTCTGTCTGCTCCCAGCCTACCAAGCCCAGTACGCCAGGGATGGGGCCAAGAGTCCCCAGCATTCCACATTCCCAAGAAAACCCCAGGAGTCCCTAAAATTTTTCCCCTATCACAGATGAGGTTGGCAGCTGATGAGACCTCAATAATTTTATACTGTAATAAGCTCTTTGAATGTATATATTCTTATTTTTACAATCTTTTCATTTTGTATTTAACGTCAATGGACTGAGTCAGATTCAGAAAATAATTGTAATGTTCATATTCAATATCTTACAGCGATACAGTTTTGTATTTACATATAAATATACCGACGTGATCAAATCCTTTTAGCTTCATCAATTTAGTAGCAGTCTGGGGCTGGGAAGGTGAGGAGGGGTTCCAAGAGCTGGTCTGGGAGGGGTGGGGAGGCAGGGAGCAACCCAAGACTTAGAGCCTTTCAGTTCTGAGAGCCGCCTACCTTGCCCCAGGCCGTGGCCCAGCTCTGGGCAGACCAGGGGCACCAGCACCAGCTGACTGCTTGCCAGGTTCCAGTCTCCATGCTTGGTGATCCCCCCACCCATACTTCCTTTAGACCTCACAGCAGGCCAGCGAGGTACTCTTCCTCCCTTCTGTTTGTGCTGATGAGGAAGGTGAAGTACCAAGGGTCACAGAGAGTGTTACAGTGAAGGTAAGGCTTATTAGCAGGTCCAGCTCTAGAACTGGAGCTCCAGTTGGTTTGCTCACAAAGCCTTTGACCTCTTTACAGTATGCTTTGTCTTTGGAAATTAGTTTTAAAATGTTCTTTTCAAAGTATGGACAGTTCTTAGGTCCCAGCTAGTTGATTTTGAACCCCCTGATGTATGTAGAAGACTAGAAGGGTTTCTGACAGAGCTGGTGACTGATTCTCTCAGATAGGACCTCCTTTTGTAGGCCCTCAAGTCTGCAGCATACCAGAGGGGTCATTCTCTCAGGGATACCCCATACATTTGGATATACTGGTACCTCTGTGGGAAGATCTTGAGTCATTTGCATCTCTCTCAGAGCAGAACCAGAAGCTTTGTCCATGTAGAACCACTCCCCATGCTGTGTAGTTACTTCCTGTCAACTAGTAATACCTGCCCAGTTAGAGCCATTCTGGCCTGGGGTGTTCTTAATAAAAATGACAGCAGCAAACATTTACTGGTTGCTTAACCCTGTTCCAGGTACTTTTCAAAGTGCTTTCTAGGTATTATGCACTCTCAAACCAAACTTTTGAAGTTGGTATTGACAGAAGAGACCTAACTGAGGCACAGGAAAATTAATCTGCCACAGCAAGAACTCAGACCTTTAAGGTTCCATCTCCTGATCTTCCAACAAAATTTCCTTGAGTTTCTTACCTTAATCAAGAGCTGAAGTATACAGCAAAAATTAAGCCAAACCTTTCTTTGGATGCAGGCAAGCATAATAGGTAAAGAGAGACACGTAAAATCTGGGAAATCAAAGTGGTTGGGGTTTGGTGAAATATGTAGGAAACAGAATTAATGATAAAAGATTTGAAGGAGGTAGCCTTGAACTGTCACTTCTTTGAAGAGACTGTAGCCCAATTGCTGTGTAAACTCAGAAGTTATGCTTGAGTTCCTCATCGCACATCTGAGGTTATCACTTGTGAGGGCTCCATAAAAATGAAGTTTCCTGGGTCCTACCCAGTAGGTGATTGAGTGAGTGGCAGGATGAGCAAACTTGTTGAACTACTGTTCATGCCCCTGACATAAATCTGAGAGAAAAGGATCAATGGCTTTCCCCTGCTATAGTCTACTTGTAGCCCTTTACCCATGAGATAATACTCAGTGTGAGCCTACCTGTGTTAGGTGTACAAGGAGGTAAAGAAAGGGGAAGACACGAGAGGAGCCCTGAATCTGTCCAGAAGTCAAGACTGTCACATATGAGATTTGGTGAACAGAGCCAGAGAACCCACAATCAAATACTGGGTTTCACCATTGAGAACATACGATGAAGAAAGTGTTTAAGGGAGAGAGAGTACTGTACATAACTCAGGCTTTTGCTTCTGATTTGGTTGCTTTTTTTCTTTCCCACTTAATTTACTCCCTCTGGGCTTAGTCCCTTCATCCTGCCCATCTCTGTTAGCTAGGATGAGGATTCCTGAGGTGAAGGGTACCCCAGCATCCTCAGCATGGAAGGGTCACCTTTGTCATGTGCAGGCAAATGACAGAATGTGACTGGTTCTTATGAGACTGGACTATTTAGCATCATACTTTGAGGAAGATGGGGCTCCTCCCTTATGATCTTCCCTTCTCTAGAGATGATCAGACACATATGGAAATTCTCACAAGTCAGACCACTGCAGGGAGGTGGGCCGGGAAGTATGGCCAGGTAGAAAAGTCTTCTTAGAGTAACTGAGCTCTTCGGTAGTTTTGAGGTCTCACCACTCAACTTAAAGCAGGTTCTAGCTTTTATTAAAAAAAAGATGCTGAATTAAATGATCCTACTACAGGCCCTCCAACACTAAGGGTCTGGTTCTTTACTGGACAGTGCAAAATACCTACAGAGGAATCATCAGACCCTTCTCTCGTTGGGTCAGCTGCCACTTGCAATCCCCAGTTTTAGTTTATTTTCAAAGTCTCCTCTTTCAAGGTGCATCCACCTCCCTATAATCCCTCAGTTTCCTTCCCAAGGGGGCCAACCCATAGACCTTTAAGGTTTTTGTGTTACTACATGTGGGACAGACCGGGTGACTCAGACCCGAGCTACCAGAGCTCCCAACCAAGGTCTTAGGTTTGTCTCCAGCCTTGGTTACTACCAAGACTACTATTCACACACCATCATTAACTTACCAAGGACAAGAGCTAAAAGATCCATCAGTTTGGGAATCAGATTTTGTCTTGGGAGATACCCACTCTACAGTTACCATCACACAGACAGTTGTGAATATCAAGTGTTTTAAGACTGCACTGCTTTTAACTGACCACAGAGAAAACAGCTCCACAGATAGAAATCTAGCACTCTCAGAAACCTGTTGCAGTGTTTAGCCTTCTTTTACCTCTCACCATAGCTTTCATAAAATCTGTTTAAGCTGAGTCTGGTGTTCTGCAGTCTTAAATACTCTCATTTTTTTTTTTTTTTTTTTTCTGGCTAAACCCAACATGGACAAAGCTAACTAAACCAGAAACCTAGAGTGTGTTGGATGGAAGGGGGAGACAATGATCCCTTCTCAACAACTTAGGGTAATAATATGCTCCTCCTAACATGGTAATATGTTCCTGACAGTTTTGGGGACTAAGATGAAGGTGAAAGTAGGAAAGCAAGACAGTGAGTTGTGTAGAGAAAGTAGTCAAAAAAGACACAGTGCCCTCTTCCCCACTAGGCTCACTTCTACCCTTCCCCTCGCATCAGAACCTGGCTCTTTTCTAAGCTAATGTATCAATAGTTGTCTTAGCCTCGTGACTGGCCAGATGCACAGCTGAGTCCAGCTCACCCATTTCATCCTGTGAAGTCTGTTTTAGTTCCTTGACCTTTAATGATACCTATTCTGTGGGCAGCAGCGAGTGGACTACAGAGTAGGATGTTCAGAGCAGATGCTAGTCTGGAGATAGCAATTGGTGACTTAGTTTAGATAGAAGCTAGGAGCCTTGGAAGTGGGTGAGAACAAGAAGAATGAGGAGGGCAAGAAGAGAGGCGAGACCCTTGGGAGCCACCGATATTTAGGGGAGAATGGAGAAAGAAAAGCCTGGGAAAGATTCTGATTACTAGGCAGAGGTAATCAAGGACAAGAGCAGGCTGTCTTCTCACACACTGGTGAGAGATGGGGAGTGGCCGGGATGAATGACCAGGATTCAGAAATGGAACTTCACTAGTGACCCTGAGGCAGGAGATGGCAAGGAGGAGACATGAGTGGGAAGTGAAGGAATAGTGCTTGGGCTCCACTTCAACCAAAGCAAGGCCCAATTTTTACATGTTAGACCTTTGAGTAAGATTTCATTTAAACAAAAGAAACTGCTACCTTAAAAAAAAATCATCAACAGCAAATACGCCAAAGCAAACAGTTTGAAAGCATAAAGCAGAGTAAACTGAAAATAGTGTTACATCTTTTTTCTAGATTTGGGCTGAAGCGACCTAGAGGGGTCAACAGTGCCAAGCGAGGGCAAGACATTTCAAGGCACTGAAAAGCTGTCTTAAAACCCAGTTTAAAAATTCCAAGTTTTCAAAATCACCTAGAAACCTAAACATGGCATTGTTCAGTCGCTAAATCATGTCCAACTTTTTGCAACCCCATGAACTGCACGTCAGGCTTCCCTGTCCTTCACTATATCCCTAAGTTTGCTCAAACTCACGTCCATTGAGTCAGGGATGCTCAAAATATGGCATATGTACAACCATATAAGCCATCTGGCTGCCACAGAAATACGGTTTCTAATTTATACAGTGGAATTTTGGGGTCCTTTAAGCCTATCCTGGTCTCCTCTCAAACTGGAACACCAGGGACTTTGAATGGCCAGGAAAAGAGGGAGTGTTGACAAAATAAAGGAAAAAAGGATCTGACAACCTTTGAGTGCTAGGCATACTTTATTTTTAATCTCACAATAACCCACTGCAGTAGGTATTCTTAGTTTGGTGGTGTTTAGTTGCTAAGTCGTGTTGGACTCATTGTGACTCAATGAGCCTGCCAGGCTCCTCCGTCCATGGGATTTCCCAGGCAAGCACACTCAAGTGGGTTGCTGTTTCCTTTTCCAGGGGATCTTCCCAACCCGGGAAGGGATGGAACCCAAGTCTCCTGCATTGCAGGCGGATTCTTTACCACTGAGCAATCAGGGAAGCCCTATTCTTAGTTTACAGATAAGGAAATTGAAAAGATTAATGACTTGCTAAAGACAGCCCAGCTAGGAAGTAGCTAAACTGGAATTCTGACCAATACCTTAAGCTCTTCCTCTTAAACCTATCAGACGCTTTGGGTTGGGAGTGGGAAGCAAGCCTTAGATGCCCCTCACCTGGATATTCCCAAACTGCCAATGGTCTTTAGCTGGCAGAAATTGTGTCAGCAGGGCCCCAGCACTGACATCTTTTTGGCAGAGCTACTAAAGTGCAGACCCTAAATATCTCTCAATCACCACCTACCATAAGCACCCTAAAAACTGTGATTGAGGGTGTGTGTGTGTGATGCCTAGGAGGCAGGGTGTCAGAAAATCTGACAGTTTTGAGTCTATGTGTTGTGAGTTGAGGATGCATGTATGTGATTGGGAGACAAATTGCTTCTTTGGAGAATTTTTTTTGAAAAGGGCCAGAAATCATTTGAAACTGGCACAAGCTGCTCTTGGAGTCAGGAAGGGAAGGAGTGTGGGACAAGAGGGGAGGCTGTTTTTCTCAGAAGTCCAAACTTGAATCACGGGTCCCAGTATGTCTAGAAATAGCACGTGGTGGAATGGACAAAGCTCAGGCACACTCAGTTTGGCAGCTTGGTTTGGGCAAGTCAGTCCAGTACTGTGAGCCTCAGTTTGCTCAATTACAAATACAGTTCAACACAAAAGAGGACTCCTGGGAATCAGAACCTGGCTTCCCCCTGTGACTTCTCCAAGGAAGGCCTTCACACAGAGTCATTCACTCTTTTCGTTCTCACTGATAATCAGAGTAGGGGTGAGGTGGGGGTGGATGCAACTGTTAATGAAGCTGGAGGGCCAGTGTCTCCAAATCAAACTTACTAATTTCCCAGAGTCTGGGAGTGACTGTGTTCTGCAGGGATCAATGTACTGAGCCAGAAACAATCACAGGACCTCTTCCAAGGGGCCCCCTTGCCTGACTGCTGGGGACACTGGGGTCTCAGGGGTGAATTAGAGTTACTGTCCTTGAAGAACTCAGTCTAGAGGGTGTTCAGGAGGGAATTCCCATCAGGGTGGTGCACTTCGGAGGGTAAGGAGTGTCAGTGAAGTCTGGTTCTCTGAGCCGGAGTAACTGTCCTAGTTTGCAAGTGCTCCATAAGTAACCTCATTTACAGTACACCCACTGTAGTCGAGGCTTACAGTCAGATGCTTGGGCCTTTGGCCTCCACAGTAGTTTGGAACCTCACTAGGTGTATTAAAACACGTTTTTATCATCACATGTGATCTACATAACAGTAGGGACTGCTCTGTGAAGTTCTTGTACAGGACAGGAGGCTGAACCACAGGAAATACGAAGACCAAGTGGGAACCACGGGGCTCAACTTCCAGACAAATGTTCTTTCTGCTCTATTACTCTCCCTCATCTTACATTCACACAGTATCTGTTATGCTTTCATTTAGGGCAGAGCATCTTGGGAAATAAAGCCCAAATCTGAGATAGGGCTCCAAACATCATGAGATCTCTGTTCTGATACAGAAAAACTTGGTCTTCAGTCTAAGGTTCCCCCAGGCTGGGAATGTACTTCAGCCTCCATGGCCTTGCCAGATGCTGGGCCTCCCACAGAATACACAACCCTCACCTCCTGGTTTTTCCTTCTTTACTCCCTTTCCTTCAGTAATTCCAATCAAGCTGCTACCCAGGTTCTAGTCCCTACACCTGAGATGACCTACTTCCCTTCCCAAATCAGTGTTTCTTCCCACCTGCTCTCCTTAGTAGCAAACTTCCATCCCCATTAGAGTCCCCCCATCCCCATGGACTCTGAGGGAGGGAAGGGTCCTTACAGACTATCTTTCTGCTCCAATTTTTCACCCCTATTTTTGAAGAAGAGAAACAGGCCCAGAGGGAGGAAGGGACTTCCCTAAGGATACACTGCTAAGTCACTGGCCATGCTACCAGATTGCTGAACCGCTCGCCTCAAGCTCTTCTACCTCTACACACGCCAGCCACTGACAACTCCTTTCCCTCCATAACCCACAATGATCAGTCACCCAGTCCTCTTGAGTCTTTCTCAAACACATTTCCCATTTTTATTCCTGCTTACCCACTGCTACTGCCCTAGTCAAGTCTTCCTTACATCTCACCTGAATCGTTGGGACAGCCTAACTGGCAGCAGGCTACCCTATTCTGCCACAATATTTAAAGGCCCTTTGCATTCTGACACCCCACCTCATCCACACTAGCTTCTTTTCCTGAATATCTCAACTAGTCTTGCTCACTCACTGTGTGACCTGGCCCCCAGGTCAGCTCTGTTGAGCACAGGCATGTGGGGTAGCCTCACCATTCCCCCCCCCCCCACAAAAAAATTTTTTTTTCAAATGATCCAGGGAAGCATCTGAGTCAGAATTTTGATTTTAGGGCTGCTGAAAGTAGGAAGGGTTTCTGGATTGGGGGAACCAGGAGAGACAACATACATCTTGGCTCCCCCCACCTACCCCTCCCACCAGAAGATGGACCTCTGTAGTCTTCAAACTGCTCATTACAACAGCCTTTCTGCCTCACCTTGCTGCTTGTAGGCACCCTTCTTTCAACCCACCCTCAGAATTCATCCAGCTGCTGGGATGTTCAGCATCTTAAATGGTAGTTCTGGGCCTGTGGTCCTGTGACCCAGCATGCTGCTTGTACATTCTGCTATACAAGTCTTTAAGAATTTTAACAAGGTAGAAAAGTCTTCTGCTCTTTGACTCCATCTTTGCAACTCTGGTTTTCATTACTATAGCCACACTTGAAGAAGCTTTTAATACTGCTTTGCATTTATCATTCTGTGTGCTTTGCTGAAAATGAGTTAGTTGCCCCTCCGTTTCTGCCTGAGTGACACCTCCTCCATGAAGTCTTCACCCAGTTTTCCTCAGCTCGAAGAATCTCCCTGCTCTGAGCCTCTGGAGGTGTCTCTATATACATTTCCAAATTGCCTTAGCTCTTTCTGTATCCTCTCTTCAGCTAGGTCTGAAGCCCTAAGAGGGCACAGAGTGAGCATCTCATTCAGTTTCTGTAATGGCAAAAAGCAGCAGGTGCGATATGAATGTGTCTGCCTCACCCCTGAAGGTGCTCAGGCAAGTGCCTGTTACCCCGAAGGCAGGACTTCCCGCTTACACCGCTCATTTTTTAGGGAGGCGCCGGACACGGTTAGGTTACACAGCCAGGGGAGTCGGGACATTCCAGTCAGTCGCTAGGGTATCCTTACCCGCCCCCTCTGCCCAGTTCCAAATGGGGTGTGTAAGAAGGATGTGGGGGCCGGGTAGCCCCAGTAGCTCCTCCTCCAGGTTCACCCAGCGGATCTTCGAGTCCCAGGAGGTTTCCTTCCAGTCCAAGGGCCTCAAGTAACTCCAAGCGGCGGTGCGGTAGAGATGGGGCCCTCTGCCACGGTTGCGCCTCCCACTCACAGCTAGTTTAATTAATTTATTTCTATTTTTTGGAGGGAGGGGGCGTTCAATGAAGGGGAAGAGGTGGAGCAAGGGGAGGAGGCGGGCCCAGGATGACTGACGCGAGCACCGGGGAGCCAATGGCCCGTAGGGGGCGTTCCCCCCCATTCAGGACTCCTCGCCTGGCTCGGAAGGTATGTTAAACAGCTGCTTTTAATTTGGTCTCCCCAATCTCGAGCGTTTGGGGGGCTTGTTTGCCGGCCGGTCCCTTTGACCAGTCAGCCATGGTGCAGGCGCCGCGGGCCCTGGGACGGAGCTAGGGGAGGCTTGGAGTCCGGCGGCCGAGGGAGGCGAGGGGCAGGCCAGGAAGGAGAGCTCCTGGCGCCGCCCGCTCACCAGTGTGTGTTTCCAAGCCGGGCCGGATCCGCGGGGAGGGGGTCGGCCCGACCCGGGGTCGCCAGTGTACCGGCCGTGCTGCCTAGTTTATTTCACCGAGCGGTCGGTTTCGGTAGGTTTCGGCGGTGGGCTGGGTAAGGGGCCGGCAGGAGGAGATCCCTCGCGCTCCTGGAATGCCTTAAAAAATTATTGTAAAGAAGAAAAAAGGGGAGATTCCGTACACCGACTGGAACCGGGCCCGAGCTGCGGCGCGCGGGCTCGGCAGGGGGCGGCGGCCTGAGCTCAGCCGGCTGGGCCCACCAAACCGCCCGGAGTTGGTCGAGAGCTGGAGTTAGCGAGCGAGCCCAGGCCCGCAGCTTTCCCCGCTAACCACGCTGGGTGAGGGCGGCAGCCGCCCAAGGGTTTTGTTTCTGTCCGCAAACTTGTCGGAGGGGGCGGTGGGCGCGCTCAGAAGAGGCGCGGGCTCCTTGGGCCCGCGGTTGTTATGGACTCTGGGGGCGGGGGCAACGCCGGACTTGCGGGAGGGGCGGTCGGGGGCGGGGGGAGGCCACCGGAAAGAGCCCCAGCGCCTCGGCAGTATACCCATGCGCCGGTCTGGGCTCTCCGAACTCCCGGGCCGTGGCAGGAGAGCCAGCGTTCGGCGCCGGAACCCGGCCCGGGGGTGTGGAAAACCTCCAGGAACTCGGCGGCTTCGACCCGCAGCCCCAGCTGATCCCTTTGCAAACATGGAGCTGCCTCCTTCCCCGCCCACCCCAAGGCGGCGACGGCGGCTCCTTTCCCCTCCCCCTGCCGTGCTGCTCGCCCGCGGAAGGGGCGGGGGCGGGGGCACCGGCGAGTGAGCGCGCCCACGAGGGGGTAGCCTGAAAGGGGCAGTGAAGGTCGGAAACTGGGCAAACAGTCTTCACGCTCGGAATCGGGAAAAGGAAATGCATCAGCGGGCGGGAGGGGCGCGGGGGGCGCGCCTGTCAGCCGGGATGGCGGCCGCGGGCTGGGGGGCGGGGCGCCGGCGCGAACCGCGGAGGTTGGGCGGGGCGACGCCAGGAGAGGAGGTGCAGGGGCCCGGCCCTTGGAGCGCCAGAATACCTCTGCTTCCACTCCTTGGCCTAGCCTGTTTACTATACTCCGGCGACGGCTTGTGCAACCGGCCTGGAGGCGAGCTGAGGGGCGGGGCCTTCCCTTCTCTCCTCCACCCGTCTCGGGCTTCTTCAGAGGGCCCGCCTTCTCTTGTTTTCCACTGGCTGGGCGAGGCTCCCTTTTTTCCTGCTCGGTTGTTGATTGGATGACATTCTCCCCAGCTCCGCCTATCGGAGGCCGGGCTGGAGTTTAAGTTGCTAGGATTTTTTTCCGTAAAGGGCGGAGGGAGGATTCCGGCGGCTTACGTGAGGCGCAAGGGTCCGCCCCTACTTCTGATTGGTGGGGTGGGTAGTCCCGCCCCCTACGGGGGAGCGAGCTCGGAGGGGGAAGTCCACCCCTGTTCCCCGCCCCCTCCCCTAGCGTGTGTGTGCGCGCTCAGCACATGTGTAAGGCGCGCCTTGCTCCTTCGAACAGTCCTCCCGCCCGGAAGTCCCGGGCTTGGAGCCCTTGGCAAGGGGGGCGGGGAGAGCCGAGAAGGCACACGATGTTTCCTCCAAGGCTCGAGATCTGGTAGCCTTCGCTTTGAAGTTAGGGGTTGACGGTGTAGGGTGGCTTTGGGGGGCTTTGCTCTCGCGGTTCTGCAAGGGTTGGGAGGAGGGGGTGTGGTCTGTCCTTCCTCGCCAAGTACCAAAGTTTTGACCCTGCATCCTAGCTTTTCTCGCGACTCAACTACCCGCAGACTGCCGTAAGCCTAAGCTTCAGAACGCTGCGGATGCTGCCAGTGTGTTTTCTTTCCAACACAAGGCAGCCGCTGTCCTTACTAAGCTTTATCAAAACCTCTGAGCAACCTAGGATTGCCGTGGATGCCTTAGGCAATATCCAGGGCAGCTCATCCCCTGCTGACAGAGAAGTCGAGGGCGGCCCAATTCTGCTAGAGTTCCAAATGGTTCTTGATGTCCAGGTGGGAACGCCGTGTGGCATCCAGTGCAAGGAGCGGAGGAAGGCCCAGTTCTGCATATTTACCGCTTCTTCGTAACCTCCTAGAGGTTTGGCCTGGGGGTCTCGTTTGTTTCGTCCGTGTGACTTATTTTTTGAGCTCCGTCCTGGGGCAGGGTTTGGCTCCCGGGGAGATTGTTCCCATCTGTCGGCTATTGATGAAGTTCACAGTTCGCTGCCTTGTCCTTCCGGTTTGGAGTCTGGCCCACCTGTTGCCAGCGCTCATTTCTTGTGGTCTCCGGCGGATTACGGAGGAAGGACAAGGACCTGGGAGTAAGCTACCTGGGGCCTGCCTCTTGGATACGGACTCGGCTCTCTTAGGGGAGTAGCCTTTATGCGGAAGAGAGCGGGAAAACTCTAGTCCCGCCCCCTCCTCTCCTGGCGCTCCGTGAGCGCCCCCAAAAGCAAGGCCAGCGTCAGTTCACCCTACTTAGTGAATAAATAAAAGCCACCTAGATATCGCTAGCACCTCGTCTGTGTTCAAGGCCATATAACCTACACAGAGAGGGCCTAGGAACTGTCATTAACACTCGCAGACCAAGGAGGAGGGAACAGCTGTTCTTATTCTGTTTCCAACTCTGGAACTTTTATCATTTCTCTGAAGTGTGGTGAAAGATTCATTTATGCCATGGCCTGTTTGGTCTCCTTTCTCAGTTCGTCGAGTCCAGATCAACCCTGGAGATCGCAATTGCCGTACTCCTCACGCTCCGCCTTTCAGAGGCTTGCCAGGGCGTTGGCTGTTAGGGCCCTGCCCTCATTTTGGTTATCTCCGCCCTCTTAGGACTGCATATTCAGGTTTAGGGAGTGTCGGTGTTAAAAGTATGCAGCCACCCCTAGCTGCGGGCTGAACAACCGCTGGAGCTATTCCTCGACTTTGATCTCCAGCCCTTAGTTCTGTATTCTACTTACTGAAAGGAGCTGTCGGCTGCTCCGCATATCTGTGTCTACAAGGAGGCAGTCTGCAGAAATGTAAATTGTAGAGAACTGAATGGGAAGGATGAGATTCTTTCTCTTTGTAAGGGGGGGTCCTCCACGGTGGCAATGCTGCTGCCTCTCCCTTTCAGATCCCAAGGCATCGGATTCCCGCTGCTGCGCTCCGCATCACCTCTTGTTTCAGGCCCTGGAACTCTCTGCGCTTCAGTCTCTAGTGTAAACATTCCACAAAAGGACTGCTAAGGTTCAGCCTTCTCGCGCAGGGCGGAGTCAGCTGCTTCCTAGACGGGCATCCTGGCCAATAGAGGCTCCTACCGGCGCCGAGATAGCCAGTATGATGGTTGGAGGCGGGGCCTGGCCCGGCAGTGCGGTAGGAGGAGCCTGCTCACGGACATTTTACCCCACATCGGTTACTTACCTTCCTGGGGCAGTCGGAGAGCTAGGGGTAGCCTTCCAATGCGGTGACCGGCGAGGGCGGGAGCGGAGTTTTTGGGCCTGTAGATGAGACGGCACGGGGCGGGACATGTAGGGTTCTCCAATGAGATGCGAAGAGCTTCCCTGCTTCCTCCAATAGTATTGTGGCTTGGGGGTGGGATTCAGCAATTCGTCTCCAATAGGCGGGGTTGAGTTAGGGAAGCTCCCCGCCAATAGGGGCGTGGAGAAGGTGAGCGGCTCCCCCCCCTCCCCTCCCAGCCGGGGGGGAAGGGGCGGGCATCAGCAGGCAGAGCAAAGCGATTGGCTGTATCTTTGACGGGCGGATAGGACGGCCTGTGCGGAGCGAAGTTGAGTCTTCCCTCTGCGGGGCGGGCCGGGCGAGTGGGCGGGATTTCCCGGGTAACAGAGAAGCGGCCGCGGCGGTAGAGGCGGCGGAGACGGTTTCTCCATCTTCCCCCCCTCCCCTTCCCCCCTCGGAGTTTCCCTCCCTCCCTCCCTCCCTCCTTCCCAGTCTGGGCACTGGGGCCTGTGACCGCTCCGTTAGCGGAGGGGCGGCTGCCAGTCCGCTTTGGCGGGCCTGTGCCCCGCGCGGTTCTTGGGGCCTCCCTGCCCCAGAGGCTCACGCCGAGAGGGACACGCAGTGAGGAGCGGCCGAAGCAGCTTTGCGGTGAGAGCACGCCGGGCTGGGGTCGGGGCGGGGAGCCTGGTGGCGGGTAACGCCGGAGCGAGGGTGTGTATTTGGGGGGGGGGGCTGACCTCTTCGGCTTCCCGTAGAGCAGGAGGGCGGGAGGCGTGTGGATGTGTGAGGGGGGTGGGGGGCGGAGCGGGGTAGCTCTCGGTGCGGGAGGGGGAGGAGAGCGTAGTCCCGGTGCGCGCGGAGGGGGCGGGCTCTCGCGCCGCCGCTCAGGGGC
Organism: Odocoileus virginianus; assembly: GCF_023699985.2. Lineage (NCBI taxonomy): Eukaryota > Metazoa > Chordata > Mammalia > Artiodactyla > Cervidae > Odocoileus > Odocoileus virginianus. The sequence goes on along the minus strand of NC_069689.1, from coordinate 1,354,129 downwards.
GGGGCCGACGCGCGCGTGCGATTGTGGAGAAAGGGGCGGGGCTGGGCCCTATGCTGAGTGTTCTTTGCCGCCGACCACCCCTCCAGTCCTCCCTGGTTGGGCGGGGCCTCGGCTGGGCGGCCTAGCACTGGCCTGCTGGGGTTGGGGGACGGGCTGGGGGTCTCCCGCCTGTGGCTTCGGGGCGCGGCAGGGAGGGGGCGTGAAATCTGCCTTCCTCCGCCTTCCTGGGATCCGGTTGGCCGGAGGGGCCGTACGGAGCGGCAGTGCCACTCCCCCTGACCGTCCTCCCCCTTTCCCGGGTTTCCGCCTCCTTGGCAAGCGAGGCGGGGCTCGGGGAAGCCCGCTGTCCTGTCTGGCTCAGAGTCGCGGCGCCTAGATCTACCCCGCCCTACGTCTCCATAGGGTGGGAGGAGCCCCCGGACTGCGAACTGTGGAGGTGTCAGGACTTTCTCTTGTGGCTCGGCCAAGCCTTTTGCCTGGGGCACGAGAGTCAGGTGCCAGAGCTGTTTGTTGTCCCTGCTTTACTCGGTGCAGCATGGATGGCACTGTGCAGCCTGGAGAGCGGTAGCGTGGTCCACTTCACGGCCCTCTTGGTTGTAATTCTTGGGGCGAGGTGCTCAAGGTCCTTTCGTTGCAGTCTGCGGTCGAGGGCTGCTCGTGCTGAGACCGTGCTTCCGCAGCGGTGCTGGTTGGGGGGAGGGGCGGAGAGTCATCAGAGACTAGAAATGTGGCCGGGGACAACCTTTCCTGGAGTTCCCTTGATGTTGGGTTACCGAGGCTGTATGGGGCGGGGCTTCCTCTAAGCCAATGGGATGGTGGGTAGTTAGTTAGACTTGGCCTCTGTTTCTTTGCCTTAGAACTTCAAATACAGTTAGCCAAGGAAAGGCTGAGAAAGCTTCTCTTCACAAGACTGAGATTTAGAAAAGGAGGTGTTGGATTTCCATTTAACTAAATGATTTTTATAAAAGATGGTGATTAAAAAAACCTGAGACTTTGAATAAAATATTCCAGTTTCTTCAGCTCCTGCATTTTTTGAATGCCCTAATTGTACAGGTGGTCTGCTACTTAATTTCACAAATAAGTAAGTTGCAGTTTAGGTAACTTTAGGTATTCTTGAAAAGTCTGGTTTTATGTAATTCTGTTAGAATATCTAGACCACTTTCTATTTATATTTATAAAGCATAATGTTCTTGCCCTATTTTTTATTAGAGAAGGGTGAATTTGAGGCTAGTGTATTGAGCCTTGTGTATGTAACTTATGTACTACTGTTGCCCTGCAGTCTGTATTTGGAAATTGTCTTAGGACATTTCAAGGTTAATGAGCCACTTTAATTGAGGATTTTGCTCAGAGTTGAGACATTCTCTTTTTTAAAAAATTTATTTTAATTGGAGGCTGGTTACTGTACAGTATTGCAGTGGGTTTTGCCATACATTGATATGAACCAGCCGTGGGTATACATGTGTCCTCCATCCTGAACCCCCCTCCCACATCCCTCCCCATCCCATCTCTCAGGGTCATCCCAGTGCACCGGCCCTGAGCGCCCGAGACATTCTCTCTTCTTAAGAGAAATTACTTGTGTTTTCAATATTTTTCATGAGAAAATAAACATGGGACAAATATGTTTATTCCTTAATATCTTATCAAGCCCTCTGGCTAATTAGCTGAACTGAAGTTCAATTCTGGATTTGTGCTTTGCTCATTTGGGACTGAGAGCTTGGTGTTCTGTGCTATACTCATGTGAAGAGATTAAGTCCCACCTTCTTAGCTAAAGAAGTAGCAGTGGCAACAGTAACTTTAATTTGGTTAGTGGTGACTGTAATAGAACTGGTGTGGAGACAGGAAACCTGGGTATTTTTCCTTGTTTCTATAAACTGATAAAAGTTGGTGAAAATAGCGGAGAATTTCCATTGAGGAAAGTTAGCACATATGTCCCACTATTTGTAGCTGTGTGCTGGGAACCATAGAAGACCTAATTCATGCCTTTGAAGACTGTGTGGTCTTTTGGTGAGCCAGGGTCAGAAGTCCCGCATAGACTTTAAGAATTCAAGTAAGAGCTTAAATAATGCTGTATTAAGAAAGTTAATATCAAATATCAGTATCATATACTATACTTTTATCAAAGATCCTGGATAGATTTGCATTTTGTAATTAAGGTTTCACCTAAAGAGTAAAAAAAAAAAAACTTTTTTTTTTTTTGGGGGGGAAGGGGATATGTAGTTAATTTCATAAGATTCCTGGCAAAATGTAGTCCTGTTTGCATCTTCAGTGCAAACAGACAAAATGCTGAAGAGCTTTGCCAGGCAGATGTTAATGGCTGTGAATTTTAGTTGAAATTAAAAGATTGTATCCATGGCATTCAGTAATCTAGTGCAGTGCTTTCAAAGGCTTTCTTACTCTTCTGGATAACTCTATCAATCAAGAATTTGTTAAACTTTATTTTCTGTAGAGTCTTATAAAGATGATGTTAAATGCTTGTTCAAACTACACTTTGTCTCTCTTCTTGAGTAATAATAAGAACTTAACACTTACTGAGCCCTTTACTATGCCCCAGGCACTGACTTTACATTTATTAATGTTTAATGCTCGCTGCAGCTCTGTAGTAGGTACTGTGAAATCCATTTTAAAGCTGAGGAAACAGTGGGAGAGAGAAGTCCGACGTACGGTAAATGGCTCGTCCAGAATCTGGACCCAGCACTCTGGTTACAGAGGCCAGGCTCTTAGTGCCGTACTCCGGCTGCCTCTGGTCTAGGGGTAGGAGATGAAGGAGGAGCAGTGTGGAGGCGGTTTGTTTTTTTTTTCTTTCTAGTTGTAGTAAAAGATATAAAATTAACAATTTTATCTATTTCTAAATGTGTGATTCAGTGACATTAAGTGCATACACATTGTTGAGCAATCATCACTTCCATCCACATTTCATCTATCCATAAGATAGATGTTTGGTTGTTTCCACTTGTCTAAGTGGAATGGTGTCTATTCCACTTCTTGTCTATGCTTCTGTGAACATGGATGGATAAATATCTCTTCAAGTACATACTTCGTATTCTTCTAGGTATATACGCAGAAGTAGAATTGCTCAGACATATGATAATTTTACGTTTAATTTTTGGAAGAAGCACCAATGTGCTTTTGAAGTCACATTTGAGGGGGAAGATTGAGCTTCAGATTCTGAAGGTAAAATGAGTCAACATGCATTGTTGACCACCTTTTTTAAGTTGAGGTATAATTGATGTACAGTATTATATAAATTTCAGGTGTACAACACAGTGATTCACAATTTTTTTAAGGTTATTGAGCATCTTCTTAAATAGCTCTGGAATGACACAGGAAGAGTCTTTGTCCCTGAAAAGTTTACATTCTTATAAGGAAAGGTAGATACACATACAATGTGATTTTTACTACACGCCAGTATAGGTTGAATGTGTAAGAGTCAAGTATAGAGAGCTGTAAGGAATTCAGGGGAGAGCCCAGCTTTTGGTGGGAAGAGGAAGAAGGGACACTGAATAAGAAATAGGAGGGAGGAGTCTGAAATCAGAGCCAGTTTAAGGGAGTTGTTAGACATCTCTCAAAATACCCCAGAGAATGCTTTGGAGTATTAGAAAGGGTGGCATTGTATTGAAAATGGCACATGGATTGTCTGTCTCCCAGAGTTTGTGAATCCTTTTCAGTTGGCAGATGTGATTGCTTCCTCTGCTTAAGAAGGTAGTTAAGAAGCACAGGGAAGAAATTATGAACTTGGGGTAACTTTTTGTTACTCTGTTAAGCTCAAGATATTTTATTAATATGGTCAACTGTTACTTCCTAATATGTCTTTCCCTCCACCTACCTTCCTGTTTCTGTTACTTCAGTAAGTGAGTGGTCAAAGTAATATCTTAGGATTTTAATATTTTTCTTGTTACAGTTTAAATAATTCCTGGTTTTTATTTTTTGTTGAGATTAAGGTCAAATAGTGAGATGCATCCAGCAGCATACTTGGGTAGTCTGAGTTCTAAATATTTCAAGGAGTTTTGTTTTTCTGACAGACATCTTTGTAAATTTGAATTTTAATTGTCTTTATACAATTATCTGTCCAATTGTCTTTTAACAACACATTAAAAACCTTTAACTTCTCTTCAGTTATGTAATTTTCTTTTGGGGTCTGTTTCTTCAAAAGGCAAGCCCTTTTCCCCCAAAGTCCCAAAAGACTTGCCCAGTGGGATTTGTCGTCAGATATAACCACATGCTGATTTTTTTTTGTCCTTGTGTATTTGCAGGACAGCAACCTGATACTGATATTCCTCAGGGAGAGCTGCACCAGCAGCTCACAGTTCGTCTAGATTGGGACTGTATTTTCTCCATAGCTTCGGTGTCTAGGACAGTCCTGGCATACAATAGGTCATAGATAAGTAGTTTACAAACTGAACTCTAATGATATTTTATAGTTTGATGACTAGAGGTCATCCTGGAGTATGAAGTCAAGTGGGCCTTAGGAAGCACTACTATGAACAAAGCTAGTGGAGGTGATGGAGTTCCAGCTGAGCTATTTCAAATCATAAAAATGATGCTGTTAAAGTGAGATGGTTGCATGACATCACTGACTCGATGGACATGAGTTTGAGTAAGCTTTGGGAGTTGGTGATGGATAGGGAATTCTGGCATACTGCAGTCCATGGGGTCACAAAGATTTGGATACAACTGAGTGACTGAACTGAACTGAAAGTGCTGCACTCAATAGGTCAATAAATTTGGAAAACTCAGCTGTGGCCACAGGACTGGAAAAGGTCAGGTTTCATTCCAGTCCCAAAGAATGTTCAAACTACCACACAGTTGCGCACATTTCACACACATGCTAGCAAGGTAATGCTCAACATACTTCAAGGTAGACTTCAACTGTACATGAACCAGGAAGTTCCAGGTGTACAGGCTGGGTTTAGAAAAGACAGGAACTGGAGATCAAATTGCCAACATCCACTGGATCATAGAGAACACTAGGGAATTCCAAACAAACATCTACTGCTTCATTGACTATGCTAAAGCCTTTGACTGGATCACAATAAACTGTGAAAAATTCTTTTTTTTTTTTTTTGGTGGAAAATTCTTAAAGAGATGGGAATACCAGACCACCTTACCTTCCTCCTGAGAAACTTGTATTCAGGTCAGGAAGCAACGGTTAGAACCAGACATGGAACAATGAACCAGTTCAGAATTTTCAAAGGAGTACGTCAAGGTTGTGTATTATCACCCTTCTTATTTAACTTGTATGCAGAGTACATCATGCAAGATACCAGACTGGAAGACAGTCTGGAATCAAGATTGCCAGGAGAGAAAAAAAAAAGATTGCCGGGAGAAATATCAACAACCTCAGGTGTGCAGAAGACACCACCCTTATGGCAGAAAGCAAAGAGAAACTAAAGGTGAAAAAGCTGGCTTAAAACTCAACATTCAAAAAATTAAGATTGTGGCATCCAGTCCCATCACTTCATGGCAAATAGATGGGGGGGAAAATGGAAATAGTGGCAGATTTATTTTGCTGGGCTCCAAAATCACTATGGATGGTGACTGCAGCCATGAAATTAAAAGACACTTGCTCCTTGGAAGAAAAGCTCTGACAAACCTAGTCAGTGTATTAAAAAGCAGTGACATCACTTTGCTGACAAAGGTCCATCTAGTCAAGGCTGTGGTTTTTCCAGTAGTCATGTACAGACGTGAGAGCTGGACCATAAAGAAGGCTGAGCACCAAAGGATTGATCCTTTGGAATTGTGGTGCTCGAGAAGACTGAGAATCCCTTGGTCTGCAAAGAGATCAAACCAGTCAATCCTAAAGGAAATCAACCCTGAATATTCACTGAAAGAACTGAAGCTGAAGCTTCAATGCTTTGTCCACCTGATGCAAAGTGCCGAGTCATTGGAAAAAAACCTGATGCTGGGAAAGATAGAGGGCAAGAGAAGAAGGGGGTGACAGAGGATGAGATGGTTGGATGGCATCACTGACTTAATGGACATGAGTTTGAGCAGACTCTGGGAGATAGTGGAAGACAGGAAAGCCTAGCGTGCTGTGGTCCATTGGATTGCAGAGTCTGTCACAGCTTAGTGACTAAACAACTGGAGGATACCTCTGTTTAGTTGGCAGTTGGCTTCAAAATTAGTTAGGCTTTTATTGGTAGGAATTTCTAACTGATCCATCTCCTTTTTGCTCCTCCCTTTTGCTTCTGTTTTCCTCACCCACTCTTGTGTGAGTGCCTGCATGTTAGTTGGATTTACCGGCATCATGGTGCCGAATGTTTCCTCAGTCCTGTTGATATCCTGCAGGGCTAGGCTTGCTGACTTGCAGGCTGTTGAAGGATATACAGAGACACAGTCCCTTATTTTCAGCTCTGAAATACAAGTATTTTTGTTTGTTTGTTTGTTTCAGTAAGTTTGGAATTCAGAAGCACAACTTCTAAATTTTGGTAAGTTTGGAATTTGGTAATAAGGAATTCAGAGGCACAACCTGATCTAAGCTGTCCCACTTGGTGCAGAAATGTGAATGTGCTTGGTTATGGAGAGCTACACTATGAACCATATGCCTTTCCAAAATCTAAGCAATACTGATAACTCAAATTTCTATCACTGGAAACCTCTCCTCTCTACTGTAGAGGAACAAATCCAGTTGCCCACTTCATACTTCCTCTTGGATAGCTAACAGGCATCTTTGACTTCTTTCTTATTCACAGCAAATAAATACTGTTGGCTCTATATTCAAAAAACTATCCAGAATTTGACCACTTAATTCCACCCCCTACCCCCAGCTACAGCAGTGAATATCACTAACATCTCTATTTCTAGCTTGGATTATTTCAGTAGCACCTTAACTGTTCTCTCTGTTTTGTTACTGCCACTCTTCAGTCTGTTCTTAACATAGCAACCCAAGTGATTCTCTGCTTAAAACCCTCCAATGGCTTCCCATTTCAGTCTGAGTCTTTATTATGACCTATGAGAACAAACATGTACTCTCTACCTATTACCCCCAACTCCATCACCTTTCTGACTTCATTTCCTATTAGTTTGTTTTTCCTCTATTCTGCTTCAACTGCGTGGCTTTTTCCCTTTTCTTGGAAAACGCCAAGCACATATGTACGTCAGAGTCTGCATTTGCTGTTCCCTCTGCCTGTAATACTGCTTCTGCTCATCCCCACATGGCCAGCCCCTTACTTCATTAACTTCATTTCATAAGTTACCTTATTAGTGAGATATTCTTTGGTCATTATTACCTAAAATTTCAAAAATTCTCCTCTGCTTTTTCTTCTTAGCATGTGTCACTGTCTAATATTTTGAACACTGTTTATTATCTTGTTTATTTCTCCCACTAAACTGTAAACTTTTCCCTGGTGGTCCAGTGCAGGGGGTCTGGGTTTGATCCCTCGTCAGGTAACTGTATCGTGCGTGCCGCGGTGGAGAGTTCACATGCCACAGCTAAGAATCCCGCCTGCTTCAAGTTAGACCTGATGCAGGCAAGTAAATAAATAAATACATATTTTTAAACATGTAAACTTCCTGAGGAAGGAAAAGTTTGTTTTATTTTGTTTACATCTATATTCCTGGCTCCCAGAACAATGCCCAACACATAGTATGTGCTTACTAAATATTAGAGGATGCATACATGTGTGAATGAATGATTTGGTTTCCATCACAGCAAAACACTATCCTGAGCACAGTGGAGGATACAAAGATGTTTAAAGGTTTGTGTGCCCATGTCTGTGTGGGGGCAGAAATATAGCTAATAGAATAGAGGGAATATGAGGTGAGTGGCACATCTGTCATCCACAGAACCACCTTGAGTTCTGTTCTTTGTAATACTTTCTTTAAAGCTGCAGCTAGCATAACTTCTGTTATACTTAATCTGTAGTTTTACACTTGCCAGTTAGTTTATAGAAAGCTTGTCTCACGAAGTAAATGTTAATGTCCTTGAGAAGAGGGATACACAATGACTTCCTGTTTTTAAATTCCTCTACTGTTAATATTTAATTTTTTAAACTTTTCATTTTGAAATAATTTTATGCTTAAAAAACTTAAGAAAATAATACGAAGAATTGCCATATAACCGTCACCCAGATCTCCCAGCTGCATCTTACAGACAACTACAGTACAGTGATCAAGTCAGAACGTGAGTATTGATACAGTTGTTAGTATCTTTTGAATTGAACTAAATAGTTTCTTGTCCATTTTTTGTCTATAACATCAGTGTTAGTTAGACCCAATTTTAGTTTTTGAATTTCTTTTTTGAGCAGTATTAACTACCTGTAAAGATTTATATTTCATGACTTTATTCTTTATTAAAGAGGTCTTCAAAAGAATGGAAATTTACTTATTTTCTTTTAAATGGAATAAACTGGTTGTAGCTTTTACTGTTTATACATCTGACCTACATTGTAGGATCTTGATGATCTTAGTTATCCTATATCTTGAAGCATTTTGGTCTTTCATCGTCTTAAGAATTACTTTATTATTACTGATCAATTATTCCCAACCTAGATAGCGTATTAAAAAGCAGAGACATTACTTTGCCAGCAAAGGTCCATCTAGTCAAGGCTGTGGTTTTTCCAGTGGTCATATATGGATGTGAGAGTTGGACTGTGAAGAAAGCTGAGCGCCGAAGAATTGATGCTTTTGAACTGTGGTGTTGGAGAAGACTCTTGAGAGTCCCTCGGACTGCAAGGAAATCCAACCAGTCCAGCCTAAAGGAGACTAGTCCTGGGTGTTCATTGAAAGGACTGATATTGAAGCTGAAACTCCAATACTTTGGCCACCTCATGTGAAGAGTTGACTCATTTGAAAAGACCCTGATGCTGGGAGGGATTGGGGGCAGGAGGAGAAGGGAACGACAGAGGATGAGATGGTTGGATGGCATCACCGACTCGATGGACATGAGTTTTAGTAAGCTCTGGGAGTTGGTGACGGACAGGGAGGCCTGGCGTGCTGCGGTTCATGGGGTCGCAAAGAGTTGGACACAACTGAGCGAGTGAACTGAACTGATGCTGGAAAAAAACCCTGAAATAATAAGTGGAAGAATGATGAATTGCCTAGAAGGATGTGTTGTGTGCATGCGTGCCTACTCAGTTGTGTCCAACTCTTTGCAGCCCCATGTACTTCAGCCCACAAGGCTCTTCTGTCCATGGGATTTCCCAGGCAAGTATACTGGAGTGGGTTGCCACTTCCTACTCCAGGGGATCTTCCCTGATCCAGAGATCAAATCTATATTTCTTTCATCTCCTGCATTGCAAGTGGATTCTTTACCACTGTACCACCTAGGAAACCCTAGAAGGGTGATGCAATAGTAAATTTTTAAGTCATCATTTCTTCAGTTTTCTTACTGCTTTGCCCAAAGCATTACAGCATCTTTCAAAAATGTATAAAAGAAGTTGGGGGATGCCATCTGAAACATTATGTAAGATGTTACCAATTGAGTTATCTGAGTGAAGAATTGATGACAGTTCTTTATGCTACTATTTTTATAGTTTTTTATAAGTTTTCATTCAACATATTTCATAACCTGTAATCTTTTATTTTCCTCCAGTAATGGCAAAGAGGAAAACTAACAGAGGAAGACGTTTCACAGTTGTCAGAGGAACTATTAGATGAAAGTAATGGGCGTCCCTGGTGGCTTGGTGGTAAAGAATCCACCTGCCAATGCAGGAGATGTGGGTTCAATCCCTGGGTCGGGAAGATCCCCTGGAAAAGGAAATGGCAACTCCAGTATTCTTGCCTAGAAAATTCCACGGACAGAGGAGCCTGGCGGGCCACAGTCCATGGGGTCGAAAAAGAGTTGAACATGACTTAGTGAATAAACAATAACGATGCAACAGATAGCAACACTCTTGGCTGTGATGGTGATGGTAGAACTGATTGCATAAGACAAGCTGATGACTTTGAGGCTTTAGATGATAATATCCTAGATGAATTTTCTCAAACTGAAGAATTTATGAGTGGACAATATATTTCTGAGGGTAGGATGCTGGCTGGAATATGATGTCCTCATCCAGGACTCATTCAACTAGAAGAACTTAGGAATGCAGCATTTTCAACAAGAGTGTAAACCATTACAATTTGCTAAAAGGATGTACAATGGTATTCTACTAAAACTTACTTGACACAGTTTGTAAATGGACAGATGCCCAAAGTTGTGTTTGATGATGTGAGGGCAAAAACCAATAAAAAACCCCAAAGTAATAAGCTAGAACTTTACTTGAGATAAGTCTGTGCATGACAGTTGATGACTAGTCAGTTGCATTTTAAAGGATATTGCTTAATTTTGGTTATATATATCTTCAAAGTCAGGGAGATGTGGAATAAAAATTTGGATTTGCAGCTTAAATTCTCACTAAAATTTCTAATAAAAATGTTTCTAGCTCAGATGTTTAATGATAAGTTTTTCTGGCATACTGGGGTTAAAGGTGAATCACATGTTGTAAAGAAAGCAGTGTTACCATCTCCACATACAAGATGATTGTCCTGAATCACCTTTTTAAAAATTGTTGTCACACTGTAGTATGACATAACTTCATCAAAGCTCACAAAAGGTATATATCAAATGGGATTGACATTATATTAATCCAGATTTCTCAGCCTTGGCCCTATTAATATTTTGGACTGAATCATTCTCTGTCGTGGGGAACTGTCTTGTACACTGCAGTGTGTGTGGTAACATCCCTGGTCTCCATTCATGAGATGCCAGTAGCACCCCTCTTCTGGAATTTTGACAACAAAAAATGTCTTCTAACATTGCCAGATGCACCCTGGAGGGGGGCAAAATCTCCCCAGATTGGAGGACTGCCTCTTCGGAAAAATATGAAACTACTTTTCAGGGGAGGCTTGGGTATCATATCTTGCGGTATTTTGAGGAAAATGGGTTGTTAATTTTGTTGAGCAGTTATTCTAGGTAATGTGGGAAATCTAAATGGATTGACTTTTTCATTCTGGAAACATTTTTCTTTTTTTTCACTTTCTAGCAGATTTAAATCCAGAAGTGGATTTTTGGACAGATTTTGAAGTAGACTGTGACAGGAGTTTTACAGGGTTGAAGTAATTATAGTCACTTGTGCTTTGACAAAAATTTCCTTACTTTTGAAGAGAAGCTTGCCATTTTTTCAAGAGTATTCATTGAAATAAAACTGACCAGGACACATTTTATGTGATTTCACGTGATGTAGTAAGAGAGAATAATTTCAGATTTTTCTTTTACTATATAAATAAAAGATCTTTAAAGTGTGCCTAATTCAAGATAATACCAACACAAAAGCAAGAGGCACTAAAGGGTCAGCCATAAGTTAAATGCATTTCATAAAGAAAGTTGTGTGTTAAAACCCTCCATAATAAGGAGGTATGTTTCATGCACACTATTACTTTGAGCTTATCTTGACTGAAAAAATTCTGTTGTTTCCATTTAAGCCAATGTGTGAAATTTAAATTAAAAGATTCTTTAAAGTTGGATTTTTCCATTTGGATTTTAGTAATGGTGAAGTTTCTGGATTTCTCGGAGGCCAACACTTTATTGTGGTTAAAGACATGTAGTTTGTAAAACTAGAAAATTAGTTTTTATTTTTCTTGTTCTAAATGGGTTAGTTTTTACCCTGCCCTTCTGTCTGGAATGTGTCCCATTCACTCCTCAGTTGTTCTGTCCTACTCCAGAAGACTCCCCTGCAATGTCAGAATTATCCTGCTCTACTTACTTTATTTGGGAATTATGATTACTTTGCCTGATGATTTGGAGCTTTTCCCACTTTTTATTATAATAAATGACCTGATGACTTTTTAGTGTTCTGTGCTATTGTTTGTTCACATTAGGCTTTCTTTACTAGTTTCTATCCCTCAGAGTGCTTCTTTTTTTTTTTTTTTTTTTTTTTAAATTCTGCCTTTTTAGATTAGAGTTTTGATAACAGGTAACCTCCAAATTTGAAACAGTTGGAGACCATAGTCAGAGATGAAAATCATGTCAACTGAATCGGGGCTTGAAAGTAGTTTTCTAACTCTTTCGGCTCCATCATCTGGCGTTCAAATACTTAATGGTTTCGAATTATACTGTACCTCTCTCTAAGGAGGATGCTCTAAGGTCTGTCCAGTATTTCTACTCCAGATATATCATGTATTCCAAGGAGAAAGAGTATCTACCCTTTTGTTCCTTTAACCAGCCATGTGACCTTGAATAAGTCACTTAATTTCTTGGAGTATCAGTTTCCTTCCAGATAGAAGGTTTCTGAGTGCTCAGCCGACAAGAGTGTTGTGAGGAGCTGGTGGCAATCAGATCACAGGACTTGGCTGTTGTGGAGCAGGGAATGTCCCTTTCAGTGCTGGGGCCCCCACCCTGAGCCCAGGGATTGGCACTCGGGAACTCTTTGTAGGATGGATAAATAGACAAAAATTTTATATAGCTATTTACTGCCTATAAGTCCAAGTTACTATAATATTTTAATTCATCCTGTATACTCCCATACCCTAATTCATCCCTAATTTTCAAAATATAACTACCTTCTCCCTATAGGATCTTTCTCAGTGTACACATTTCTACTCCCTTCCCAGTTGACACTGCTTGTTTGTATCACTTGTGAACTAGTTTGTATTACTAGCTTTTCCTCCTACGATTTGATATTTTATAGTTGACACCCACATACACACACTACCTGGATTTTACTCTTTCTATTTTTACAGTACTTGTTTTATTATATATCCACCTTTCCATTCCATCATCTATTAATCCAAACTAATTTCTTGGTGATATTCTAAGTACATTTCACACATTGGTACACTCTTTTGGGGGGGCCCTTGGCAGTGAAAGTGCAGAGTCCTAATCACTGGACCTCCAGGGAATTCTCTATACTTTTATCTAAGTGCTTGAGCATGCATCTCCTTATCTAGAGTTCAATACTTGTTTCTAGAATTTGCACACAATGAAATGCAGAAATATTAAAAGACTACGTTGTGTATGTGTTGAGAGCATACTGTATATATTCTGTAGCTCATTTTTTTTTTCACTATTCTGCCTTTCCCTTTAGATGAACCCTAATCCTTCTAATTACTACATAGTTTTCTAAATATGGGTGGATTCAGTTTACTTAGCTATTGATAGATGTCTAAAATTTTCATACTTTGCTGCAGTAAATATATTTAGCAGATACATAGGATAGAGACCTAGAAGTGGAATTGTTAGGTAGTTAAAGGGTATGCACGTTTTCAATTTGATTTAAAAATTTAATAAAAGCCTGGAAGTTGCCAACCAAATAGTCTTTACCAGTTACCACCAGTAGTGTCTCCTTGTACTCTCACCTACACTGAATATCATCATTCTCTTTTTAATTTTTGCTAGTTCCTTTGGGTAATCATTTTACTTTATATTACTAGTGAGGCTATATATGATCTTTCCAGCTAGCTGGGATTCCGTGACCAGGGATCGAACCCACCCCCACCATCCACCCACATTGGGAGCATGGAGTCTTAATTGATCATTGGACCATCAGGAAAGTCCCTCCAACTAGCTTTCAAACTTTTCTAGGGCAAGGGTTGAAATCTTCTACCACCTTCATATCTAAATATTTGCTAAATGAGTGAATGAGTGCTGCCAGAGCATTCCTGCTGTTGGGTAAGGCTGAAGAAAGGATGAATGAGGTAAGTGTGTGAGAAGTTAAAGAAAGCAGAAGTTGCTCAACGTGTGTGTGTGTGTTAAATTAGTAAAGGAACTCTTCTTTCCTGTTTGTCTTCTCTTCTGTGTGAGGTAGGATAGTGAGATGGTTAAGAATCCAGGCTCTGGAAGCAGGTTTCGTGGATTCATAGCTGTGCAGCATTGGGCAGTTTACTGAATCTTTGTGCTTCAGTTTCCTTATTTGTAAAATAGAGAATAGTATCACCTTGCTTACAGGGTTGTTGAATGGATTAAATTATTACTGGTAAATTGTGTAGAATAGTGCTTAACACTCAATATATGCTGCTGTTATGTTAATTATTATCTTTCCCTTCTGCATATGCAGTATTTGAGCATCTGTGATGAGTGTCTGGAAGGTGAGAAATGCAGACAAAGTTGAAAAGTACTCTATCTTGAAGAAGCTTACAGACTTCAGGCTTCTTTAGAGGAGTGGAAAAACATTTTGATAACCTGGATCATAGGGTGGGATTGCAAGGATATAATTGGTGAGTTAAATTGTCCCCACAATTAGTGAGAAAGAATTTTGAAGGCTAACTTAAGGAATTTGGATTTTTTTTTTTTTTTTTTTTGGCTGCACTGTATGACCTGTGGGATTTTAGTTCCCCAACCAGGGATTGAACCCAGGCCCCTCAGCAGTGAGCCTGCCAAGTTGGGTTTCCACCTGGGGACCTCCAGGGAAATCCTGGATTGATGGATTTACAACTGGATTGGATTTGCATTTGAGGCCAACCATTTTAAAAGCAGTGTAGACTGGATGGGAAGGAGGCTGGAAGGTGTTGGTAATGGAGAATGGTAAGGTCCCAAAATGAGGAGTTGCCTGTATGACTAGGGGAGAAGCAGTTGATTTGAGAATCATTTAGGGAATAGAATTAAGAGTGGTAATTGTTCAAGAAGTAACGGGCAGTTCACAGAAAGTACAGACCTTGGCAGCCCCTTCAGTGTCACAGAGATTGTCTGGAAGGCAAACTCCAGAGGCAAATGCAGTTAACTGCTTTATAGAATCACACTTTATAAAGGAAATGACATTTTAATAGCTAAAAGATAGGACATGGTCTCAGAATAAAGCATAGTTCTCTAATACTTAACCTTTGGAAAACTCAACTGCAGCCTCCTCCCCCTTCTTTTTCATCTCCTATAGACTTGTCCGTAGACCAGCATTTGGGAATAGCTTCCCATGTGGGGCAGTGGTAAAGAAGCTGCCTGCCAATGCAGGTGACTCAGGTTCAATTTCTGAGTCAGAAAGGGCCTCTGAAGAAGGAAATGACACCCCCCTCCAGTATTCTTACCTGGAGAATTCTATGGACAGAAGGGAGCTAGGCGGGCTGCAGTTCATGGGATGGCGAAGAGTGGGACACAGCTAGCATGCATGCACACAGAGTAGTCTAATTACATCCTTTTGCAAGTAAGAAAACAGGACCAAAGTTACATAGCTTCAAGTCAGTTCAGACTAGA
Source organism: Odocoileus virginianus (assembly GCF_023699985.2). Classification (NCBI taxonomy): domain Eukaryota; kingdom Metazoa; phylum Chordata; class Mammalia; order Artiodactyla; family Cervidae; genus Odocoileus; species Odocoileus virginianus. The sequence goes on along the minus strand of NC_069689.1, from coordinate 1,339,032 downwards.
ATCCAGGTCTTGACAGGTACTCTAGTCTTTTTTCCATAGTCTGTGCCGTGATCTTCTGATCTAAATTTGGTTTTCCATTTATGAGGTATCGACTGGCTTTTGGTTCCAGCGATTAATCTCAGGTGTGTTTAAGCATCTAGGTTCCATGCCAATAGAACCCAAGATCAAGCTATGATCTAGATCATGGGTTTATATAGAAGTAACAGCCAAGAAGTCTTTAAGACTTTTCACGCTGTTCATTTATTAGACTTACTCCCAAATAGGTTGAGATTGAGTGTTCATAGTCAGTTGACTGGCAGTTCTTAAGTATAAATAGCATGTGTAAATCTATATTTCTAACTTCTTAATATGTCTGAAAAATTTTGAAATACTGTGCTAAATATGCTACTTCATACTAGAAAAGCCTGGGAAGACATAATCAGTTAAGACATTTTAAATTATTTCCCCTCGGCAGCCATCAGCAGTTTGTTTTCAACTCCAGTTAACTGAATTCAACATATTATCATATAAATTTGGGAGACCGTCCTTTGATCTAAATTTATAGTCAATAGGAACTTCCTGGCAATTCAGTGGTTAAAACTCCACACTTCCTATGCAAGGGGCTTGGGTTCAATCCCTGGTAGGGGGACTAAGTAAGATCTCATATCCCTCACAGCAAAAAATACAGTATAATCTGCAGAAAGATTAATTATGGCTTGAGATGTACAGAAAGATAATATTGAAAATGGCTGGCTTGCAGATGAAACAGTTGTGCTCCTGTGTCAGAATCTAACTTAGGTTTGTGAGAACAACCCAAGATTCTCTTTCAGGGCTGAGCACCCGAGTGACAGGCATGTCGAAGATGATGGTGAAGCAGCCCCGAGGAGTCCTTGTGAGGATTGCTTCCCCTCAGGGCATGCACATTCCCAGGAAATGAGGAAAAGAGAGATTTGGGTGTGTTTAGAAAGTAGGTAACCCACTTCCCCCCAATTTTAAAAAGAATCTTGCTTTAGATGGAAAGGGGAGTGGCTTGTGAAGTCTATTACTGTATTTTTAATCTTCTCACCACAGCAGTGGTATCTTTCTTAAGCTATTTTTTGTGACCAGAAAAGTGGTAGGGCTTGGCCCCATTTTGTCTTTGGCTGACTAGACCTCTCTTTCTTATTGATATGCTTGTATTAATGATACCAACGTTGGAAGAGCTCCGAAAAGACCCATCTGGATTCCTGGCCAGAGTGTTACTAGACTTTGTGTGCTGCGGGAAAGGAAGTATTCCCGTACAGGGGGATTATTAAACTAGGGGGTTCTGGAATCACTTTAGGATTTGAGAGTATAAGGAGAAAACTCATTAATGATCAGTTTCAACCTTATTTTATTTTTTAAGAAATAAATTTACATGGAAGGAGGAGCTTATTGGGATGTACATAGTTTCTTAAATTGGCAAGTTTACAACCATTGTCTTACTACTGGCCTAGTATTCTTTCTATGATACCATTTAATTGTTGAAACATTTCATACTTTAAAAATTAGACCACAATTATAGTACTAGCTTTTGAGAGGAATTAGGAAGAAACACTTGAATGTTTTTATAGCCGGTGAATAATATAATTAATATTAGGGATGATGGCACTTGAGAAAACCAGAGAGTAAAGAAAGGTGTATTTGTGTGTTTCTAAATTGGAGGAATAGCCTCCAAAAATATTTCAACTCTGCAGTATCAAGGTAATTCAAACTGGGTTGTTATTTACATTTTTGTCTCTCAGTTATGATAATCTGTCCACTGTTGGGAGTGTGTGGTCCCCCATGCACTTAAACTGCCCAGTGATCATCTCCAGATGCAGTAGATAGTCATTGACTCCAGGAGTTGAACTTTTGGGTACCTGGTTGTGCACGTTACATTGGAGTGTGAACTGGTTTGCATGTTGTTGCTTTTGGTTTCTGCAGGTTTTGTAGTGCATCCCTGAGCATGAGCGCAGAATGAAGCGACGTTTGGATGACCAGGAGTCACCGGTGTATGCGGCCCAGCAGCGTCGGATTCCTGGTAGTGCAGAGGCTTTTCCTCACCAGCACCGGGTGCTTGCCCCAGCCCCTCCCGTGTATGAGGCGGTGTCTGAGACCATGCAGTCAGCCACGGGGATTCAGTACTCCGTGACTCCCAGTTATCAGGTAAGCTGGAGCCCAGCAATGGACTAGGGTGAAGGAAGAACGCTGGTGATTCATCCAGTTGCAGAGTTTTTATTAAACATTCGGGTATTAAAAATCTATTTATGGGATATATGTAAGGTATTAAAAATAATGTAAACAATGTACACCTGTGTATTTACTACACACATTTTTTTAAAGAGTGTTGCTGTAACATTTGAAGTTCATCGTGTCTTTCCATGGTCCCTTTTGCTTTTCTGTCCTTTTAGAGGTAGCCACTAATCTGAACTGTATTTATTATTTCCGTGACTTTCCTTAGTGTTCTAAAGTCTTTCTTCTCCCTGGTTGAAGTGTCTTTGGCTGACGGTGCTGTGTTGGTTTCTGCTGTACGGCTCAGTGAGTCAGTTGTGTGTGTGCATGTATCCACGCTTTAGCTTCTTTCCCCACGCAGGCCAGTACAGAATATTGACTAGGATTCCCTGTGTTATATGAAACCATTTTATTTATACATATAGACAATAAAGTTGTTTAGTTTGGGTATTTTTGAACTTGTATCTAAAGTAAAAATGTATATTTTCTTCTTGGATTCATTTTTTTTTTTTTACCCATTCAGTGTGGTTCCTAAGACTTATCCATTTTCATATATGTGACCAATTAAGTGGAATTTTCACTCGGTTATGAGTTACATGAATATATTCAATTAATTTATCCATTCTTCTGTTGATAGAGTATCAAGCTGTTTCCAGGCTTTTCCTGTTAGACAGGAGCTGCAGTGAGTATTCGAAGATTTTCCTAGTACAGTAGTACTCACAGTGGCAATCCCTGGCAAGATAAGCTTGCACCAGACTATGAGTTGGTGCACTACATATTTTATCAAGAAGGGTTTGCTATGGAAATAAAAAAAGGCAGTGGAATAAAGCAGTGTATTTATTAGTGAAGTAGTTGGTTTGCATTCTGGTGCAAGCTACTTATTTTTGCAGACCATTCTTCAGGTCTGCTTATTTAACTTCTATGCAGAGTACATCATGAGAAATGCTGGGCTGTAGGAAGCACTAGCTGGAATCAAGATTGCTGGGAGAAATATCAATAACCTCAGATATGCAGATGATACCACCCTTATGGCAGAAAGTGAAGAAGAACTAAAGAGCCTCTTGATGAAAGTGAAAGAGGAGAGTGAAAAAGTTGGCTTAAAGCTCAACATTCAGAAAACTAAGATCATGGCATCTGGTCCCATCACTTCATGGCAAATAGATGGGGAAACAGTGGAAACAGTGGCTGACTTTATTTTTTTGGACTCCAAAATCACTGCAGATGGTGATTGCAACCATGAAATTTAAAAGTGCTTACTCCTTGGAAGGAAAGTTATGACCAACCTAGATAGCATATTAAAAAGCAGAGACATTACTTTGCCAACAAAGGTCCGTCTAGTCAAGGCTATGGTTTTTCTAGTAGTCATGTATGGATGTGAGAGTTGGACTATAAAGAAAGCCAAGCGCCGAAGAATTGATGTATTTGAACTGTGGTGTTGGAGAAGACTCTTGAGAGTCCTTTGCACTGCAAGGAGATCCAACAAGTCCATCCTAAAGGAGCTCAGTCCTGGGTGTTCATTGGAAGGACTGATATTGAAGCTGAAACTCCAATACTTTGGCCACCTGATGCAGAGAGCTGACTCCTTTGAAAAGACCATGATGCTGGGAAAGATTGAGGGCAGGAGGAGAAGGGGACAACAGAGGATGAGATGGTTGGATGGCGTCACCGACTCAATGGACATGGGTTTGGGTACACTCTGGCAGTTGGTGATGGATAGGGAGGCCTGGCGTGCTGTGGTTCATGGGGTCGCAAAGAGTAGGACATGACTGAGCGACTGAATTGAACTGACCTGCAGGTCTGAGGACATAGTAGGAAGTTTGAGTGTCTAGGAGAGGGTTTGCTGGGCCATAGGATATATACATCTTCACCTTTAGCAGGTAACATCAAATTGTTTTTCAGAGCTGTCCCAGTTTATTTCTGTTTACTCCAGCACTGTATATTCCTGTCATTGCATATCCTGATCAACACTGATCATTCATCTCTTTTCTGTTCACTCTTTTTTGTAAAAATATAAGAAATTTATGTTTTTCCCTTTTTAGTTATGAAAGTAAATGTCACCGTTTTTAAAAAAAAAGGATATAATGTGACTTCTTCCTCTGAACCCTCAGACTTAACCCCATTGGGTGCATTTCTCGGGTATTCAGAGTTTTCTCTGCATATGCAGGCATGTTTATTTACCTTTCTAATTATCTCGATGCACTTCTCTCTTTACATAATTTAGGTCATACAGTGTATACTGTTCTTTCTTTTCACTTAATATGTAGTGGACAACTTTGCACTTGAATATATGTATGCTGCTGCTGCTAAGTCGCTTCAGTCATGTCTGACTCTGTGCGACCCCATAGACAGCAGCCCACCAGGCTCCTCCATCCCTGGGATTCTCCAGGCAAGAATACTGGAATGGGTTGCCATTTCCTTCTCCAGAATATATGTATGGATCCAAGTAATTAAATATATATATATATTTATTTACTCATCTGCTCCAGGTCTTAGTTGCAGCATGCGGGATCTTTAGTTGTGGCATGTGAACTCTTAGTTGTGGCATGTGGGATCTAGTTCTCTGACCAGAGATTGAGCCTGGGCCCCCTGCATTGGGAGCTTGGTGTCTTAGCCACTGGACCACCAGTATATATCCCAAGTAATTTTTTAAAAAATCATTGCATATATAATATTCCATTCCAGGTCAGTCAGAACCATAACTTATGTAGTCTAGAGAGGCACAGGTTGGGCTGGCACAGGAGTTCCCTGGTAGCCTGGTGGTTAGAATTCTGGGTTTTCACTGCTGTGGCACGGGTTCAGTCCCTGGTCAAGGAGCTTAGCCCCTGCAAGCCATGTGGTGCAGCCAGAAAAAATAAAGTAAAAATGAAAAAATAAAAAGGTTTGACTGTTACTGGTAATATAAATTGGTTTAATCTTCCTTGAGAGCGATTTGATAGTTTGTATCAGAGTTGTTATTTTTTTACCTAGCAATTCCGTATCTAGGAATTATAAGAAAACAGTCAAGAAAGAGGGAAACCTGGATGAAGTAGGAGATGGTAATTCCTTAGGTGTCACTCCCCCACTGGAGCCCGCCTTGAAGCAATATAGTACCTTCCTATGGGGCCAGGTGGCGCAGTCAGAGGACTGCTACAGATCACATCACTAGATTAGGACTTGAAGGAAAGAAAGGTAGTGTGTTTTCCTTGGCTGATTACTTTTGTCTGAACTAGTTCACGACTTTCTCCTACACCTGGGATAATCACATTTATTCCTATACCAGAAACTATAACGTGCTCTTATAAAACCAGCCGTCACAAATATTTGTAAATGCTAGTTAAGTCTTACAAAAACCCATTCAGTATGTGCATGTTGTAATATAAAAAGCTCAGAAACATATAACTCTTCTTACAAGTATTAGAGCTTTTTGAATCGTCTAAATAGTTTCTTTTTACTCCTAATGTTTATTGTTTCTGTGGATTTGTAAATAGTTGCTCTATTTCCCACCTTCTACTCTGCCCAGGGTAATCTTTGTAAATCTGTGGGGACTTGGGGAAAAAAACATTCTTAAGTTGTAGTGCTTAGTTTACATTGTTTTAAAGTGTCATGTTATTTAGTCTCCTTACCTTGGAGATGTGGCATATCAGGTGTATTGTCCTTAGTTGTTTTCTGTAGTGATTAGAGTTCTGAAATAGGAACATTTTTAAAGCTTTGGAAATTTTATATAACACTTTTTGCAATAGAAATAGAAGGAAATGGGCTTATACTTTTATTTTAACCCTAAACTTTTAAGAGGACAAGAGGGAGTAGATAAGAAATATGTTTCATGTTAGACCACCAACAGTTTGGAAAATTTAAAAGTTTTATTTTAAAAGTAGCAAATAAGGGGAATTCCCTGAGTCCTAGTCAGGTGGCTAGAGACTTGGAGCTTTCACTCCAGGAACAAATAACAATATACAGAATAAATAAAACAAAATAAAAATATTCTCTAACCCTACCGTCACAAAATAAAATGGTCACATTTTACTATATATTTGTTGTCTAGGATTTAAAATTTTATTATTTTTTTTTTCTGAACGTAAATTTTTTTATTCTAGTATAGTTGATTTGCAATGTTGTGTTAGTTTCAGATGTACAGCACAATGTGTGTGTGTGTGTGTGTGTGTGTGTGTATAGGATTCTTTTCCATTACAGTTTATTACCAGATCCTGAGTATAGTTCCCTGTGCTATACAGTAGGTCTTTGTTGGTTATCTGATTTATATATAGTATGTGTATATGTTAATTACAAACTCCTGATTTATCCTTAGTGTATTATATATACTGCTTTGTGTAATATGCTTTAAAAAATTATTTAAAAGTTTAAATTCATATGCAACACATGAATACATTCAGTTTATGGATTGTGAACATTTTTAAGTGTTAAAATATTTGCCTATCTATCAGTGCTATTCAAACTGTGGTCCACAGATGGTTGATATGAATACTTTCATACTAGTCTGTAATGAAATAAGAACAGAAATGGAGTGTTTAGAAACTTCTTTAGCAATTGGACATTGTAATTTTATGTCTGTAAAACCTTGTAATAAAAAATAGGGGCTTATGTATTTTTATCTCACATTATATATAGTAATTCATTTTTCTTGTATTTCATAAAAGTAGTAGTCCATGAAGGATCAGAACTTAAGAAACAAGAAAAACTGGTCCTTCGCCACAGATAGTTTGAGATATACCGAGCTATATAATTTTTAATAGCTGTAGAATTCTGCTATAAGATGGGTGGGCTATAGTTTATTTCACCAATTCTCTTTTGTGGGAAATTTGGGTTTCTGGTAATCTTTCTGCATGTGTGTTCTTTGGAGGCGTTTGGGGAAGAACGCACAAGCCTTGAAGCTTCTCATCGGTGTTTCGTCTGTTCTAGGTTTCAGCAGTGCCGCAGAGCTCCAGCAGTCATGGGCCCACCATCGCAGCGGTGCATAGCAGCCATCATCACCCCACAGCCGTGCAGCCCCATGGAGGCCAGGTGGTCCAGAGTCACGCTCATCCGGCTCCACCAGTTGCACCAGTGCAGGGACAGCAGCAGTTTCAGAGACTCAAGGTGGTATTCCGCCCCTTCCGTTTCTCTCTTAGCAGGCATCATTGACTTCAGCTTGTTACTAGTGGTGGTACAGCTGTTTACAGTAGGCTGGGGGCTGAATGACAGGAAGCCTTACTTGTTTGTTTTGAAACCTATTTAGATTTCCTGTCTTAGCACCTTGTGCCTGATCCAGAGAATACATTCAAGAGATGTTTTTGGAATGAATGTGTGGTATTCAAACGTTCCAGGATTGAGGAGCTATTTTCATATGAAATAAAGTCCATTTTTGGATGCCTGCTTTTGAACTCTTCAGTTCTTAGCGTGGAATAAGGTTTTATTAACATACACATGGTTGACTATAGTCCTGTATGGTAAATGGACCCAAGTATTATGGTTTAATCTTCTTATTCTTCATGACTAGCTGAATTGGCTAGCATCATCAAGTCCATCCTTAGTAAATCACATGCTCCTTTCGGGAAACCTTTATGAAGTTTGGGAAAGGCTGTCGTTGTGAGTAAAAAGTCAGTGTTTTCATCTGATCTACTGAGTGTATGCTGTAGGTTTTCAACACTTTGAAATTCATGCATCCATGGAGAAATGAAACTTTCATTTCCAGCTAACCTTCTCTCTCTGTTTAGCTGAGTGTTACTTTTCCAAATGTGTGATTATGCTAGTAAGTTTTCCAGATTTCTTTTTTTCCCCCTAGTTTTTATATAAAATTTTAAATCAAGTGCAAGAAGTATAAAACTGAAGACCTATAAAGAGATAAGATGTTGTATCTTTATTTGGTCATACAATTGTAATTATATCAAGTAGCTTGCAAGTAAAAATGAACAATGTATCCTTAAAGGACACATCTGTGTGTAGCAGATATTTCATCTCTCTCTTTTTTTGGTACTTAATCTAGTTCTCCCTGACTCCTGCCCTCATTGTTTTGGACTCGCAAGAACTTTTTAACATTGGCCTAAAGAAATTAAATGTTACATAAATAAAAGCACACCAAAGCTAGAGGGATTTTGTACAATTTACTCTGTATATTAGCTTAAGTAATTACGAGTTGACTACGCATAAACATAGTCCTAAAGAGAGTAGAAATTATTTGGGCCTGAAACTTTACTCTGGGCTCTGTGTTTGGGAAAATTTTGTAAGTTATATCAATGTTTTCCTTAAAGCATTTTTACTTTCTGTTTGTAGAGTGGTGGCTGTATACCAAGATGTATTATTGTTACAAACTTAGAACTTCACCAAGTCCTGAAAAAAATTTTTAAGTTGGTTTGGTGTGACTAAATTCCATATTAATACTATATTTAGCAATTGATACCTTAATGTTGCAAAAGCACTTATAACTTAATTATTACACTAACAAAAAATGTACATTTATTTGTATATCCTTTTTCCAGTCAGCCCTGTCAAAGCACGGCGCCTATTTTATTCTCCTTCCTCACTCGGCTATAAGTATATAGGGTGTGCTTTGTATGTTTTATAGGTGCTGTCAAGGAAGCAAGAAAGGGCTTTAGAGTTGGGGTTATAGAGTGAGTCACAGGTTGAGTTAGGTTTTCTTGCTCTGTTCTCTTGGTTACAAGCTCTTGAATGTGATTCCTGGACGTAATAACTTGTTGAATTTCCTATCTAACAAGGAGAGGTAAAATGGTTTCTTGTGCCTCCGTGTAATTTCATTTAATTTTCTCACATCGCTTGCCATTTTTGGATCAGTCTTAAAATGTTTTACAAGCATTTGAACCAACTTCAGTAAACCATTTATATTCTATAATAAGGAAGTGTTCAGTGAGAACTCTTAGCTTATTTCATGCATCGACATTGTCTATACTTCTTCTTTGTCTTTGGCAGATTAATGACAAGGAAGATTTGAATAATTATTTGTTGAATGCCAGCAGCGTACATATTTGGCACATATTTAGCAAGTTCTCTATACAGTTATTTGCTTGTCTCCCCAACAACGTTGTGAACTCCAGGAGGTTGGGGACCTTACTAATAAATGCCTGTTGAAGTGAGCCAGGAAGATGCATCAGCAGACTCTTAAGACCCGCCCCACATGCCTCCTTAAACCTGTAGCTTTCAAATGATTCCTTCCAAGTTGTGTTCTTCTAAGTAATGATTGCTAGAACTGTATACATGCTTTGATAAAAGAGTTGTACTGTACTAATTTTTAAACAGTGGTTCATTATGACCTATACCTTTTTCTTCCAGACACACAGACATCATGTATACTTTGCTTCTTCAGGTTTCAGCACTTTTTCTCTCTGTGTATTTATTGTATTACATGGTAGAGTGCTTGTTTTTGTTTCTTATTTTTTGTATGTTTATTTTTGATAACTCTTCTGTTGTGACTGTGAATACTATTCTTAAATATCTTCCAAAGTTTTTCCCTTCTGCAAACTTACTGAGTTTTAGGTTCCATCAATTTGGTCACTAATGAAACATTTCAATATGGAAAATTCTGAATATTGAATTTCAACAAAAATTGTCATGTTATTTATAAACTACCAAAAGACCAACCTCCAGTGAGTTGGTATCGACCAGGTATACACACAGTGCTCTGGCAACACAAATGCTCTCGTTAACCATGGCTATAGTGGAAGTTCGGGCAACTCTTGAGCTACTGCTCTTTAATGGCTTATTTGATCATAAAGATTCTGTTTCACAACATGTCACAAGAGTAATGCTTGTCAAATCAGATGTTTACTTGTGAAACTTTCCTAAACTTGCTGTTATATAGAATTAAAAATAATCCCATAGTATGTAGGATACACCTAGTGGGCAGTTCCCTTAGATATCTCCTGAGTAACTAAAACTCAGGTTGTCCTAGATCACACTTGTAACTTTCTGGCCCTTCAAACTTATTCCTCTTTGTGAATGCCCACATGGTGTATAATTTAGTGAATGCCCTCTCTGCCTTATCTTCCATATACAGTCAGTCAGCCCCCAAACCCTGTCACTTCTGTCTCCTAAAAAGCTTTTGAGTCTGTCCAGTTCTCTCTTTTTGTTTGGTCAGTACTGTAATTTATGCCACTCCTGTTCACACATGAGTTAACCTTATAGTGTGACTGGTTTTCCTACCTCCTTTTCATCATCTGTTTTTCCTGCACCAACTCGTTCTCAGTATTGTAGCCAAATTGATACACTAAAGTGCAGATGATAAAAATCTGAATTGCCTTCTAGATCTAAAAATCTAGATCCTTTTAGGGTCTAGATCTTGCATCGTCTCCTGTGTCATCTATCATCACTCTTCCTACCACCATTTCTTCTTTTCACCACAGATCCTCTAGCCAAACTAAACTGTTTTCACATTTCCATATATACCAGATGGTGTCGCATCTGCAGTTTTGCCCATGCTGCTTCCTCTGACTTTCTTCATGGGTCTTCATTTTTGCTAACTTGTACTCATCCACAGGACTCAGATCAGACACCATTTCTTTAGGAAGCCCTCTGGTATGTCCCCATAGGTTGGTTGGTTGGTTTATTTTCTTGTGTGTGGAGGGGTTCCCTTCCCATGTGCTCTCTGGGCATTTGGTGATTGCCCACTTTCCCACTGTGTTATTACTCCCAGCTGGATGTGGAATGAACTTCTGTACAGCAGGGCATACCGTGGCTTATTTATCATTAATTCCTTAGGACCTCACGTTGGTCCTGGCCTAGCATGTTGTTGCTTCTTAGTAAATATTTATGAAATGAATAAATGAATGAATAAGTGAATGACGTATGGATGTGTTATTCTTCACTAATAATTCTGTGCAGAACTATTCAAAGCAAGGTTACAGATTTTATGAGTTAATTTTTATTTTAAGCTTGAGTTATATTACTGGTACCCATGTTAATTTTTAGTGTTTTTAATGTATGTTTACTATATGTTTCTATTTCATTTAATATGCTGATTTTATTTAGGTATAAATCAATCTTGTAGAAGTAATTCTTGCCTGGCTTTTCTCTTAATAACCTTGAGATTTGTTCCTGCCTCAGGTGGAGGATGCACTATCCTACCTTGACCAAGTGAAGCTGCAGTTTGGTAGTCAGCCTCAGGTCTACAATGACTTCCTTGACATCATGAAGGAGTTTAAATCTCAGAGGTAAAAGATACATGTAGTTGTACTTGAGAATTTTGCTTTGTTATTTTGGTTCTGGAAGGAGGATGTAGCTTATTCTCATCTGCTGAATGATAAAGGGCTCTTTGGAGGGGGTTGTGTTTTTATTTCCATGGGTCATGTTTTTGTTTTATATATTGTTATATAAAAATTGCAGGCCCAACACCTTTATTTTCTGCATATTGATAAATTTTTCTTAGTACTTAATCTCAGTCAGGGAAGTAAACTGGTAATGATTAGGCTACTTGCTTTTTGGATTAACTTAAGATACCCTAATATTCTGGCATGGTTCACTATTATAAAAGAGTAACTCATCTGAACAGTGTATATAGATACATAACTTACACTGGTGTATCAGGGGTTGGTTCTTGCATGGGAATTGGAGTTGAAGACTTACTGCCTAAGTATTTGTTTCATGGGACTGTTAGCATGTTTGAATGTCTATTCTGACCAAGCCTCTTTGGTTATGAAGATAAATGGCTTTGAATTTCAGAGGTCTTTGGGTGTGGTTAATTTTGTAATATTCAGGTTGATTTTTATTTTCCTGTATAGAGAACCTAGTGGAATGTGAATTTTGTCTTGCCAGGGTGCTTTGTCAAGCTTGCAACTTTAATATTTGTGTTTTTTTCTTTTTTTAAATCAGCATCGACACTCCAGGAGTGATTAGTCGTGTGTCCCAGCTGTTCAAAGGCCACCCTGACCTGATCATGGGCTTCAATACCTTCTTGCCCCCTGGCTACAAGATTGAGGTGCAAACCAATGACATGGTGAATGTGACAACTCCTGGCCAGGTTCATCAGATCCCAACCCATGGCATCCAGCCCCAGCCTCAGCCACCACCCCAACATCCTTCCCAGCCTTCAGCCCAGTCAGCCCCAGCACCTGCCCAGCCAGCTCCTCAGCCCCCACCTGCCAAAGTCAGCAAGGTGAGCACTTGGAAAACTCTGCACCATGTGAAATGCATCCCTAGAAAGCACCCTCCTTTGACATTTTCCCTTCGTATATAAGGCTTAGATAGATAACACAAGTTAAAATTTCATCAGAGAAGATGCAAGTCACATTCCTATAAAGTGGCTCACATTTACACACCACATAGTTATATATCTGTTTAAGTCTATACATCAGCAACCTGCATGGACTCTCTTGCCCCCAACTTCTGCTGTTTGAACCCATGAGCATCCCAAGAAGTGACAGCTTTGTGTAATAGTACTTTGATAACACAGGCAGAAATGGTCAGCTTATGATCAGATTACACTGTTTTCTGTATGGTCATCATTTTACAAAAAGTTACTCTGTTTACCAGATTAGGCCATATCAAGCTAAGCAGAAGATCTTGATGATGATGATGATGATGAGGTGTCCTTAGTACAGAACTCTACTGATACAGTAGCCATGAGTCACATATGGCTATATTTAAATTAATTAAAATAAATTTAGTTTTTCAGTTGCACCAGCTACATTTTAAGTGCTCACTGGTTTCATGTGGCTAGTGGCTATTGTGCAGAATAATGCAAATAAAGAACATTTCCATCACCTCAGAGAGTCTGCTGGGCAGAGTTTGTTTAGAAGACTTTTTTATGTGGCATTAACTGCAGCAATTGAATTGTCTTTTTTGACATTAAAAATCTATGTAGAAAAAGGTTTTTTTCCTATTCTGTTTGCACCTGTTAAGCAAGGAAGCTTAAAAATTGCATATTAAAATTCTTCCCTGTAATTGGAGATGTCACCCACTTTTAAGATTGTGTTTAGAAAATTTAAGGCTGGAATTTTTGTATTACAATGTATGAACCCTCTGCTCTTGCCACCCCTGCTCAGTGTGATTTGAGCTGGGCTAAGATGGCCTAGCCAGAGTGAATAAAGTATATATGTTAATCAGACACCTTGTTTCTCTTTACTTTGAACTTTCTTTCCTGTGTTAAACCATCTGTATTCCTGAGGAGAATAAAGACTTTTTTCTTTTTAGCCTTCCCAACTACAAGCACATACTCCAGCCAGTCAGCAGACTCCCCCACTCCCACCATACGCGTCCCCACGTTCTCCACCTGTCCAGCCTCATACACCAGTGACAATCTCGTTGGGAACAGCCCCGCCCTTGCAGAACAATCAGCCTGTGGAGTTTAACCATGCCATCAACTATGTTAATAAGATCAAGAACAGGTTCCAGGGCCAACCAGACATCTACAAAGCGTTCCTGGAGATTTTGCACACATATCAGGTAAGACAGTTGCCCTTTCAGCCTGTCTTAACCAGTTTGCCTTCTGGGGACAACTAGTCTGAGAAGAACTAGTTATTGTGGACACAGTTGTGTCCACTAATTCTTACTGGTAGTTAACCAGTTAGAAATTGTGATGTGTGTTTGTAAAGCCAGTTTGATTTACCTGACTTTAATTGCCTTGTAGCAGCCAGTTAGGATTTTTAAAGTCACTGCTCTGTGAAACAGTGCTATTTATCTGGAAGTTTAAAGAATGATTTGTACATAGTTAAAGTACAATAGAAGGAGAAATTTCTCTAATATTTTGTGTTTTATCAGTCGGTAGTGATCCCCTGATCTTTCACACACACTGCTCTGGTTTTCAAAAGGAATTGTCAGCCACCATCTTCCACTCCTTTCTCAACTTCAAAGTTTGAAGCCAAAAACAGGTGCTAAGAACATAGACTTTCGTCTTAACTGCAGTCCAAATAGATAACATACAAAGCCCCTACCAGGCTTCTCAGAAACTGTGTGCAAAAGCAGGTCATTCAAAATAGTGCCCCTTTAATATGATCTCTTCCCGTTTGCAATTTCCTATTAGAAAGAGCAGCGAAATGCCAAGGAAGCTGGAGGAAACTACACTCCAGCGCTGACTGAGCAGGAGGTGTATGCCCAGGTGGCTCGTCTCTTTAAAAATCAGGAAGATCTGTTGTCAGAGTTTGGACAGTTCCTACCAGATGCCAACAGCTCTGTGGTAAGTTATTTAGAAGAACTACACAATTGAGAATAGTTGTGATAAGTTAGGAAGCTGGAATCAGAAGGATACTCTTTCGAAATAACTTGCTTTGATAAGAGCACTCATCTCTTTCATGTGTTCTTAATTAGCTTTTAAGCAAAACAACTGCTGAGAAGGTCGATTCCGTGAGAAATGACCACGGAGGCACGGTGAAGAAACCTCAGCTGAACAACAAGCCGCAGAGGCCCAGCCAGAATGGCTGCCAGATTCGCAGGCACTCTGGAACGGGGGCCACCCCTCCAGTGAAGGTGAGGAGGTCGCAGCTGCTCATTGTGACTTTCAGGAACGGTAGTAGCAGACAGTGCACAAGGCTGACACTTGGATCCTGGATATTTGAAGTTAGTTGGTGTGTGTCACAGAAACTCAGTTCAAATCTTTTTATCTGGCTTTGCGAAGGAATGTTAGACTACTAATTGCTCCGATTACTTTTGAGTTCTTACAGGTTTTCTTTATAGTTTCTCCCTTCTTTGCTGTTAGCTCTCATCTATTTCTTTGTTTCCTGCCAAGGGTTTCTGAGACTTAATTTTTCCTACCTTGTACTAAGAAAGAAGCTGATTAAATTGATAATTGTTTCCAAAATAAGTCAGTGTTCTCTGAGGTCCTCTTGTGAGTAAAGTGCAAATGCTTTGTGGGATCTCCTAGGTCTAGAGCCTGTTCTGCGCAAGGTTCTTTGTTGGGTTGCCAGATCTTATCTGTATCATCTTAATCTCCAAGGAAGGACTTTGGGGGGGTGCAGCAGAGGGCGGTCTTAAACTCCTGTTGGTGACTTATCATGGTGCTCCTTGTTAGGGTCAACACTGATGGTCTGCCTGCAGAAAGCTGAGCCCACTCTCTCCCTCCTTGATGTGGGGCAGCAGTGCTAGGGAGTGGGCTCTGTGTATGTATTGAATGTTGTGTCAGTGAATTCTGAAGCCGTATATGATGTTGAAGAGATAGACGTGTCTTCAGAATTTAAAGAATAACAAAAGCTAGTGGAATATCTTATGGGAAGAAGTGACTGGTAAATAAGCAAATAACCACTAAGACTGACCTGTAAGGTGCTGACACTTTGGAAGGACTGTTGAACTATTTTTCAATGTTTGTAATGGTTTCTCGTTTTGAAAGCCAGCTGAACATAGTAATCGTGTATGTTTCTTCACTTTAGTAAGGAATTTTACTAATTCGAGTAGCAAGAATCAGGTCAGCAGATAGGCGCCAATCTTGGTCTCCTCCCACACTTGATTACCCGCAGGTGGAAATCCTATATTGGGAGGTTAGGATTCCCTGTCTGCCTTTTCCTCAGGCAGTATAGGCAGAGGCTGTGACTCCTAAGAGAATGCAGTCCATAGTTAGAAAGGTAAATGTGCTGCTTTTCCCAGAATGTGCATTTCTTCACAGGCATTTGAGAGGTGATTTCTTTATAGTAAATTTTCTGCCTGGAGTTATGTATGACCCATTCATTTGCTTTAAAAGAGCAATCTTAAATTGGTCTGAGTGGATATTACTGACAAGGTAGTTATTCCTTCTGTTAGGAAAATAAACTTTTTTTTCATGATTTTTTTCAGTAGAACCTTTTAAAGGTAAAGGTTAAAGATTGATTACTGTGTATTCCAGATATTTTTATAGCCTCTTCTGCCTCCACAGCTAGGAAAATAAAACAATAGCATTTGGTTCCTAATAAAGTTACTTTTAGCCCATGGAAAAAAGTAAGGATATTCTAACATCACAGTAATGCTGTGACCATTTATGGAAAGAGGTTCTTGACCTGTGAACCTCTGAGGGGAAATGACAGGCAATCTGAAAAACTAGGGAAGATGAGTGGAAATCTTTTAAGATGTAAAGCAAGTTAGTGACTTGAATTCTCTGATTTGTTGCAAATTATTAATCAGTGGTGGTCAGTGATGGAACCTTAGAACAGAGATGATAATAAAACTCAGGGGATTCCCTGGCAATTCATTGGTTAGGATTCTGCCCTCTCACTGCCGGAAGCCCAGGTTCAATCTCTGGTCGGGGAACAAAGATCCCACACTACAGGGCACGGCCAAAAAAGCAAAAACAGAAAATAACATAAAGCCCAGTGAAACCCTCTCTTTGAATCTTACATGTTTATATTTTTCCTTTTTTACAGAAGAAACCCAAATTGCTCAGCCTCAAAGATTCTTCTATGGCAGATGCCAGCAAGCATGGTGTAGGAACGGAATCATTATTTTTTGATAAGGTGAGTAATGAATAAATTGGATTTGATTGAACCCGTGTCTCTCATGTCTCCTGCATTGGCAGGTGGGTTGTTTACCACTAGCACCACCTGGGAAGCCCTGCATCACTTTGAAAGACAATGCGTCAAATTGGAAGAGTCCTAATATTGGCTACTAATGCCCAGAGAAAATCACCTTGTCCCCAAGAAGATTTTGTTTTAGAGGCATCAAGCTGGTTAGGACCTTGTACTTTCTAACGTAGATTTCAAATTGTAGGTCTTTGCCATCTTTGAGAACTGTTAGCACAACTAGAGAAATGGTAGCACCGTTTGCTTTAATTTTGTGAAATAGTTTGCAGCAAAATATAGCAATTTTCCTTGTGGAAAAAAGCTTTACAAGAAGTGCTTGATATTACTCTCTAAAACTATTGCGCTCCTATTATAGATACCCAGGTGTATATAGTGAGGCATGTCAGTACAACAATTGTTGAGGACTTAAAATGACTTGTAACCTCAGTACTTGTGAAACTTATTTGTGGTATTAAATATTGATTCATGGGAATTCTGATTTAATTGTATGTTGTCAATATTCCCCAGGTGATTTTTTTTTTTTTTTAAGTTTTGGTTGTGCTGGGTCTTTGTTTTCATAAGGGCTTTTCTTTAATTATGAGCAAGGACTACTCTCTAGTTTCGATGCATGGGCTTCTCATTGCCATGGCTTCTCTTGTTTTGGAGCACTAGCCCCAGAGTGCGTGAGCTCAGTACTTGTGGCTCACAGGCTTAGTTTCTCTGAGCCATGTGGGATCTTCCCACACTATGGATTGAACCATGTTTCCTGCACTGGCAGGCAGATTCTTTACCACTGAGCCACCAGGAAAGTCCTGCACCTCTGGGTTTTTGCAAAAGGGCAAATGATTTAGCATCTCCATGATTGGTGCCTCCTGGGTCCATGGCTCTGATCTGAATCTTTTCTGAGGGCTGCCTGGGCACTTGGTGCTTTTGAGGCAAATGTAAAAGTCCAGGTCACAGCCAAAAGATGGCAAGAAAAGGGTGAGGGAGGGGGACTGAACAAGTTAATTTTTAAAATAGTGATGGTGTTCATTGTTGTTGTTTTCAAGGTATTATTTCTTAGACGCACTAAAAAAAAGTCTGGAGTTCGCTTGATAATTCAGGGAAATGATTAGTGTTTGGGTTATTAAAATTCTCAGCACTGTAAAGAAAGGAGAAATGGAGAAAGGAAACAGGTCAAGTCAGAGGACAAAAGTACCTTATTTTAAAAGGTTATTAGTCAGAATTACTAGAGTTTGAAGAGTGTTGAAAAGAGTCTGTAAACATCCATTAGGAGAAGCAACAAAAACTTGGGCAACACTCATATGGTTCAGAGAATCAGGCTTGTGAGAAGTAAATGTCTTATTTACTCCAGGATCTCTTTTTTCAGAATTTTTATTATAGGCATTTTTAAATATGTGAAATTAAAGAGAATGGTACAATGGCACCGCATGGACCTGTTGTCCAGCCTCAGCAGGTCTCAGCTCCTAGCTGATGTGCTTGTTTCACGTGTACTCTCACCTACCCCAGATTATTTGAAGACAAGTCTCGGATAATAAATTGTTTCACCAATAAGTATTTTACTAAGTTTTCTTTCTTTTTTAAATATTTGTTTATTTGGCTGTGCCTGGTCTTAGTTGTGGCACATGGGATCTAGTTCCCTGATTAGGAATCGAACCTGGTCTTCCTTCATTGGGAGCGCAGTCTTAGCCACTGGACCACCAGGAAAGTCCCTAAGTTTCCTTTTTTTCAAACATAAGCATTAACACATCTGAAAAAACCAAAATTGATTCTTAATATCATCAGATAACAGTTCAAGTCTCCCTAGGCTTTTAAAAGCGATCCAGGATCTCTTGATTTCTCAGTTAATTATTTTTCTTTCGGTTGTCTCCATAAGGTCCGAAAGGCTCTGCGGAGTGCAGAGGCCTATGAAAATTTCCTGCGCTGTCTTGTTATCTTTAACCAGGAGGTGATCTCTCGGGCAGAGCTTGTTCAGTTAGTCTCTCCGTTCCTGGGGTAAGTGGAATCAGGAGCTTGGCCCTGATGCATGATATGGAGGTGAAATAAAACTTAGTTTGTGGGAGTATATGATAGACAAAATTAATTTGATTGTGGTGGGTCAGTTGACTCATAAAATGTTAGTGCTAAGACAGTCCTCTGCAAAGTCTTCTAGTTCAACTTTGGAAATGAAAAAATTGGCAGACGGCGTGTTGGCCAAGACTAGTGGTCTCCTGATCCCCTGACCAATGTTGGATGTTTTACATAGACCAGTCTCTTCAAGGGTTCTAGAATCTTGACTTTGACAACCAAAGAATTATCTGAACTTTGAAACAATATTCTTGATTAGAAGGATGGCTGGTTCTCGCCTTGTTTCGGTACAGTTCTTGTGTCACTGCCTTAACTGATCTTAGAGCACTCTGTAAGAAAAGGAGAAGCCAGGTATTTAAAAGCAGTACTTCTTAGGTAAGAAGTGATCATTGTCACTGGAATTTGTCCAATGATAGCAGAGTTCTGACTCTATATCAAATGGTAGTCACACCTCAGCATTACTGCATAATGCTTCTACTTGCTCACCAGTTTTTGGTTTGATTCTTTAGGAAATTCCCAGAATTGTTTAATTGGTTTAAAAACTTCCTGGGCTATAAGGAGTCTGTACATCTGGAAACCTTTCCAAAGGAACGGGCCACAGAGGGCATTGCCATGGAGATAGATTATGCCTCTTGTAAACGGTTGGGCTCCAGCTATCGAGCCCTACCAAAGAGTTACCAGCAGCCCAAGTGTACGGGACGGACTCCTCTCTGTAAAGAGGTAAGGCCTTCCAGGGAAGGTATCAACCCTGAGTCCTCAGCTTCCTCCAGAAGGGAGTAGTACCTGGAATGGAGAATGCATACGAACGAGGAAATCAAAATCCTTTTCTGTCTTTTTTCAAAAGAAAGTGTTTTGTACTTATATTGAGAACCTTTTTTTAACTATCTTTTTAAACTTGCTACAGGTGAAACTTGTAATGTTAACTGTTTCTTCCCTCCCCTAAAGTTTTCTTTTTTAATTGAGAAAGCTTAATCACCAGAAAACTTTGTTACACTTTTGTTTCAATTTATTTTCTTTTACCCAAAGGTTTTAAATGATACTTGGGTTTCCTTCCCCTCCTGGTCTGAGGACTCCACCTTTGTTAGTTCCAAGAAAACTCAGTATGAAGAACATATCTATCGTTGTGAAGATGAACGTTTTGAGGTACAAGCTCCTTTATCATTTGAAGTTTGGGGAAATGAGAGATTCGGAAAGACAGGATATCTTAAATACCAACCTGAGAGGACTGGCTTTTAAGACCAAAGAGCAAGAGGCTCATATTCTTCTGTGGTAAATGCTTGTTGTATTTACCATGTTTTATGACTTTGTCAGATATGTTAGTAATATTTTCATGACAAATGTGACTTATCTAGGCCACTTTAGCCCTTTTAACTGAAATTAAAATAATAAATAATGGGATTTTTACTCCATTTGCTGAATAATACTCCTTTGAATTTTTAATGGCATTTTAAAGGTTATTGTGTGCTACATAGTATTTAAAATCAGCATCTTAAGACCTAGTGGGCTTTCTTGCAGCTATTTTAAATTACTTATCTTAAAGTATATATTATTTTTAGCAGGTATCTTACTAACATGGTTAGCAAACCAGTGCTCCTATGAGAACTGGAACTCTTCTGTCGTATTTCTGGTGTTGATTTGTCTCCTTTTGAAAGAAAGTTGAGTTAGGGACTTCATTTTAAAGTAGTTGGGAAGGGAAGAGCTGGAGTGAAGAAATGGGCTGGTTGACAGCCCTGATACCAGGAGTGGGAAGTACTGGAAACAGACTCAGTTCCCAGTGTCTGGTTTGCTGATATCAACAAAAAGGGAATGTTAAATGTGTCCAGAGAAGGAAAATTACATGCCTCCTTTTTAACGTATTTATTATATAAAACTGACTGTCCCTGCTCTTCCTATGGGTGGGAGATGTTTTGCCCCTTTTTTAACCCATACTGATTTAGCTCTCTGCCAATTATCCCCCTTCACACTTTTTCCCCTGTTTCTGGCATGTTTGAATGAAGAGCCACATGTTGGTTGGTCCGCTGGGCCCCTGTGTTTATGAGGAGCTTCAACCATTTGCAGAAAACTCAGCCATGACAGATGTTAATTTCTATGGAAAGTTTTATCAAGCTGAAGAAAGCATTTCTTTTTTTTTAACCTATGTTTAGTCAGTTTCAGTGATGTGTTAGCAGAGATTGACGCCTGTTTTTGACAGGATATTCTTATTCTCAGCTAGTATGCCAGCAGATGAGAGACATCAGCCTCATTTCCTGCTTGTTATTGCAGTAGTGAGGATGAAAGAAATGTGTGTCTGTATGCACATGTACGTGTTGAGGATTGGATGGGTTAGACTAATTTGAATCCTTTGTACATCAGGATTGGTTAATATTCCTGCAATACAGTCAACCCCTAAATCCCATTGACTTGAAAAAGACAGATTTATTTCCCTGTCATACTGCATGCGCGTTGATGTTCAGCCGAAGATTCCACTCACCAGAATTGCTTGGGGACCTGGGCTGGCAGAGTGCCACCATCATGAACAGTGCCAGTGACTATAGGGGAAGAGCTCAGATGGATCTTGCACCCTTAAATGTTCTAGCCTAGAAGTAATGGATGTTACTTTGACTCACCTGTTAACAGCTCATAGGCCAGAACTAGTTACATGGCCTTAGCTAATCTCAAGGCAGCCAGGAAGTCCAAGCCATCATTTATCATCAGTGGGGAAAATGGGCATTAAAACTTTTGACAAAACGACTACAGTAGTCCTCAAACTAGAAAATTAGGAAACACTTATACAGAGTCATAGACCCTTGAGACTGCTCATTTCCTTTATTTTCTGTTTCTCATCTAGAAAATTTTGTGTTAAGCTTTGGAAAAAAGTTAACTCAAGGTTGCTAGTCATGTCTTTAACCAGGTTAGGGAATATTCAGTGAGAATTTAAATGGTTACGCACAGATACAACATTGAAGCCCTCAAGGAATGCTCTTATTATTAGTAGATGTGGAACAAGACGTTAAACATTTAAACATTTTAAGTTACTCTGAAAAACTAATGAGATTGATTTACTATCTTGAATGGTCTTTTTGGGATTTGGTGGTAGTGATTGTTATTGTTTGTAACAGATCTGAGTAATTCACAAAAGTTCAGGGAAAACTGCCAGTAAGGTTGCCTCCTCTTAGGTCCCTCTGGCGTGGGGGCCAGTAGTCCTTAATAAACCACATTGGGGGTGCTAGAAGTATTAACTACTACTTTGTTGTTGTTGTTCTGTTGCTAAGACGACTCTTTGCGACCCCGTGGACTGCAGCACATCAGACTTCCCTGTCCTTCACTTACCTCCCTGAATTTGCTCAAATTCGTGTCCATTGAGTCGGTGATGCCATCCAACCATCTCATTCTCTGTTGCCCCCTTTCTCCTCCTGCTCTCAATGTTTCCCAGCATCAGAGTCTTTTCCAGTGAGTCAGCTCTTCGCATCAGGTGGCCAAAGTTTTAGAGCTTCAGTTTCATCATCAGTCCTTTCAATGAATATTCAGGGTTTGGATGTTTGCTGTGTATCTGGTATTGTGCTGAATCCTTTATGTGGGTTGTATTGGTAAATACAGAACACAACCTTGTGAGAATAGGTGGTGGTATTCCTGTTTTACTGATAAACAGTTTTATTTGGCCATGGTATGGCAGAGTCCAGATTCAAATCCAGGAAGTTTGACTTCTACCTTCTACTCTGGACAGCTGTTCTGTTCTGGTTTGGGTCCTGAGCATCCTTTGTCTTTTTTTTTTCTTTTTAGCTTGATGTAGTTTTAGAGACCAATCTGGCAACTATCCGGGTTCTGGAAGCAATACAGAAGAAACTTTCCCGCTTGTCTGCTGAAGAACAAGCCAAATTTCGCTTGGACAACACCCTCGGGGGTACATCGGAAGTCATCCACCGAAAAGCACTCCAAAGGATATATGCTGACAAAGCAGCTGACATCATTGATGGTCTGAGGAAGAACCCTTCCATTGCCGTCCCAATTGTCCTTAAAAGGTACCTGAGTGCACCTGCCCTTCATGTTTTAGTGTGCTTCTCAACAGATTTAGTGTCCCATTAAATAAGGTTCTCCTTTTCGGCCCAGTTATTCCATGAGACATCCATTTCTCCCCAACCTCAGCTGTAGGAGGTCAGGTGAATAGTGTGGGCTAGTGGAGCTTCTTGATGGGGTTCTGTGTCACCAACAGCAGAGAACAAACCTTTCCAGTCCATACTGGAATGCTCTGTATGTTTAGGGGGATATTTTAAAATAGAGAACAAAGAAGAAAACAGCCACCCACTTTCTTGCCACTCAGTACTAACTGATGGTCACATCTTTTGTTTTTTAATAAGAAAAATCACTCTGTCTCTATAAAATTGATATGTTATTTAAAAAGCCTTAGCGTCCCATAAAAATCCAAGAATGTCTTCTTTCTCCTTCTTTCTCCTAACCAACCTTCAAACCAAGGTATAGAGGGGCCGTTGAACCCACCTAAATAAGGCTGTAGGTATCAAGGAGGAGGCCAGGGCTGAGCGCCAGGCTCCTCGAAGTCCGTGGCGCTCTGTGCTCTACTATAAATCTGGTCCTCCCTTTGTATCACCTGGTGAAAACTTATCCACTCCACAGTTCACACGTGCCCAGATTTTCTTGTTCCTCCCCAGTCTTCCTCTCAAGAGCTGGCAGAAGG
Organism: Odocoileus virginianus; assembly: GCF_023699985.2. Taxonomy (NCBI): domain Eukaryota; kingdom Metazoa; phylum Chordata; class Mammalia; order Artiodactyla; family Cervidae; genus Odocoileus; species Odocoileus virginianus. The sequence continues at coordinate 1,315,704 of NC_069689.1, read as the reverse complement.
TGTTTGTTTTCCTGCCAGTAGCATTTAACTTTTGTCTTCGAGGTGGAGGATATCCTTCAGTTCTAGTGCTGGTTTTGATTTTATTCTCCTCTCTTCCAGAGGATCAGAGTCAGTTGTTTTCATTGGAACTTCTAATCTCTGTCCAGAGGAGCATTGTTGTACAAGTTCTCTGCTCTTGGACATTTGCATTTACATTAGGATAATAAACATTCTCAGAAGTCCTATAGTAAAGAAACTTGTTTCACTTTGTTTTAGCTGGCCAAGGAAGAGAATCTACTTTTCTAGGGTATTCTGTGGAATGTTGTTTGAGAAATAACTGTTCTTAACAAGATTTCTGACTTTGGAATAAATTACTTCCCCATAGTAAGTCCTGAATGAGTAGTTTTCTCATGTATCAGAGTTTGACTAGTTTGAATAAATTTACCCCAAAGTTGCCAACAGATTTGACAAATCTGGATACCTTTTGACCTTTGAAATAAAGTAAACCTGACATATTTCTTACTTCTAAATCCTTGTGAGATGAAGTGCTGTTATCCCCTTTTTACGGATAAGGAAGCAGTCTTACATGGCTATTGTGGCAGAGTCGGGATTCCAGTCTGCGATTCTAATATGACTCCTTGCCTTAAGATTCCCTCCTCTGGACTCCCGTGTCTTTCTTTTTCCACCCTCTACCCTGCTAGGTTGAAGATGAAAGAGGAAGAATGGCGAGAAGCTCAGAGAGGCTTTAACAAGGTGTGGAGAGAGCAAAATGAGAAATACTACTTGAAATCTCTGGACCACCAAGGCATCAACTTTAAACAAAATGACACCAAGGTCCTGAGGTCCAAGAGCTTACTCAACGAGATTGAGAGTATCTATGATGAGGTGAGTTGGGAGTCTCAACATTTGTGAGAAGTCTCCAGTATATGCTCAGCATCGCTTTGACTCCTGCAAATTATCTTTGTTATATGAGCATGAGACCCTCCAAGCTTTGTTGATTGTTACTTCGTAGGATAGACTTCTATTCCCAGTTCTTCTACCATTTTAAATCTAAGTCTCACTAAGCTGTTTTACTGGTTTTCCAGTTTTCCATCCTGGTTATAGTTCATGCCCAGTGCCACCCTCTTCCACTTCTCTCCATATTTCCTTCCAGCAGTACCTTATATTCCTTCTTGTAGCCTATCTCAACTTGCCACAACTTAAAATACTATCTTCAGTCCCCACACTCTTTCTTTCTTTGTTTTTGACCATGCTGTATGGCTTGTGGGATTTAAGTTCCCCCACCAGGGACTGAACCCAGGCCTTTGGCACCGAGAGCGTGGAGTCTTAACCACTGGACTGCCAGAGAATTGCCCCCAGACTGTTTCTAATCCTTGTTTATTCGGCATCCTTCAGGATTATGTAGAGTACTGGGAGCTAGGATACAGAGATGAATAAGAAATTAATCTTTCTTTCTTTGAGCTCACAGTCTTAGGGGATGGATAGAAACAAATAGAGTATGATTGAGAATTTCTAGAAGTGGTATGATCTTGAATTTTAAACTTTATTATGAAAATATCAAGCATACATAAAAAGGGAGCGAACAGTAAAATGAACTGACATAAATTTAATTTCCTCTCTGTCTTACCAGTTTTATCTGCCACCTTCCTCACTCCCAGAAGTATTTTATTTATTTATTTTTTCCCAGAAGTATGTTAAAGGAAATTTAAACCTCATATCGTGTCCTCCATAAGTACTAATGTAAAATTTTAGAAGATGGTCCCCTTTCTTTCCTATTGTCTTTTAAAAGTCTCAGTGTCTGGGAGGTGCCGGTCATGGTACCCCCAGTCATTTTGGTATCAAACCACATTTTGCACATTATCTTCTTGTTTCTGGAAGTTTTTGATTGGAAAATAGTGGCCATTATGGTTAATAGAATGTACTACTGGCGTAATCTTGGAGGTCTGTTTGTTGCTTTTGTAGCTGTCACATAATACTTTGTTTCTCTCTCTCTCCTGGTAGAGGCAAGAGCAGGCTACAGAAGAAAATGCTGGTGTACCTGTTGGCCCACACCTTTCACTTGCCTATGAAGACAAACAGATTCTGGAAGATGCTGCTGCTCTGATTATCCACCACGTGAAGAGGCAGACAGGCATTCAGAAGGAAGATAAATATAAAATCAAGCAAATCATGCATCATTTTATTCCAGATCTGCTCTTTGCTCAGAGAGGTGATCTCTCAGATGTGGAGGAAGAGGAAGAAGAAGAGATGGATGTAGATGAAGCCACAGGGGCGGCTAAGAAGCACAATGGTGTTGGGGGCAGTCCCCCTAAGTCCAAGCTACTGTTTAGTAACACAGCAGCTCAGAAGTTAAGAGGGATGGATGAAGTGTACAACCTCTTCTATGTTAATAATAACTGGTATATCTTTATGCGGCTGCACCAGATACTCTGCTTGAGGCTGCTGCGGATCTGTTCCCAAGCTGAACGGCAAATTGAAGAAGAAAACCGAGAAAGAGAGTGGGAACGGGAAGTGCTGGGCATCAAGCGAGACAAGAGTGACAGCCCTGCCATCCAGCTGCGTCTCAAAGAACCTAGTGAGTGCTAGGGTTGTGGTCTGCAGAAGGTGTGAGAGCTCGGGGATGCAGGACCTAGTTAGACTCAGGATTGCTTTCTTTTATGTTAATGCATAGAGCACAGGCAGTCCTTAGAGGCTGGCTGGGTTCAAATCCTAGCACTGCAATTTATTGGTTGTGTGACCTTACTTAAACTCTCTGAACCTGTTTATCTGTAAACTGGAGGTGCTACTTGTTATCTTGTGGGGCTGCTGGGAGAATTGGGGGGAATACGCAAAGCACCCTGTGCCTTGCTTAGATCATAGATCCTTAGTAGCTGGTACTGTGGACACCAAGGAAGTGGGTGTCAGTTACCGTCATCAGTTTCCCAAATGGAAGGTCTCTCTTTGAAAGGACAGAGAATGACTGAAGCATCATAGTTGGTTCCACTCCATGACAGAACAACTGTTCATGCCTTAGACAATTGCAAAAAAGGAGATGGGGACTCAGGAGATGGTTTGAGACAGCAGAACAGAAACGAAGATAGAAAACTCAGAAAAAGGAAAATAAGTGAAGGTTAAAGAAGCCTCCACATGCTGTATGTGATTCTGTGCTGCTTGCTTCTACATCTCCCTTCAGGTTGTAAGTTAGGTACTTAAACTGTTAGCCAAAGCTCTTCTGTGAAACCTTCTTGTGCGTTCTTTAGGAAATAACCCCTTTTTGGAGTGAATTATCTCTTTTTTTAAAAACTGTTAATAATGTAAGAAGCCCATGTGAAGCCCTGGCCATCTATCTATTGGAGAGCTGATGACCTTGGAAATTAATTCTAAAAGCCTTTGTCTGGATTAATCCTAGCTTGAGAGAGACATATTTTAGACTTCAGTGTGGTGATTCCCTCTGCTTGCGTAGAAACGAGAAAGATGACCTGATCTTGGCTTGACCATTGACTTAACCTGATTTTTGAGGCTAACAGTTCATTCTTCAGTAATAATGCCAAGCCTCCGGCTCACATGGTTTGCACCGGTAGAACGCATAGCTTTATACTGATGTGAGAGCATTTTTCACAGTAATAGCACAGCCCATGCCTCTGCTGTGGATCTGAACAAGGTAATGTTCTGTCAGGAAACTCAAGCCAGTTGCTTCTCTTGAATAGTAGTTGTCCTGTTTTGCCTGTCTTGAATGAATCTGTCACACTTCAAATAAATGGAAGTGGACTCAACTTTTGCTCTCAGAGCGTTCCCCCCCACCCCCGTACAAACTTTACAAAGAGGTAGCTAAATGTCAAAGACAAAGAGTTCTCTTTGTAATTTTTTCTCATTATAGTGAACTTTTTGTTGAAATACAACACACATACAGAATTGTGTAACTCAGTGATTTTTACAAAGCAAATACACCTGTGTGACCAGCACCCAGATCAGGAAACAACATAACCAGTAGCCCCCTTGCACTGCTGTCTGAATTGCCAGCACTGGAGATGAGATTTGCCAGTTTTTCAGCTTCATGTAAATAGGTCTTATTTTAGTAAGCTAAAGGTGGAGTCCTTTCACCTTTCCTTGTGCACTCTGTTAGTTGCCAGATGTCTCTGTAACAACTGATAGGGTTTCTCTCTGGTGGTTGAGGTGATTTATACGCAGCAAGTATAGGTCATTAGATGTAATTTGTGAAGTACAATGTTGGGAATCCACTTTTAAACAAAAGGACTTTGACAAATGCAGATACTTCATTATTCATAAAGGATTTAATCTGCCCTCCTAGTTTCTTATTCCTGAGAGGTTTCTCAGTGCTAGTGTTTGGTTCTGTCTGCCTTTTCTCTTCAGCCCTTTATGCTTCGTTGAAATAGCTGTTTGAGCAAGTGACCCATGTGGGGGACGCTCCCTTTGCAGGCTCCTCTCCTAGCAGGGAGCTGACAGCTTTTTGAAGAAACTTCTTCCCTGGGATATTTTGCTCTCCTGTCACGCATTGCCAGGCCGTACTGTAAATAAGTGTTTTGGTCAGTCAGAGGGTTAGAAGCTGCTGTTGAAATTGCAGCGTCACTCTCCTTTGATAGACAGTGCTGGGGTTGTGGCCACCTGTCAGATCTCATCTGTCTGCAGCAGACTGAATACTAAGGGTTTGTTCTGTCGAGTGCTTTTCAGGCCAGCTGTGGGATTTGCCCTGCCCTCTCTTCCATCTTTTAGCAGGGTAAGGCCTCACCTCTCCCCTCTTTCCCACAGTGGACGTTGATGTAGAAGATTATTACCCAGCTTTCCTGGACATGGTGCGGAGCCTGCTGGATGGCAACATAGACTCGTCCCAGTATGAAGATTCGCTGAGAGAGATGTTCACCATTCATGCCTACATTGCCTTTACCATGGACAAACTCATCCAGAGCATTGTCAGACAGGTGAGGGTGTGGTGCGGGCAAGGGTTGGGGAGGGAGACAGTCCTCATCTGCAGGTGGGTCAGGAAAGAGACGGGGCGAGTTTTCTTTGGGGAACGGGCAGGCAGTTTTCTCATGTGATAATGTTAACAAACACGTGGTTCTGTAGAGGGGAGGGAGAGATTAATGTGATGTCGCGTTTCTCCTGTTAACGGAGTGGGAGGGCTTCAGCCGTGTGATCGACTGCTTTGCGCAGTGTGCCCTGGGAGGAGGAGCCTACCTCAGCCGTGAGGTTTTGCCCCCAGCTCCCGTCCTACCTTCCCAGCTCCTATGTCACGTACCCGGTGTGAGCTGTTTCCTCTTCTCTGAAAAGTGGAAGTGTTAGTCACTCAGTCCTGTCTGACTCTGTGACCCCATGGACTGTGGCCTGCCAGGCTCCTCTGTCCCTGGAATTCTCCAGGCAAGAATACTGGAGTGGGTTGCCATTTCCTTCTCCAGGGGATCTTCCTGACCCAGGGATCAAAACCTGGTCTCCTGCATTGCAGGTTGATTTTTTTTTTACTGTCTGAATAGGTGTTGGTAATTCTATGGACTTTCCTCATTTAACATTTGAAGTTCTTTTTACAGGAGAGGTTTTGTATACCATCTTTTATAATACTCTGTCTGCCTCACTATCTGAGACTCCCCTCTGAGTTAGGTTTGTAGTTGGTTTTGTGGTTTATTCTTGGGGTACCCTGGGAGTTTGTAGATATGTTGTTCCTTACAACAATGATAATTTTATAGCAAATAACATGTAATAGGTTTCCATTCCTTTGCCTTTTGTTCTGAGTTCTCAAAGGTATCAGTCTGTTGTTAGTGCTCTTTTTTCTTTAATTAGTGAATTTATTTTTGGTTGCAATGGGTCTTTGTTGCTGCACATGAGCTTTCTTTCGTTATGGCAAGCGGGGGGGCGGGGGGGCTGCTATTCATTGCGGTGATCAGGCTTCTCATTGCAGTGGCTTCTCTTGTTGCAGAGCACGCACTCTAGGGCACACGGGCTTAGTTGCTCTGAGGCACATGGAATCTTCCCGGACCAGGGATTGAACCTGTGTCCCCTGTGTTGGCAGGCAGATTCCTATTCACTGCCCCACCAGGGAAGTCCCACTTTTTTCTTTTAAAGTGGAAAGTGCGTTCCTTAGGTAAAATCACAAAGGAATCCTTTGTGAGGCACTCTTGCTTTTGTCTTGAGTTTAGAAGGATGTGTGGCTTTGCACCCCTCTCGGAGGATCTACTCAAAGTCAAGGAATAACTGAATCTTGGCATCTTCACAGAAGTTGTCAGGGAGGGAGCTGCAAGTTGAAGCAGTTATTAGGCCTTCCCTTAAGGGGTCTTTATGTTGACAGACAGAAATCTTTACATGGATGTAATCAGCTATGGTCATAATTTTTGAGAGACTAATGCCTATTAATATTCCCTAAATTTATATAAAAGAGTCCACTTACAATAACATGTGCTTATATTTCTGTTTACAAGTGTGCTGTTGCTGTAGCTAGAAGTAAAGTCTTTCATACTATCAAGTGCTCAACTTTAAAAATCCAATACTACCAGCTTTTTTTTTTTTTTTGTAAGCCCACAGTTGGTTTTTTAAACAATAGATTAGTGATTAATTTTGAGTCAGTAATAAGTAAGGTCCAGTCTTTTTTTTATGGAGACAGATTGTATCTGGAAATCCAAATCTAGTGTTTTAAAAACATACATTTAAGCTTCTCAGCTTAACTCCTGAATTGGAGGCATAACATTTCTCCTTAAATCCTTTGCTGTTCTCCCAGAGTTCATTATTGACTGGAGATGGAATATACATTGCAGGGTCAAACCATATATTTAGCTTACTTTTCCAGACTAGTTTAATACAGGTTTGCTCAAGAATACAGTAGGCAGTCTCACATATGTCTAGTGTGGGGCTGAAAGTATAGCCAGACCAGGTAGGGACTAGCCTGGGAAGGTTAACTCTGGCATGCCTCTTTTCTGGACATGTCCCCATCCTCATGCTTCTCTCTGCAGATGAACATCCGGCCCCCTGAGTGTTTTCAGCGCTGGAAAGCTATTACCAACCTTTCCAATCCAGGTGCTCCTCTGTAAAATGTCTGTCTACCAGACACACTCATTGTGTCATTTCAGTTTAGTAGGCGAGAGAATCTGACAAGCCTAGCATTGGGTTGGGAGTTGCCTAGTTGTGCCTAGATTTATAATGCTACCCTTTCCAAAGACTGGGTGTGGCCAGAAATCCAAGAAGAGGGTGTGGAAGGAGTCGGTGACCTTTACCAGGAAAGTATAAAGATGTATCTACATAGTAGAGACCATGCTTTGTATACTTTTTTTTACACTGCTTTTTTCTCTTAAACACTGTGTTTTAAGCTTTCCCCTGTATTTTCAAGTTATAAGCGTTGTTTTAACAGTTACATTAAAAGCTGTGTATGGCCTAATTGTAATTTAACCATTTCCAGTTGCTGGCCTTTCTACCACCATCAGGTCACTCACCGTCTGACCTTACATTTTGTCCATTTATCTACAAATACACATACTTGTCATTTAAGACTTTTTCAAATGTTAAAAATAAGTAGTTGTCATAGTTACTAGTGCTTCAAAAAGAGTGTATCTTCCTAAAAATAGAATGGCTTAGTGGTTATGAGAATTTTAAAGTAAAATAGATAAATTGTTATTGCAATTAACGTTTTGCTTTCTTCTTATCTGTTTTTCACATCCTGTGGCATTTTAAGGGGTAAAATTTCATTTGAAGGAATTTTTATTTTATGATAGATATCGTCATGACCTATAAGAATGGAATCTCTGAAGGGTTCAACTTGCTAGTCATCAGAGAGTTTAATAAGAGTTTAATAAGTTATCATTAGTCCATCATGACTGACATGTATTGAAAATGAGTTCATTTGCATAAAATTTACATACTATGCTTTTATTATCAGATGTGGATAAATAGGGAGTGTGTTAGAAAGAATATTGGCCTGGGGTCCAGAAACTTGAATATTCGTTATGACTCAGCTCCTTCAGCTGAGTGCCAGTGACAGATTAATTCAGCAACAGCTTCTTCAGTGCCTATTGAATTTCACTTTTGTACCAGGGCTTTGAATATAGGAATGGATCTTGTTTTCATGGTTCTCCAATTTCCTTCTCCTCACCTTAGCACACAGGTGTAAATTTGTCTAAAATGTAAATTTTTCTTACATATAACAGGGCACCCCTGTCCAGACTGCTTCCCAGGGTAGTGGTGTGGATCAAATGAGAATATGTGTGAAAGCAAATTATAAATGGTAAAGAAGTGCCATAAAGGTTAGCAAGCCATAGAAATTTTCTTTCGTGTAAAAAATTTTTTTAAGTACCTTAGAACTTTAAATGGCTTCCCTGGTGGCTCAGTTGGTAAAGAATCTGTCTGCAATGCGGCAGACCCAGGTTCAGTCCCTGGGTGGGGAAGATCCCCTGGAGAAGGAAATGACAACCCACTCTAGTATTCTTGCCTGGAGAACTCCATGGACAGAGGAGCCTGGTGGGCTCCAGTCCATGGGGTCACAAAGAGTCAGACAGGACCGAGTGACCAGTGCTAGAACTTTAAATAAGTAACATATTAACCTGAGTTACCTATGGTTTTGCTCTTAAATATATATGAACATTTTACTTGTGGACCAATGATATGGCTGAAGATTTTGTCTCGGTTATTCTCTAAGATAATAAGATAGTGATTTTATACGATTAATTTTCTAAAGTTTTCAACCAAAAAAACCCTTTTTTTAACTGAATGATTGGAACCACCAAAGGAAGGCTGAGTGTATGATGGGTAAAACTGTATTTTTGGTTCCTGATGACTTGCCTTTGCTTGATTCCAGCTGCAGCATATCGTGAGTGATGAGATCTGTGTACAAGTGACTGACCTGTACCTGGCAGAAAACAATAATGGGGCCACAGGAGGCCAGCTGAACACACAGACTTCAAGGAGCCTCCTGGAGTCAACATATCAGCGGAAAGCTGAGCAGCTCATGTCAGATGAAAATTGCTTTAAGGTGAGAGTTACTCATTTAGTCAGAGAACATGCTGATGACAGTGTAAACTGTTGGGACTCTACCCCGCAGAAGTCAGAGCTGTACCAGGGTGCTTCGACCCAGTGTCTCCACTCCTAGAATGCCTTGGAGTTCCTTTGAACTCATAAAAAACATGGAAAAGTAAAGTCTCGTAGGCAGTCTGTTTCTTGCCTTTAAAAAAAAAGTCAGTTCTTATATATGATTTTCATTTTCTCTGAACTTTTTTTTTTTTGGTATTAAATGCTTTGTGAATATTGTTTAAAAATGTAATCCATAGTCATTGTAGAAAAGATAGGAAATGTAGAGAAAAGAAAAACTAGTTGTCTACAGTTGTCCCTAGAAATAATTGTTGATGGCATTTCTAAACTTTTCTGTGTTTGTATGTATTTTGAAAGAGATTATACTGGGCAAAGCATTCTGTGTAACTTATTTTGCTCAATTAGCAACACCTCTGGGTCTTGAGCATCTTTTTATGACTGTTCAGTATTTTATAGAAAATTATACCCGTCTATTTGGACATTTAGGTTGCTTCCAGTTTTCCACCATTATAATAGCTAATTAGAAAAGCAAATAGCTGGAAACTGGGAACAATCTAGATGTCCAACCCTTAATGGGAATGGTTAATGGCAGCCTATTGTGTGACTGCTAGATGGCATATTTTGCAGCTCTTTAAAAGTTAATTATATGTTAATAAAAATAATGAAGCAAATAAAAGGACACAAAATGATGTGTATTACTATTGCAGCTGTGTAATATGTATAGTTGAACAAAGCCTGTATGTATTAATGTAAGGACAGGTTTAGGTGGCCCAGAGTATGGTTTGTAGTTGGCCAAGCAGAGAGAGCTAAGCCAAACAAAAGTTTAACCTCAGTGAGCATGTCCCGTGTACTTTAATGATCTGACCCTCAAGCTGTTTGCTTAGCTGTGTGTGCTTCTACTTTCAGCCTACTGTAGGCTTAATTTAGAATCAAAGACCTGGAAACACGTTTTCTAGCTCAGTCACAGTTTGTGATGCCCTACTACCTGAGGACTTTCCCACTACAGAGGAGAGTTCCTAAGCTTTTCATAGTTTTAAATCTATACATGTTTATCTTGAGTTTAATGTGTGCTTATTTCATGGTGACAGAATTACCACCCCCACCTACAGTGAGTTAATAGATTGTGTGGTGAGGGCCTATGAAGGAATGGGTAGACTCACCCTGTAGATAACACATTTGTCAGAATAGCAGAGGGGCAGAAGGTTTGGTAACCAGGAATAGTGGGTCATCACAGTGACCTTTAAAATGTTTTATATAGAGAATGAAAGTCCATAGTATAAGCATTAAGCTAAGCATAAGCAGCCCTTCAAATCCCCTACCCAGTCCCACCTCCAGCTTCCTCTCCCTTTATTTTTTTCTAGGCATATTCTCTAGTGCTTTTTAAAAATTAGGCATGTTTAACTCTCCGTATAACCACTCAAACCCTTTTCTATGCACTTACATATACATATGTGTTTATGCAGAAATAAATTTTTGAATTAAACTATGTACTTTACATCTTGCTTTTTTTCCACTTAATATGTCTTAGAATTTGCTCTATTTTGGTTTATGTAGACATAGCTCATGTTTTTTAGCTGCTGTGTCATACTTAATACTATGAATGTACCATAGTTTTTTGTGGTTTGTTTTTTTAGGGTATTAGCTCGCTTACCACAGCTCAAACTTGAGCCCCCAACAGTGAAAGCACAGAGTCCTAACCACTGGACCACCAGGGACTTTCCTGTGCCATAGTGTTTTATTTTTTTTAATACCATTCCCCTATGGGTGAACGTTTTAAGCTATTTCCGTTTTTACTATCTCAAATAGTGCTTCATTGAACAGCATTTACAATTTATATTCTTGTGTGCATGTGGTAGTGTTAAGGGTAGACACATAGAAATGAAATTACTGGGTTGAAAGGGTCAGGTATGCATATTTTAGGGCTTTCCAGGTGGTGCAGTGGTAAGTGAAGTGAAAATCCCTCAGTTGTGTCCGACTCTTTGGACTATACAGTTCATAGAATTCTCTAGGCCAGAATACTAGGCTACCAGAGTGGGTAGCCTATCCCTTCTCCAGGGGATCTTCCCAACTCGGAAATCGAACCAGGGTCTCATGCATTCCAGGCAGATTCTTTCCCAACTGAGCTCTCAGGGAAGCCTGGTGCAGTGGTGAAGAATCCGCCCAACAGTGCAGAAGCTGCAGGAGACAGGTTTAGTTCCTGGGTTGGGAAGATTCCCCGGAGGAAGAAATGGCAACCGACTCCAGCATTCTTTCCTGAAAAATTCCATGGACAGAGGAGCCTGGTGAGCTTCACTCTACTGGGTCACAAAGAGTCAGACACAACTGAGCATGCACGCCCAGGCATGTTTTAAAATTTAAACTTTCATTTCTCTCCCAAAGTGACAGGGTATACCAGTATGCACTTTGATAAGAGCATTTATTTCTCCATAATACCTGTATTATCAAGCTCATTTTTGACAATTAGATGATTAGAAAAATACTTTAATTCATATTTCCCTGTTTCCTACTGTCACCCATTTTTCCTCTTCTGTGTATTGCGTACTCACATTCGCATCCTTCACCGTTTCTGGGGGAGCAGGATTGTAGTTCTTTTTATGTACTGTTTCAAATATTTTTGTTATGATTGTTTGATTTTCTTTGTTATGATTTCTCTGAAATTGGTTGGTCTTCCCCTTTGTCATGTTTCTCAGGGCCCAGCTAAGTGTCACTTCAGTGAAGTGGAATCTTTCTCAATTCACTGAGCGGGGAATAGCATATTGCTCTTGTTTCTAGAATAGTACCTTTGTAGTTATTTTGTTGTAATGTAAATATAGCTGTTTGTATGTATTCCTTTTCCTTTACTGAATTAAGCTCCTCCAGGCAAGAAACTGGGGCTTCCCAGGGGCTCAGCTGGTAAAGCACCAACTTGCCAATGCAGGGGATGTAAGAGACGCACATTCGATCCCTTGTTTGGAAAAATCCCCTGGAGGAGGGCATGGCAACCCACTCCAATATTCTTTCCTGGAGGATTCCACGGACAGAAGAGCCTGGTGGTCTGCAGTCCATGGGGTCACAAGAGTCAGCACAATTGACTGCACATGCGCGCACGCGCACACACGCACGTGCACACACACACACGCGCGCGCTTGCTTAAGAAACCATGCTCTCTTCTGAGTGTACCCCTGACAGATAAATAACAAACATTCAGTGACTTGACTTTGTGTTAGTTGAATGAAGCAAAAGAGATATGTAGAAAAAGGAGAGGAGGGTTGTGTCCAAATGGTAGAGGATCTTCATAGCCATAGTAAGGAAGACGTGTGAATTTTGTTGTGGTTGGTGAGCAGTGAGGCATTTTTAAGGACTAAATAGCCCACTGGATTTGAGCTTTCAGGAAGATCAGTTTAGTAGCACTGAGTAAGGAGAAGGGGAGAAATCGAGGCATATTTACAATTGGAGGCAGTTACCAAATTGGGGTGATGGATGTGGGCAGTCTAATAATAAAGCTAGTCAAGCCTTGGAGTGATTGCAGAGGTCAGAGAGTTGGGGTGAACACATGGTAAAGGACCTGGCAAGATACTGTCAGACAGGTGAGGAGCCAGTTGGGGTGAAATCGAGTTCAGTTTTAGGCATGTAGAGGACACTCTTCTCAGTATTACTTTGAAGGGTTGCTTCCTTACAGCCATAGGACAGATCTTGACGCTAGGTCATTCATCCTAAATCCAGGAGGTTTTAGCAAACTCCTCGGAACAGGTGTTTTCAAATCTATTTTGAAAGTAAACTATGTTTATGTTTATATGTGTGTATGTTATATTCTTGTCATTTTAAAAAATTTCTTAGCTAATAGGAGTTTTTAAAGGCTGCTCTAGAAGAACTGTGAACCAAAACTGGTTTCTGGTTCTGTTTGCTTATTGACTAGCTGTGTGGCCTTTGAGAAATTTAGGTTTTTCCCTATGTAAGATGAAGAATGTTGAAATAAATGATTCTCAAGCTTTCTTTAATCTCTGATCTTTACCATGTAATTCTGATAGTGATCTTTTTTATGTTTTTAATTTTTTTTTCATTTATTTTTATTAGTTGGGAGGCTAGTTTCTTTACAATTAATTTTAATTTTTTTGAATTATGAAAGTATGATAACACATTTACAGGAAGCTTGGAAAATACAGAACAAGGTTACATATAGTTCCACTATATATTATAATTATGTTTTAAGTAGGTAAGTTCAGTGTCAAACTCTCAAAAATTAATAGAATGAGTATACAGAGAAGTAGAAGGATATAGTAAACCTGAAAAGCACTGTCAACCAATTCAACATACTTAAAATTTATACAGTCTTCACATAGTAGGATACAAATTCTATTCAAGTTCCCACAGACTGTAATCTTGGAGACACTGAAGTATATCCAGGGACATAAAACAAGGTGCAAAGCTTTGATGGTCTAAAGGTAGTGAAAGCATAGAGTCTGTTGTCTTATCACTGTGGGGTTAGGTAAGAGGTCAATCTGATAGTGATTTATCTGCAGCAGTTCCTCAGGATAAGGGCATTGAGAGTCCTGGGATTCCCAGCGGGGGGAGCTCTGTGTGCCATCACCACTTGATACTTCTTTTGTGCAAAACATGACTTGGTTTTGCCCCTATCAGTGTATTGCTTTTAAATATGAATTTTAAAAAAAAAATCACACAAATAATATTAACAAAACTCAGAATTTCAAATATCATTGGTTTCATTGCAACAGATCACTTCTTAATGTTGATGATTTGTGTTCCTTACCCCATGGTATGTGTAATTTCTTGGGTAGTCTTTATTGTGGTGAAAATGTGACTGCTGCTCTCTGATGTTTTCCACTTCAGTTTGGTATGGGAAGTTTCTTTAAAAAAAAAAAAAAAAAGCACTGTAGACTTGTTTACATCTTTGCATTAAGTCCCATAAGTGAGATTATCAAGTGAAATGGCATTGACATTTTATGGTTCTGACTTTTGAGCACTCTTTCTGATATTGATTACTGTTTTAGCTAATTCAAGAAGTATGAAACATGAAATGTCAGCAAGAAGCTCTTACATTTCATTTTGCTGGTAGCAAGATGAACAACCTTTGCCTTTTAATCACCTCTTAAGCTTTTGAGTATCTTTCTCATCTCTTCAACTGGAGCAAAATTTTTTTTACAACTCTGTTGCCTCCCCCCACCTCTCAACCCTTGGGAATCTAATTACAGCTTTGGAGATGGTCTTTGGTTTACACTCAGGTTTCTTATTTGCAGCTTATGTTCATTCAGAGCCAAGGCCAGGTTCAGCTGACCATTGAGCTTCTGGACACAGAAGAGGAGAACTCGGATGACCCTGTAGAAGCAGAGGTATGGATGAACATACTGCAGAAACTGTGCTGAGAGTGTGTTGTGCTGAGAGTCTGCGTAGGGACTGTCTACTAGAAGCCCAGCCAGCGTTAGCCTGTTTAAGGGTCAAGACCTGGCGCTTAAAAGTATAGGTCATGTCAGCCATGTCTTCGACTGCCTAGTGGAGACTGCCTAGTGGTAAATATTTAGAGTTAATGGCAATCTCATCTAGCGTTCAGTAAAGCCCTCTCCTCAGAGGAAATCTCGTGGTTGGCAGCTTTGTTTTTCTCCTAAAGCATAAGAAACAACAATGAGGTGCCATCTGCCCAGTATCATCTTGATTCTTTGTGTCATGTTTACTTTCTGTTGGGATAGATGGAGCCAGGAGTTCAACCCCACAGAGTAGATAGAGAGTGAGTTGGTTATCACAGCTGGGTCTAGCAGATAATATTAATGAGAGAGGCAAGCATTGTATATGACATTGACAGCATATGGAGGGGAGGAGACTGTTGTTTTATGGGAATATGGTTGCCAAATCTTTAATATTTTTTTAGAAAAGGTTCCAGAAATTCAGATTTTGATGTGAAAGGTACTGACTTTCAAACATTTGCCACTATACATTTTGTTCTTTAACAGAACCCTCTGTGGGAAAATAAAACTTGTCAGTGAGCTACCTTCTAACCATTTATGACTTCTGATAACTCTAAAGTATCTCAGAGAAGCTTTAAGTTTTGCATTCTCACAGCTTTTCTAAGCTGTGTTTCAGTACCACTTAACAAGCATGTCATTATGGGAAGAGATTTTTTTTTTTTATCTTGAAATTTAAGTATTTCAGTCAGAATTTGCTAACCTACCTGTTGAGGTTGGAGTTCAGTTTTTGGTTCCTTCCCCACACCCATGTTGTATTTACAATTCTAGCGCTGGTCAGACTACGTGGAGCGATACATGAATTCTGATACTACCTCTCCTGAGCTTCGTGAGCACCTGGCACGGAAGCCAGTGTTTCTCCCACGGTGAGTGAACCGTGTCCTGTGGCAGCAACAGGACACTTCTGCGTCCGGGAACAAGGGGTTAGCTCACTTTCAGGGTCTTGGTTTTCATTTTATCTATGGTTCTGTTTACTGAAGACAGTGATTTGAGGTTTGTGTGGCTTTTACACCATGCTCTTACCTGGAGTGTATGCCCAAGCATCAGGGCGGTGAGAATTGAGGAATCAGTAATAACTTCCCTTTAGGAATACGTGTCAGAGTCTCCAGGGTTTGATGATTCACTGGGAGGACTCACAGGATGTAGTCGTACCCACAGTGATGATTTACCATAATGAAAGGATACACAGCTAAATCAGCAAAGTCAGAAGGTACCTGTGACAAAAGTCAGAGGAGGGCAGGCGCAAGCTTCTAGAGTCTGTGGCTTCCATTGGAGTCACAAGGACACTCTTTAATTCCTCCAGCAGCAAATTACAGTATGTTTGAAATGCTGCCTGTCAGAGAAGCTTGCTGGAGACTTGGTGCTGTGAATTTTTTTTATTGGTTGCTAGTCCTGTGGGTACCCTCTGCCTAACTTGTACCAAAATTCTAGACTTCCAGAAGGAAAGCAGGTTTTCAGCTTTCCATTTACTTTGTACAAGTGAGGCACTCCTAGCGTTTAGAGAATGGTGGAAACTCTCCCACGATCCACAGTCCCAGAACCCACCCAGGGGACAACCTTGTAAGCAAGATTTTCAAAGGATGGCAGTCTTAGGCTGGCTGTGTTACTCTTAGCAGAATTTTTGAAATTTCCTCCCTGTATATGGGGAAATTGTGTATGTTGGATGACCTCTATCTGAAGATGAAAACAAAGTTTCAGAAGTAGAAAACAGGTTTTGCTATAGTTGAGCGGCTTTCTTCCTTTCCCAAAGTTTGGGAATTGAAATCTCATGTCTTACATGCCCAGAAAGGTATTATCTATCATAGTGTGATTAGACTCTTTCCTGATTGGAACATGGAAAGAGGTGTGAACAGAAGGACGCTGCCAGCTTCTTCTACTCATTGAGTTATTTAGCAGACTTCAAGCAGCTGCTCTGTGCCAGGCCCCTTTCTCAACAAAACAGATTTAGTCTCCATGCTTATGACACAGTACGAATAAACATAAGATTGTATATTTCTCACCAGATTGGCAAAATTCTTAAAAGATTTGTAAACTGTATTTTAGCAGGTGTGGGAATGAGGGGAGCAACCTTCACATACTTTAAGGGGAGCTATTGATACAGTCATTCTGAGGTCAGAGCAATTAAAATACAGAAGACTTTACCCTGGACCTTTGGTTTTTAATAATTTGCTATTATTACAGCTGGGGTTATTTTTCAGTCTTTCTTTGAAACCCTTAAATTCTTAAGAGATTGGATACCTCCCCCCCCCAAAGCTCTTAGTTATGTGAATTATATATAGTAATATTTATCACATTTAGAAATTAAAACTGCAAAATGTTTATGAATTCATTTAAAAAAATACTAGATGCATTCCATGTTATTATCATAAATAGTGTTTTAATGAAACACTACTTCAAATTAGTGAAAAGAGTGGCTTTGCTCTACATTTTTGTGAATCTGTTTCATGTCTGGCTTAGTATAACAACTGGATTCTCATAGCTGCTCCTGTATTCAGTCTGTTTGTTGCACTGTTTTGTTTGGTTGTACTATGTGAAGAAAATCTGGCTAGAAAAGGAAGTATTTTCATATCCTTTCAGATAATTGTAGATATTTGATATGACAACAAAACTCTCCAAGTAGTAGTTTCTTAAAGGTTAGTTGCAGTATCAATGAAAATATCAATGAGCTTATCAAAATCCATTGGCTTATCTTGTACTTTGAATTTTTTCTTGCATGGTTTTATAACTTCATACAGTCAGTTATTTGAAAAATGTGAAATCACTGAGGTATGCAGACCTACCAAATGTTGACATGTTTTCTTTTTACAATATTCCCACCCCTACCTCCATACCACCCCTGAAAAAAGCCACGTTTACTAATATTGCCGTTGACTTCATCAGTCACATCTTTAAGTAGTGGGAAGTTGTCACTTGTCATGCTGGCCAGTACCAATTTATCAAAATTCGTAATTTTACTTGAAATCTTAAATTTTATCTTTAACAACAAATACATTCATTTGTTTTTCCTTGAGGTACTAGGCTCTGTTGTTCATTTTTGAGAATATATCTGCCAAACATCCCAGACTGGCTAGTCAGCTATTCTTTCGGGTAAAAAGTGTGAACATTTGCAGTTCAAGTGGTGCTCAAGTGCTTTCCTTCATGAGTCCGTTGTACTTTAGCACACAGAGGTGCTTTGTATGTAGTTCCCATTTAATCACCCAGCATATTAAAAAGATGTGAAATAAGGGGCTTTGATTTCATAAGAAATGTTACTGCTTCACAAGGACATTCTTAAATCAGAGCAGCTTTCCTTTTTGTTTAACTGCTAGTGTGTGGCCAGAGAAGAGTACAAAGATGCCTAAGGAGGTTGGTGCCACCACCAGCTTTTTTTTTAATCACCATTATTTTTATACCGCTAATGCTAATGTTAGTACTTTGTGTTTTGTTTTGTTTTTTTAGAAAGAAAAATAGTTTTGATCTCACAACTTCCTCAAAAAGGTCCTGGGCCCTCCAACAGTCCTTGGACCAAAGAACTGCTGTCCTATGGAAATGTACATGAACAAAGATATTCATTGAAGCAGTTTTTAATAGCAAAGTCTAGGAAACAATAGAATTGTCAAGCTGACAACCTTTCTCTGCTTGTTGTTGAGGGGCTTAAGCTCTATATACCTGCCAAGGCATCCACTGATGTGAATTACCTTTTTTCATATGTAGAATGGCACTGATTATGTACTGTCTTTGGGAGAACTGAAAAAATAGACATTTGAATAATGTTTTGTGCTCTGTGGTTCAGGTGAAGAGCCCTGATTGATTCCTGTTAAGGAAATGTTAAATTAAGACATATTTCTCTGTAGCAGTTAAAGAGAACGACACAAATCTATGTTTAATGAAATGAAAACAAAAAATCTTTATGCATTAAGTGAAAAATTGAGAGAGACCTAGAAGATTTTAAGCCAAAACTGCTAACAGCAGGACTTCCTTGGTGGTCCAGTGGTTAAGAATCCGCCTGCCAACGCAGGGAACAGTAGTTCAATCCCTGGTCCAGGAAGATCCCACATGCCAAGGGGCAACTAAGCCCATGTGCCACCAATACTGAGCCCATGCTCCACAACAAGAGAAGCCCCCCCAATGAGAAGCCGGCGTACCACAACTAGAGAGCAGCCCCCACTGGCTGCAACTAGAGAAAGCCCACGTGGAGTAACGAAGACCTAGCACAGCCAAAAATAAATAGATTAAAAAATACCCAAAAACCCAAACTGCCAACAGTGGCTACCCCTGCCAAGGCAAGTGGGATTTTCAGAATTGGGGGTAGTTGGCAATTTCTACTTTTTATTCCATGTATCTCTGCAGTTGAAAAAAGATTTTTTTAACAATGAAACCATTGAACATTTTTTTAGATGTATGTAGTTGTGATCAGCTTCATGAAGGCATATAATAAAGAAAAATTGGGGGGCAGTCATAGGAATCTGCATCTGGAGGAACTCTCACGCTGCAGGGCTTTGCTGCTTTGTAGGAATCTGCGGCGGATCCGGAAGTGTCAGCGTGGTCGAGAGCAGCAGGAAAAGGAAGGGAAGGAAGGAAACAGCAAGAAGACCATGGAGAATGCAGACAGCCTGGATAAACTGGAGTGTAGATTCAAGCTGAATTCCTACAAGATGGTATATGTGATCAAGTCAGAGGACTACATGTATCGGAGGACCGCCTTGCTGCGGGCTCATCAGGTGAGAACCAGTATTTGGAATTTCTCCACACGTCTCCCTCCTCAGCCAACACCGGAATGCTGTAACAAAGTACCACAGATTGTATGACTTAACATCAAAAACTCACTATCTTAACACTTGTAGAGGCTGGAAGTCCAAAGTCGAAGTGTTGGCAGATTTGCTTCGAAACTTCTGAGGACTGTGAGAGAAAATCTTTCTTGCCTTTCCAGCCTCTGATGGTTTTCCAGCAATCACCGGCATTGCGGGGCTTGCATATTTCTGCCTTTGTTTTTACATGGTATTCTCCCTAAGTGCAAATCTGTCCAAATTTCCCCCTTTTTAAAGAACGCCAGCCATACTGGATTATGGGTCCACCCTCCGACAGTATGAGCTCATCTTAACTAATTGTGTCTGCAACAACCTTATTTCCAAATAAGGTCACATTCTGAGGAGTGGAAGTTAGGATTTCCACTTGTGAATTTGTCGGGGGACAACTTAGTAACAGCTGGTGGCACCTTCTAGTGAAGCTACTCCCAGCATTCACATTTCCGATAGTATTGCATGTGTGAATCCTTGTGCGAATCCCATGTGTTCACTTGTGAAAGTCCTAGTGCTGTTATGTACCAGGTATTGTGCCAGGCCCCGAGACTACAGCCACAAGATAGAGCATGTAAGGTAGTGTGATGATGTGCATTTCCAAGGAAAGAATCGAGGTGAGGTGATCAAGGGTGAATGGCACACAGGGCCCTGCTTTTGTTGGGAAGGCCTCTAAGGAGGTGACCCTGAGGCCTGTACAATGACAAGGATACAGCCTGGTGCAGAGTTGGGTTAGTACTTTTTAGGCAAAGGAAACAAGCAAGTGCAAGGCTGGGAGGGAGGAAAGGATTTCACGTGTTCAAAAAACTAACATCAGTTGTGGGGGACTTGCTTAGTGATCCAGTAGTTGAGGCTCCACACTTCCAATGCAGGGGGTGCAAGTTCGGTCTCTGGTCAGGGAACTAGAATCCCAAATGCCACATGGCAGGGCCTTTAAAAAATAAACATCATTGTGTTTTGAGCCATAGGGAAGGTGGGATGCATGAAGTTGGAAAGGTGGGCAGAGGCCACATTACTTATTCTCACAGGCTGTGGTTTGGATTTTGAGATACATTGAGACTTTATTGACCAAGATGTAGACTGATGGAAGTGAGCAAGTGCACCAAGTTGGATGGGCAGAGACCACTCAAAAGACTGTTCTCATCCATATGAGATATGATGACTGCCCAGACTATCAGGGTTGTAGAGGGATTTTAATTAGATTGGAGGGACTTCCCTGGTGGTCCAGTGGTTAAGACCGTGGAGCTTCCAATGCAAGAGGCCTGGGTTTGATCCCTGGTCAGGGAGCTAGGATCCCATATGCCATGCTGTGTGCCAAAAAAGGACTGGAGATATAATTGTCAGGATGTGCTAATGATTGGATGTGGGGAGGTTAAGAGAAAGGAGAACATTAAGGATGATACCTGGTGGGTTTTGTTTTTTGATTTTGTTTCTTTGCTTATTTTGCTTGAGTAACTGGGAAGCTTAGGGGTATGTCTGTTAACAGGAAAGGGTTATTACCAGGTTTGGGAGGCAGATCAAAGGACTACTGAACATTCAAGTGGGAAGCACAGGGTGGGCAATTTAATCTGCTACTCTCTCAGAGCTGTATGTTATATGTCTGCATGTCTGATTCAAATGATGTAGGGAGCTGGGAACACCTAATTTATCTCTGTATCACCTTCCCTTCCTTGCTTATGGGCACCAACAAGTATGTTGGAGGTAGGAACAAAAAACCTCCACTAAAGATCTGCTGTTTCCAACAATCTGCTGGACAGAGTGGGATAATAGGAGGAAGGGATAGTGGGTTTTAAACCCTTTGCCTTACGCTGTGACAGAAATGACCAACAGCCTCAGCTCATTGTCTCACTTAGGGTACATTAGAATCGGCTGAGTTGCTGGTTTATAAATACAGATTGATGGAAACAAGAAACTCTGTACACGTTTTTCCCAAGACCTTCTTCCTCAACACGCCACCACATGGTGATGCTGCAGACTAAAATCGAGAAGCACTGAGCTAATTCTGACCAGACCTTGGGTTGGCATTTCTCTGGGGGCTTTGTGATCTGCAACTTGAGCCCACATCTTTCCTCTGCTACTTTAGAAGAAAATTGGATTTTGTATTTAAAGGGTTTTTTAGTCCTAGTTCATGGGTGGTTTCTTTGTTCTATTTTGCAGTCCCATGAGCGTGTAAGCAAGCGGCTACATCAGAGGTTCCAGGCCTGGGTAGATAAATGGACCAAGGAGCATGTGCCCCGTGAAATGGCAGCGGAGACCAGCAAGTGGCTTATGGGTGAGGGGCTGGAGGGCCTGGTGCCCTGCACCACCACCTGTGACACAGAGACCCTGCACTTCGTGAGCATTAACAAGTACCGTGTCAAATACGGCACAGTGTTCAAAACCCCATAACTGCAAAGCCAGAGCAGATAACTGGAGGGGGGTGGTGTGTGTGGGGGGGGCGCGTATACTCGCACACACTGAAGAAACAAGGAAGATGCCTTTCAAGCCTCACTGGGCCTCTCTGGGACATGGCCACCTGATCTGTGCGTGGCTGGTGCAACCTGGCACCAAGTGGGCTGCATATAAGGAACGTGTGATCCCTCACAAAGCCGGAGTTGGAACTTTTCCCAGGGGTTTTGGGTATTAGCCTGCCCTGGAGGGGAGGAAACCCATGCAAGCACAGGGACACGCAGCTTGCACACACCAGCAGAGTGGAGACTGGAGCCTCTTGGGGCGACCTTCGGTGAGGGAACCGGATGCTGTTCACACCTGGACTGGATGGGCAAGCATCGACTGACAGACTCGAGAAGAGTCATCGCTTAGATGGATTGTAACTCTGATGGTCACTGCTCCTTTCCTCTTCCCCCCAAAAAGGAAAAAAAAAAAAAAAACTGGATTGGATTTTTTTTTCCTGGTCACTTGAGCACATCTAGATCACCCATTAGGTTTTCTCTGGGACCTGCAGTTTGGCTTTGGGATTGATCATCTTGTGGATTTGATTCCTGATGAATACCTTGCTGCCCACCCTTTCTTCTCTCCTCTGGTTCTCAGCCTCAACAAGTTCAAATCAGTCGTCCTTTTTAGCTCCCGTGGAACTGTTTTGTACCTGCTTCTTTACTAGTCTACCCTAGTGCCATCCACCAGCTTTACTCACACACACACACACAATTTTAACTTGGTTTTTCTTTTTTTTTTGTAAATAATGTACATACTGTCAATTTTTTATTAAAAGAAATATGCTTTGATGTGCTAGCATAACTGCTCTAGCTTCTTGTGTACCATAGTTCTATGTGGCTTCAGATTTAGTACCTATGAACAGATGTACAAGACATTTATTACACTTTTTACCAAAGGGAGTTACCGTTGTAGTACTTTTGTGTAAAACTTGTCTTCCTTCTTGCCCCAACTTTTTTTTTTTTGTAAATAAATAAAGCTTGGTTCTTACTTAAGGAATAAACTCTCACCACAAGTCCCTTGTCCTCACCAGAGAATACCGTGGAGCAGGGATTTGGGCTTCGGTTCCTTATCTACATACAGTACAAAAACAGGATTTTGCTTTAAATAGTTGGCAGTCAGTTGCACTTGTCCCAAATCAAAATATCTCACATTTTAAAAATAGAATTATTCATTCTTTTGGCACATATTCTACCCCCTTATTTCAGCTGTTTGGAAATATTTTACATATGGGTATGTTGTGCAGCTGTATAGTTTGTGCTTCTCTATTTTTTCTTCCCCTCATTGGAAATGGGAGTGAACAGCTTAAATACCAAACTAGTGTTTGAAAGAAGTGTGTACACAGTGTGTGATATAAATGGGGTTAGGAGGGAGAAGACTTGATACATTAGCAACTGCAAATGGAATATATACGTATATATATTTTTTAATTACGTAAATTTAAAGCAGCAGATATTTAAACGAGTGATCAGGATTTTTGTATGTGGGCAGCCTGACTTTTCTGAACAAACACCAACTGAGCCCCTCCCAGGACTTTGGTGAATTTTTCTCCAGCAACCATTACTCTAGTCAAAGTAAACAACGGTGTTCCTGTGTGGTTTTGTTTGCTTTTTAATTAAAAATCCCTAATATCACCACCACAAAACCACAATTTTTTTTGCTCTGGACTTTCCTTACGAATGGTAAGCTTATCTGCTTTTTAGACTTGTTGAGGGGGGCAGTGGAGGGATGGGACAGTTACAGGAGGAGACTCAGCTCACATGTGTGAGGTGGCAGCAAAGGCTGTGGGAGGAGATTCTGGTGAAGCTGCAGCACTGCCTCACTTGGAAGGTGTAGTGATACTGATGGGTTGGGTAGGATCTTCAGGTTATCCACCAGTAACTCAACCCATCCCCATCTGCTTGCTTAAGAAAGATCCTGTTGACTTGGAGTTAATAGGGGGAACTGATTGAACGTGACCCAGGCAGCCCCAGCTATTGCTGTGTCTGCAGAGGGTTATGTCCAGAGCAGCTGCCTGCAGGTCAGGATAGGGTTTCAGGACCAATCCTACTAGTGCAACCAGAAGAAGGGAGCTTCACCTACAGCCAGGATTTACAAACAGCATTTTTATGTCTCCTGCCTTCTGACATCTGAACTCCAAGCTCAGCTCAGCCTATCTTACAGCAGCAAGTTATATTTTAAGTCATGTTTGGTATTCTGTACTTAAGTCACCTTTCCCTACGATTTGCATTTGAAATGTTGTAAACTTGGTCAGTATTTCTATTAAAACATCAGGGGTCCGTTATGTTGTGTATATACTTTTCTTCCTAATGATTTTATAGAGGAAGATTTCATCCCATTCCCAGGAGGGAGGTGGGGGAAAGCTGCCAATAGACTGCCAATAGACTGCCAGAGTAACATGAGGATGAAATTGGAGGTGTTTCTGGTATTATGGCTTCTCTGAACTCATCAGTCCCTATAGAGAAATGCATTATTCTGTTAGGCTCATAAATTCTATGTTTGATCTGTCGTCTCAAAGTCTTAAGTTTCTGGCAATGGGCAGCTTGAAAGCACCGGTCCCTGGCGCCACCTTAAGCAGACACAGAACCATAGGCAAGGAGGTTCCTCTTGTAGCTTCTGAGACTTCAGTGATCTGGATCTGCAGCAACCCAAGCTCCCACCAGTCGCGCCTTCGGTCTGTCTCTGTCCTAGGCTTTTCTCAGAATCGAAACGTCAGACTTCCTATTTTACTTAAGGATTTGCCCAGTGGCGACCAGCTTGGACCGAGATAAGAGTAAAGCCTCAGAAGCGCAGCTTTTAGCTTTCAGCTCGCTGCTCAAAGTTCGGAGCAGCGGGGCTTCACTGAGCCGTTGGTGTTCCACGGAAAGTTGCCCGGGCCTGGAAGGCGCCTTTTCGGCGCCGGAACCTTTGGTTCCAGGCCGAGGATCGCGCCGGCAGCGCCTGGGGCCTTCCGGGGAGAGGGGAGAGGAGAGATGAGCGAGCGCGAGGCGATGGCGGCGGCGCCGGCCCTGAAGCACTGGCGCACTACGCTGGAGCGGGTGGAGAAATTCGTGTCGCCGCTCTACTTTACCGATTGTAATCTCCGCGGCAGGTGTGGCCCCCTCGCCCAGGGCACCCGCCGGCCGCATCCACGCGTCTCTAGCCTTCCCTTCCGGGGGGAAACCCAAGCTTCGGCCACGTGGGCCGAGGGACAAAGTGTCCGCCTCAGATAGTGCTGAGGCCCGGGAGGAGGGAGTGGGGAGAGACTGTGTCGTGGGGCAGCCCTCCCGGCGGTGGATGGAGGGAACGCACATCCCCACCCGCCGGCTGGCCCACGAGCGCGCGCCACCTGCCCCTCCCGCCCAGGCTCTTCGGACACAGCTGCCCAGTGGCCGAGCTCTCCAGCTTCTTGACGCCCGAAAGACTTCCCTACGAGGAGGCAGTCCAGCAGGACTTCCGCCCGGCGCAGGTCGGCGACAGCTTCGGACCCACGTGGGTAACGCTCCAGAGAGGGCGGAGTCCCTGGGCCCCACCTCCCAGCTTGTTTGACTCCCCTATAAGCCTCCATTGTCGGCTTTCTGCCCTAGACAGTCACTTAGGGCAGAGCAGCACCCTCTGCTGGAGATAGCTCCCTGGTTCCTCAAGCCTTCATGGAAGAATTTTCTCTTCCCTACTACTCCCCACGGGCTTCCCTGTGGCTCAGATGTTAAAGAATCCGTCCGCAATGCGAGAGACTTGGGTTCAATCCCTGGGTTGGGAAGATCCCCTAGAGAAGGGAACGGCAACCTACTCCAGTATTCTTGCCTGGAGAATTCCACGGACAGAGGAGCCTGGCGGGCTACAGTCCATGGTGTCACAAAGAGTCGGACACGACTGAGTGATTTACACTTCACTTCTTCCTGCTCAGTGACATCCCTTAGGAAGGGCACTCTAGGACAGATCACAGACCGCTGACTCTCTGCCTCCTTCTCTCACCTTGCTACACAGCCCATTGTTTCTTTCTTGTGGATCAAAGCTGAATATCTTGTGGTGCTGCAGATTCTGCAGAAAGTCTCAAGCCTTTGCTGACCCTTAATCATAGGAAGTATGTCGAAAGGACAGGGCTTTGACCCCTAGGCTCATCTTAGTGGTTCTGTTGCAGATGGTGGACCTGTTGGTTCCGCGTAGAGCTGACCATCCCAGAGGCATGGGTGGGTCAGGAAGTTCACCTTCGCTGGGAAAGTGATGGAGAAGGCCTGGTGTGGCGTGATGGGGAACCTGTCCAGGTGAGGAGCCCTGCCCTGGGTCAAGTATGGCCACATTTCAGCCCTGGTCTCTGGCGAAACGACAGCTGAGTGGCTATGCCTGCAGGGTAGTATCAGGATTTCAGGACTGGATGAGTTTTTGCTTAGGCCCCTGTGTAACTGTTCCTTCTTATATTTAAGCGGATCACTTAAGGTCTCAACATAATTAATGCTAAGCCAACTCTGCCACTGACTGGTCACCCTCCCATTCTAGAATGAAACTAGTTACTAATCAAATACAATAATATGTACAGCAGATGGACTTACTAAACCTTTACTAGATGCTCGGTGCCAGACTAGTGGCTTTGCAGACTATATCACCTTTTATTTTTAGTTTTTAATAAACTAGTTTTTATTATATGTAATGTATGCTTATGGCAGCTGGGGAGGACTTTGAAACAGTTTTGGATAATATAAAGTTTACAAAGTCCTCTTTACCTGAAATAATGGGTCTCTCCCTACCACCTCACCCCCAATTCCTCAGATAGAGCCACTATTAAGTGCCTTGTTTATGCATCCAACTTTATCAGGTTTAACCTTTATAATCCTATGTGATAGGTTTTTATGGCCAGTGGCTCAGACAGTAAAGAATCTGCCTGCAGTGCAGGAGACCTGACCTGAGTTCGATCCCTGAGTCAGGAAGATCCCCGGAGAAGGGAAGCTACCCACTCCAGTATTCTTGCTTGGAGAATTCCATGGACAGAGGAGCCTGGCGGACTACAGTCCATGGAATTGCAGAGTCAAACACCACCAAGCGACTAACACTTTCACTTTTCACAGACAGAAACTGAGATATGTAGAGGTTAGCACACTTGCTTGGGTTCACACAGCTTCCATTTCAATTTGACTAATCCTCAGTCTCAGGTTAGGACTGTTGCTCTTCCTATGCAGAAAGGCAGCAGACCCCTCCCTTCCTCCCTCCCTTCCTTGGCTCAGTGGATGTCTCCTGAGTGCTGTCTCTTCACAGGTCCCTGTGCTAAGCACTGGGATGTAGTGGAGAATGAAGCAAACCTTTCCCTGACCTCATAGCGTTTCCTGTCAGATGCTTATTTGGGGTACAGAGGCCATCAGAAGCCACCAAGGACCTGACACCTACCTAAGACCCCACAAGACCAGTGGCTTTTCTGCTGGTCAACAGGTGACATTTGGTGTCCATGGTGCTGACTGCCGTTGGGGGTGAGGCGCACTTGCTACCAGAGGTCCCTGATTTGTCAGTCTTGGCTTTGGGAGAGAGGAGCTAGTGCTAGAGGTCCAGTAGAGGGGCCTGGCCCCCTTCAGCTTATACTTCACCAGAACCGTCCACAAGCCTCAGGCCCTGTCTCTTTCACTCTGCTCCCCACCAGGGTTTGACCAAAGAGGGAGAGAAAACCAGCTACATTCTGACCGACAAGCTGGGGGAGAAAGAACCCCGCAGGTGAGTGAGTCCCTGGACTATGGCTGACCAGTGCTGTAGGGGAAGGAGGCACCAGAGGGTGAGGAGGCGCCAAGGTCCAGAGTGATCTCAGAAACACACCCACTTTCAATACCACCATCCTCAACCCTCATAGTTTGTTTTTAAAAAGCAGGATTTTTCTGACCAAAAAGATAGCATTTTAGTTCCTACATTAAATGCAGAAAAGCACTAAGAAGTAAATATTAGTAATTCCTACTACCTCGTCATCTAGAGATATCCATTATTAACAGCTCAGCATTCTTCCCAGGAATTTTTTCAGAGGTGGCACTTATTAGTTGAGGTTTGATATTTTGCATCCTGATTTTTTAAAATTCCATATTGTAACATGTGCATTTTATGACACCATCAAAAAACTCTGCTTAGATGTTATATTTTATTATATTCAGTATTTATTAAACATTGTGTATCTGATGTTTCCAGACATGGGGACTATGATGGTGAATGATGTGATCTTTGACAGCAAGGGAGACTTACATATCCAATTACAAAACTGATGAGGGCTCTGAAAGAAAGCACTCTGAATGGGAGAAATCTGTTCTAGACTAAGGAGAGCACTAGGGGAAGAGTCCCAGAAGGCTTCCCGAAGGAAGTCATGTTTGCTTTCTGAAGATTGAGCAGAACAGCACCACAGCCTATCACACTGCTCCGAACAATGGCCTGCATCTGTTGGCTGACAGATTGTTGCTCTGAAACCTGGACCTGGGAGATCCAAACATGTTTTTAATGTGCAAAGAGGGTTCTGAGACCCAGGCAGTGCTTTGTATAGACGGCTTTAGAAACAGAAGTATAACAACATAATTCACACAGTTCCAAACTTGGCTACTTATCCTCCCCAGCCGAGGCAGAATGTGGGTTTAGTCTGTTGTTTCCACCATGACCCTCTGTCAAACATACCTGACATAACTGTGAGATCCTCTGGGTGGTAGATCCTGCGGGCACATGAGGAGGGGTCTGTTGGATGCCTCCTTGGTCCTCCCTGCCCAAGCCCCAGAGTCCTCTGCCAGTCCCTTGGCCTGAGGCTGCCTCCCCACATTTGTAGCCTGACCCTTTATGTGGAAGTAGCCTGCAATGGGCTCCTGGGGGCCGGAAAGGGATCCATGATCGCAGCCCCTGATCCAGAGAAGATGTTCCAGGTGAGCCGGGCTGAGCTGGCCGTGTTCCACCGGGATGTCTACAAGCTCCTGGTGGACCTGGAGCTCCTGCTGGGCATCGCCAAGGTACTCAACACCCCCACCCCACCTGTATACTCTCTCGAGCCCTGTTTCAGGCAGGCTGTTTCTTGGGTCAGATAGCTGGGGCTCCGGGAATCCAGAATAGAGAGAGAGTTTTATGCCTGCCTGAGTGTTGGGAGGACTTCCCTGTGTAAAGGGGAAGAGGGAGACAGTGCTGAGCAGGAGGACCAGCAGGAGCACAGGGTTGGTGGTAGGGAGGAACTCTGCTGAGAACCCCTGGGAGATCAACTGGGGTCTAATTTTGGAGCTTCTGCTTGCTTGAGATGGGGATTAAGGGGCAGAACCCTGCTGCAGGGCCTCGGGGAGGACAACCAGCGCAGCTTCCAGGCCCTATACACTGCCAACCAGATGGTGAACGTATGTGACCCTGCCCAACCTGAGACCTTCCCAGTGGCCCAGGCCCTGGCCTCCAAGTTTTTTGGCCAACGTGGGGGTGAGAGCCAGCATACCATCCACGCCGTGGGGCACTGCCACATTGACACAGGTAGGGCAGCAGTTGGCTGGGTTGGCTCGGCATGGGGGGTCAGGAGTGGTCTTGAAGACCTTGTTGCACCCTGGAAGCACTGTGTGATCCACTTCAAGTTCTTGGACCTCAGTTTTTCCCATGTGTAAAATGGAGAAAGGGGAATGGACTGTAGCTTTTGTTAAATGTGGCTTCATTTATTCTTTCAGAAAAATCTGATGTCCTTGATGGCATTATGCTAGATATTGGGGGGAGCAGGGAGCATTATTGAGGCTGATGATCACAAAATAGGCAGAGACAGTTGCTGCCATGATGGAGGGAAGTGTGGGGAGATGGGGAGCCCAAAAGAGGCACATAACCCAGCTGGGTCTGGCAGATTCAAGAAGGGCTTCTTAGAGGAGGTGACCTTTGAACAGAATGAGGATGAGTAAGAATTTGACAAGGGAGTGATCCCTTGATCACTTCAAGGGAGTGATCCCGTCGAATCCTCAGACGGGAGTGATGTGTGGAAGTAGTTGAGATGGGGACGCAAGCATAGGGGGAGGCTTTCTGGGGAGGATCAGGAGTTCATTTTGGAACCTGATGAGTCTGCAGTGTCTGAGGCTTACAGGAAATGACATTTTAAACGAACTTCCCAAGGTATTGATTCTGATGCAGCTGAAGTTTCTGAGCCACAGAACTGGGGCTTTCTCTGCTGTGCCAAAGCATGGGATGTGGCGCTCTGGGCTGGTAAAGAAGGAACTGAGGAGGCCTAGAGGTTATGAGAGGCAGCAGTGCCTCAGGCAGGATGGACTCAGGCGGGTCCATCCAGGGAAGCGGTGCCCTCTGTTCCTGGATGTCTTCCGTGTGTGTAGGGGAGGGGCCACCCCTGCTACTTCCTAAAGGATCCTGTCTAAACCACAGAATAAGGCCAATCCAGGGACTGGGCCCCCCACTTCCTGACTATAAGATTGCCCCTCTAGCCCCAGCCATGTAAAAGTGACAGCTCAGGAGAGATGCCACAGGACTCAGCAGGGAATGGGATGGGATGGGAGGAAGGCTATGGTGACCCTCTGGTGGCCCAGGAGGGGCCTGGTTGGGTGCTAGGGGACAGGGGTGTGGCTGGAGGTCTGTGAGGGGCTGGGAACCTGGCTGCTCTCCTCTATCTTCACCCTTCTCCCCGCCTAGCCTGGCTCTGGCCCTTCAAGGAGACCGTGCGGAAATGTGCCCGGAGCTGGGTGACAGTCGTTCAGCTCATGGAGCGGAACCCCGAGTTCATCTTTGCCTGCTCCCAGGTCAGAGGGACGGCTGTGTGAGTGGTACCTGGACCCCAGGCGGTGCTAGTGTGGGGTTCCCAGGGCTTCGCAGCCCACCTTCTGAGCCCCAGGCACTCAGTCCTGGGTGGGGTTCATGTTGCTCCTGGCCAGCCCCCACCCCATCTGCCCCACAGGCGCAGCAGCTCGAGTGGGTGAGGAGCTACTACCCTGGCCTGCATGCCCGGCTTCAGGAGTTTGCCTGCCGCGGGCAGTTTGTGCCCGTGGGGGGCACCTGGGTGGAAATGGTGAGTGCCTTCTGCAGCCCCTCAGCCTCAGGCCTTACCATCAAGTGTTCTGTCCTCAGCTGTGCTGGTGACTTTCTGCAGGTCCTTTATGCCCTCTTATCAGTCCCTGGAATCCTAGGGTTCAAGACTCCAGGGGGGTGGGGGTCTCAAGCACTGTGACGGGCCATCTGTATGACCCGGCCCCAGATACCTCCTTGTCTGGCAGACAGATGGTTAGGCTGAAGTGAGGAGATGGACGCTTCCGGGACACTGGCTTCCCCCAGTGTCAGAGCCCTGGCTTCTCCGGATGGGGTGGTTGCCTGAGTCCCTGCCCGTCTTGTCTGGTCCTGACCCCAGCGGCCCCCTTCTTCCCTCATGGCCAGGATGGGAACCTTCCCAGTGGAGAGTCCATGGTGAGGCAGTTCCTGCAGGGTCAGAACTTCTTCCGTCAGGAGTTCGGGAAGATGTGCTCAGAGGTAGGTGAGGAGCTGCTACACCGGCAGGCAGTAGGGGCTGGAGCTTGCCCTCGAGTGAGGAGGGGCTGCAGCTGGGCTGCTCTGCCGAGCTCCTGGGTCTGCGTGCCCCAGACGCCTTCTCCCTGCAGTTCTGGCTGCCAGACACATTCGGCTACTCTGCGCAGCTGCCCCAGATCATGCGTAGCTGTGGTATCAAGCGCTTCCTCACCCAAAAGCTGAGCTGGAACTTGGTGAACTCCTTCCCGGTGAGCAAGCCCGGGGGGCCAGGCTTGGAGCGGGCCTGGGTCCCTCCTGGCCTGAACATCTCGTCCAGGCTTATTGAGGGGTCCTGGACAAACCACCCAGCCCCCACCCAGGGAAGACATGCCTCTCCCGGGGTCACACAACAGGAGGGGCAGGTGAGGGAGGCCCAGCTCTGCCTCAGCCCTGACTCTGGCCTCACTCTTCCCCCTGTCTCCCTGCCTGTAGCACCATACCTTTTTCTGGGAGGGGCTGGATGGCTCCCAGGTGCTGGCCCACTTCCCGCCTGGTGACTCCTATGGGATGCAGGGCAGTGTGGAGGAGGTGAGAGGCATCTTGTGGCCAAGGTCGGGAAGGGAGGCAGGCTGGAGGGGGCCGGGCATCCAGCCTAAGCTGACCAGTGTGGACCTGCCCCCACCTGTCCAGGTGCTGAAGACAGTGGCCAAAAACCAGGACAAGGGACGGACCAACCACAGTGCCTTCCTCTTTGGCTTTGGGGATGGAGGTGGTGGCCCCACCCAGACCATGGTGGACCGCTTGAAGCGGCTATGCAATACCGATGGGCTACCCAGGTCAGGCCTGGATTCACTCCACCCCACCCTCTGCCCTTGCCCTGAGCCTTGCCTCTGCTCAGACATTGGGCCCAGTGCCTCCCCTCAACCTTGTTCCCTCCAATCCCAGACCATGGGCACCTCCCAACTTCTACCCTGGAGGTGGGGTGGGAGAAAAGCTGAAGGTGGGAAGGAGCTTAAAGCCACTAAAACAGAACTCTCCTGGGGGGGGTGTCCAGACCTGGCCTTGTCTGGACAGGGAGTCTTCTGGGGGTGGCTCCATTCTGTCGGGGCTGGACCTCTTGTCACACTTGCATGGAAGAAGGGTGAGTCACATGGCCCAGGCTGGGAAACCCAGGTTTGCAGTCTCCCTCAGGGTGCAGCTGTCTTCTCCGGAGCGACTCTTCTCGGCGCTGGAGGGCCACTCGGAGCAGCTGTGCACCTGGGTTGGGGAGCTCTTTCTGGAGCTACACAACGGCACCTACACCACCCATGCCCAGGTCAGGATCTGGCTGCTGAACCAGCGAAGCGGGGATGCCCTAGAGTGGCCCAGACCTGGGGGAAGAGGCTTGTGTTCCATGGAAGAGCTGAGAAGAGTGCAAGAGCTGGGTGCTTAGGAGCCTGGAGGTGGTGGGACTCAGCATCTCTTAGCGGGGAGGGTCTTGGGCAGAGGGGAGAGGAGGCAGGCTTTTGGGACAGACAACACATAAGGCTTCATCCAGGAGTTCCTGGAGAGCATCAGGGGTTCTGAGCAAGAGAAGGCTTTGGCAGGGGGGCCCTGGGATGCTTGCCCAGGCTCTAGACTGAGTCCCCCTCCCTTGGGCTCAGATCAAGAAGGGGAACCGGGAGTGTGAGCGTATCCTGCATGACGTGGAGCTGCTCAGCAGCCTGGCCTTGGCCCGCAGTGCCCAGTTCCTCTACCCAGCTGCCCTGCTGCAGGATCTCTGGAGGTCAGCACATCTTCTGCCACCTGCTAACTTCACCCAGACGCCTCTGTGGCTGCCCCAGCCTCCCAGCCTTCCCCAGCCTCCCATCCTTCTCAGCCCTGCCCTTGGCCCCCGCAGGCTCCTGCTCCTGACCCAGTTCCATGATGTGGTGACTGGGAGCTGCATCCAGCTGGTGGCAGAGGAAGCCATGTGCCACTACGAAGGTGAGGCTGATAACATTTCCACAGCTTTCCAGCACCTGGTGCAGCGCCCAGAGTGTCCCCCATGGGACATTCAGGGGTCACCCGGACCCCCTGCCCACCCATAACCAACCAGTCTCTCCCCAGACATCCGTTCCCATGGCAACACACTGCTCAGTGCTGCAGCTGCAGCCCTGTGTGCTGGGGAGCCAGGTCCTGAGGGCCTTCTCATTGTCAACACACTGCCCTGGAAGCGCACCGAAGTTCTGGCCCTGCCCCGGCCTGGTGGGGCCCACTCCTTAGGTATGAGCTGGGGAGAAGGGTGTCTACTGTGGCAGGAGAGATCAAGGCCAAATTGAGAGTCAGGGACATTGGCCTGGGGGTCTCTGCCCCAGGGTGCCCCAGGCTAGAGAGGAGGAGGAGTATTTACTCCCTCCACCCCACCCTACCCTGCTCCAAGTATGGTTCCTGAAAGGTCAAGGAGGCTGCCCTGACACCCAGCCTCCTCCCCAGCCCTGGTCACCGTCCCCAGCATGGGCTTTGCTCCTGCTCCCACCCCCACCTCACTGCAGCCCTTGCTGCCCCAGCAGCCTGTGTTCGTAGTGCAAGAGGTGAGTGCTGGCATGTGGCGGTGGGGCAGGGGCTGTCCTGGGCTGTCCCTAACAGAAGTGTGGAAGTTCTGAGCTCCCCAGTCTGGAGCAAGTGGCGAGGCAGGGCTGGGGCTGGAGGTCAGGTGGGCTGTTGGTTGCGGGACGCCCCTGCAGACCTAGCCTCAAGGCACCCTCCCACCAAGACTGACAGTTCTGTGACTCTGGACAACGGCATCATCCGAGTGAGGCTGGACCCAACTGGCCGCCTGACATCCCTGGTGCTGGTGGCCTCTGGCAGGTGCTTACCCCTTGCCCTCTCCCAGTGCCTGGCAGGTGGACCCCAGACCTCTCATTCCCTCTGTCCCCTGGCCACAGCTGACCACAGTAGCCCACAAGTGGCTCTGGACTGGGACCCACACATGGAGCAGGGCCTACTCACCCTACTCTCCACCCCACCTACCTCAAACAGCTAGGAGACCAAGATCATTCGGTTATAAAGTATTGATGTCCATGTCTTTCCAGGGAGGCCATTGCTGAGGGCGCCGTGGGGAACCAGTTTGTGCTGTTTGATGATGTCCCCCTGTACTGGGATGCGTGGGACGTCATGGACTACCACCTAGAAACACGGTGAGGGGTGGGCAGGATTCAGGGTAGTGGTAGTGGGAATACGAACAAGTGTACTGGGTCCACTCTGCCAGGCTGTCCTGGCTCAGCGCCTCTCCCCCCTATTCCACAGGAAGCCAGTGCTGGGCCAGGCAGGGACCCTGGCAGTGGGCACTGAGGGTGGTGTGCGGGGCAGCGCCTGGTTCCTGCTGCAGATCAGTCCTAATAGTCGGCTCAGCCAGGAGGTTGTGTTGGACGTTGGCTGCCCCTATGTCCGCTTCCACACTGAGGTAGCAGGGGGCAGGGTGGTGGGTATCTTCCCTGGGTGTGGCTGGTGAGGAGGGGCCAGCCCCTTGTCCCCCACCCCCCACAGGTGCACTGGCACGAGGCCCACAAGTTCCTGAAGGTGGAGTTCCCTGCCCGTGTGCGCAGCCCCCAGGCCACCTATGAGGTCCAGTTTGGACATCTGCAGCGGCCCACCCACTACAACACCTCTTGGGACTGGGCTCGATTTGAGGTCTGCCATGGGGTGGTGTGGGGTGGAAGGTTTGGCTCCTCCCTGGCTGGGGAATGACTCGTTGTTTGGTATGGGGTGAGGAGGAACATGATGGTTCCTGGCATGTATGTCAGGCATTGTGCTTTATGTTCAGTTTGATATTCATGCCCATTTGATGGGGTAAGGACTCTTAATCCACCTTTCCCAGATGAGGGACTGAAGCTTAGACAGGCTGTGTGGTGTGCCCAGGGCCTTCCGAGGTGAGAGCTGGAATTCAGTCAGTGGTGAGGTCCCAAAGCATCCCTCAGTCTAGGACAGGGAGCTCTGGAGCACATGGGGGGGGGGGGGGCACCAGGCGGGTCTCTGATCTGCGCTGCAGGTGTGGGCCCACCGCTGGATGGATCTGTCAGAGCACGGCTTTGGGCTGGCTCTGCTCAATGACTGCAAGTATGGTGCGTCAGTACGGGGCAACGTCCTCAGCCTCTCGCTGTGAGTGGGGTGCCCCCCAGGGACTGCTATGGGATCCCAGTCTTGCCAGGAGAGAACTGCAGCAGCTCCGGCCTGTCCTTTCCCACCCTCCCCACCGCAGCTTGCGAGCGCCTAAGTCCCCTGACGCCACCGTGGACATGGGACGCCACGAGTTCACCTACGCGCTGATGCCGCACAAGGGTGAGTGCTGCGCCCCATATTCCTCTGCCCTTCTCGGCCTCCGCTGCCCCAACGGTAAGTGGGGAAAATGCCTGTAGTCCCGCACCCTGACCCCATGTTCCACCACACGTCCCTTTTCCGGTCTGCGCCCAGGCTCGTTCCAGGACGCTGGCGTTATCCCCGCTGCTTACAGCCTCAACTTCCCGCTGCTGGCGCTGCCGGCCCCGGGCCCGGCGCCCACCGCTGCCTGGAGCGCCTTCTCAGTGTCCTCGCCTGCGGTCGTGCTGGAGACTGTCAAGCAGGCAAGGGGCGGGGCGGGGCAGGGGCGCGTTCGGGGCGGGGCCTGCCGTAGACCCCGCCCACCACCACACCTCCCTCCGCAGGCAGAGACCAGCCCCCAGGGCCGCACACTCCTGCTGCGGCTCTACGAGGCCCACGGTAGTCACACCGACTGCTGGCTGCACACGTTGCTACCGGTTCAGGAGGCCGTCCTGTGAGTAGGGGTGCAGGGTAGCAGTAGGGGTCTTGCCCTCGCGGGGCCCTCATGGTCACTTCCTGTTCTCCAGCTGTGACCTCCTGGAGCGCCGCGACCCTTCTGGGCCCCTACTCCTCCGGGACAACCGCCTGAAGCTCACCTTTACTCCCTTCCAAGTGCAGTCCTTGTTGCTCGTTCTGCAGCCCCCACCGAACTGAGTTCCTGAGGGTGGGGTTTTGTTTGTGGAAGGCTTTGGCAGCCCCTCAGTTCTGCCTCCTGAGCCTGAAGCAAGGGTCAGTTACCGCTTGAACAATAAACCCTTGGCTCAGGACCCTGCTGGTAGCCCCTGCTCAGTCCCCTCAGGGCCCATCCTCAGGTTTTGAGGGGACAGTTTTTACCCCAGGCATTTGGGGGCAGGGGCAAGACCTAAGGTTATCTGTACATGCAGCGTCTGGATTGCAGCCCCCATGAGAGAGACCCGGGATATTGGTGATCATAAGCTGACTGAAAGACCATGATGCAAGACGGTGTTCTGGGACTTCATGGTAGTCCAGCGGTTAAGACTATGAGCTTCCAGTGCAGGAGGCGTGGGTTCAACCCCTGGTCAGGGAACTTAGATCCCAAATGGGAAAAAAAAAAGAAGCACTTCCCCCTGTACCCACGGATAGAGGGCTTGGGGCTGAGGAGAAGGCCTGGTGGGTGGGTTCTGACTGACCCTGACTAGGAGGGAAGCATTGACTAGCCTGGACTAGGCTAGGGGAGCAGCCACAGGCCCTGAGGAGTCCTGGACTGGAGGAGCTGTAGAGTCTGGGCTAGCTGGGCAGGGGTCCTCTGCCCCACCCATGAGGGGCCGTCCCTGCAGAAGCCGTGACCTCCTGTCCTCAGGACTGAGCAGCAGGCCCTTCACATTCAGCCTTCCCAGACCTTCTGCAGTCAGCCCAAGAAGTGCCAAGAAGTTCAAGTTTATGCGTTTACTAAAAATTAGCATTTTTCACATGGGCTTAAAAAATGAGGATAGTGGGGTACAATTAAAAACGTAATTGTGTAGGGAATGGCCATAGGGTTGGAGCATCCAGTTCCCTGCAACTTCTAGGAAGCCACACAGGCCCAGACCAAGGGTGCCAGGAGGAGGGGTGGACACAAGCAAGAAGAGCCTCTTGCTAGGAGGCTGAGGTCCCCTCAGGCTCCAGGGATGGGGTGTCAGCCTTGGTCTTTCGGGTTCTGCGGCGGCCTGGGGAAGGACAGGTGAGATGGCAGTCCCTGGCCGAGGACTCTCCAAGAGCGCCCCTCCCGCCTTTGTGCACGTATTCCTCCCACCCACACTGCCATCCCTTCTGGGGCGCTCACTGTGGTGGTCCGTCCCTCCCCAGAGGAAGTTGCTGAGGAGAGCCCACCTGAGGGTGCCGGTCGCCGCCGCCTCTTCCCTGTGTCAGGGACTGGGGGCGCTTCTGGGTCCTGGTGGAGGCTGGTCCCCTCGGGCAGCTGGGCTGTAGTCTGTTTAGGAAGGCCTCTCTGTGCCCTTCGTGTCTTTGAAGGGGCCTTGTTTGGAGATGGAGGGTCCTGGGTGGAGAAGACAAAGGTCCCCGAGGAGCCCAGCAGGTCAGGTGGGTGAGGACCCACCTTTGCCCTCCATTGTCAAGGAAAGGAGCTGCCTTAGAGCCTGGCCTGGGAGGTGTGGCTGGACTAGGAGAGAGCGCAGGGACAGGGAGGAGCAGGGAGCCATACCTCCGCTCCGTCCTCAGGACCCTGCTGTGCTCCCTGGGATGACTTCTTCTTGCGGGACTTTCCCCCTGCAGGACATTGATGCTGATGGGCTTGGAGGGTCCTGTGGCCTCGGCCCCCTTTGTCTAGACTCCCACGCTCCCACTCTGGAGTGACTGCCAGCGTCGGAACAGGGGACTGGGATGGAGAAGGGTGCTCTGGCCCTTGCACAACTAGTTCTCTCTGCTCTCGTTACATTAGGAGTTTACCTTTGGGTGCCAGGGGTCCAGGATCCCCCTAAAATGGAATCAGGAGAATTCAGGAGTCAGCCTGGCAGGGGTAGTTTCCTTGGAGAGGCAGAATCATACCTGTCCTTCCAGATCAGTGAAGCCGTTCCCCAAGGAAGCCTGACTGTCCCCTCCCCACCCCCCAGGTCAGCACCAGCAGCAAGGTCCCCCTGCTCTGGGGCTGCGCCACTAGCGGGGACCCTAGGACTCAGAGGAGGGGCGGAGCATAGCACAGGGAAGGCTTAGACCCTCAGGACCAGTGTGACCCCAGGTCTTTCCATCTCACCAGCTTCCTTAGGTCTCTGCCTGTACAACCATTAGAGCCCAAACCTGGAACCAGATGGTGCGGCCATGCCGGTCCCGCAGGGAGCTCATGCCTGGTGCGCTGTAACACCGCAGCCAGGCTCGGAAGGCAGCAAAGTCCTCCTCCCCACTCTCCGGCCCGTAGCCTTTGCCCCCTGTGGGACAGAGGAACCAGGCGGAGATCAGAGGGCTGACTTAGGCTGAGAGGAGGGGGAGCCCAGTTAGACCTGGCTCAGACATCAGCTTCAAAGCTGATGGACCGAGTCAGGGGGCCAAGGCTCTCCCTCCTCCAGCTGTGTGACCTCAAGCTGGTGTCTTCCCCACTCTGGGCCATGGCTTTCCCATCCTGAAGTCGGATTAAGAATCCTTGCCCTGCCTGCCTCATGGGCAGCTCAGGAGACACAGACACCCACCAAGTGAAGATCTGTGAAGGAGGTGTAGTCCATTTAGAAACGACTAGGTCAACAAACTTCCGTTCTCCGGGGAGGGAACCAGACCCAGAGAGGGGCAGGAACTGTCCTGGGTTACATGATATGCCAAAGCAGAGCTAGCCAGCCATCTTTGCCTCCCAGGCCTCACCCAGCTGGACCACTTCCTTGGGCACTGAATGGCACAGCTCCAGCAGGTCGGGGTTCTGCAGCTTGGCCCTGATCTTCTGGCTCAGGGTCAGCTCCGGGCTCTGGAGAAGGGGCAGGGGTAGGACCTGGATGTCAGCATGAAGCAAGGCTGCTCAGAAGGCAGTTGATCCCTCACAGAACAGGCCCCTTCTGAGCTTGGCAGACACGGACAGTTCATCAGCAGCCCCCATCACCTCCCACACTCACGTGCGCGCGCGCGCGCGCGCACACACACACACACACACACACACATTGTAGACACAGGCTGGAATGAGAAGGGACCTGCTCGAGCTGAGCCACAGACACCTGACCCAGCCCCAACCCTTGTCCGCCTGCCTGAGAGGTGCAGGTGCATCCCTCCTGGCACCCTCACCGGCCTGCGCTGCTGCAGGGCCTCCAGAACTGTGCGGGCCTTCTCGAAGGGGGGGATCCTCAGCCTGCAGGGAGGTGGAGAGGGGTGCTAAGCAGAGGGGAATGTGAGCATACCCAGCCACCCCCGCCTCATGCCCAAGGCCTGCCTGCTGACCGGTACAGGATCTCCGCCCGCAGATAGTTGCCAATGCCGTTAAAGAACCTCTGGTCCAGCAGGGCCTCACAGATGGGCCGGTCAAAGGCCTTGTCTGCTAGGTTTCGTAACACATTCTCCCTGGAGGGACACAGCCTGGGCACATGAGACCCATTCTGCCTGCCCGCACCCCCCCTCCCCCTCCCTGCCTCCCAATGGGGTAGGGGAGAGGAGCTGGGGGAAGAAATTTCTGGGTGCAAGGGAAGGAAACAAGAAGTCCCAAGTTCCCATTATCCCAGCCTCCGTGGTATTTGGCAGCAGGAACCTCCATTTTCTGTTAAATAGGAACAACAATGTGGGATTTCAATTCATTATAAAAGGTTAAAAATGCCAATCTAAAGGAACATGCTCAAGAAAACACTTGAATCTAGGTATGTGGTTTGCATGTCACCATAGTGGCTCAGATTCAAGATACTTTGGGGAACAAGGTGATCACAGGACCTCAGGTGTGCCTGCAGTCTGGAACTCCCTGTCCAGGACTTCCAGTTGCTTAGACATGAAGATTTGACATTGGTGGGGTCAGCTGTTTTCAAGATGCTGAAGATCTTCCAGGAAGCTGGCACTGGCTGTTTAGCAGGAGTGAAGGGGGCAAGTCCTGGCTGATGAGTGCCCCAGCACCCCCATGGGTCTCTCCTTGCCACCATGAAGAGGAAATGAATCTTGCTTCTTTGAGAAAAGGGTCATGACGAGACTGACTCAGTGATGGGCATGAGAAGCAAATGATATAGGGGCCAGAAGACAGTTTGGGGGGTAAAGGTAAAGTGGAAGGTCAGCCTGGGTGGTCAGCTCCCAGAGGGAGGCATATCCCCACAGGCTTTGCAGCTGGAGGACCAAACAAGCCAAAATGCTCATCACAAGAGAGAAACTTCAGAACCAGCTGGCAAAGAGTTAACTTGTGGCCTGACCCCCCAGGAAAGGTGAAGTGGGAGAAATCTAAGACAACACAGATAGTTCCCTGGGGGTGCACTTGGGGTCATGCCTGGGAAGGCCGGG
Source organism: Odocoileus virginianus (assembly GCF_023699985.2). Lineage (NCBI taxonomy): Eukaryota > Metazoa > Chordata > Mammalia > Artiodactyla > Cervidae > Odocoileus > Odocoileus virginianus. Next base: position 1,275,467 of record NC_069689.1, on the reverse strand, counting down.
AGTCTGCTGCCTTCTGTGGGCCAGAGATGCCCTGACCCACCCCAATGGGCAGCCGAAGGCATGCCTTCCCCAAGAAAGGATTTGTCAAGTCCCACTCCATGCCTTCCTGTTTGTGAGTCTTGTCAGAATGTTTGTACTTTAGAGCTTTGCACTTCCCTGGTAGCTCAGCTGGTAAAGAATTCGCCTGCAATGGAGGAGACCTCAGTTTGATTCCTGGGTTGGGAAGATCCCCTGGAGAAGGGAACAGCTACCCACTCCAGTATTCTTGCTTGGAGAATTCCATGGACAGAGGAGCATGGCGGGCCCCAGTCCATGGGGTCACAGAGTCAGACATGACTGAGTGACTTTCACTTCACTTTCACTTTCCCTTCCCCCTGCCCTACCTGAAATAGCTCTGTGGGAGCAGGGACCACATCCCTCTTGATCACAGCTGAACCCTCAACACTTAGAACTGGCCTGGCACCAAGCGGAGACACATGCATGTTTTATCTTTAGAGGAAAGGAAGTGGCTGACACTGGGCCATCTTATGTGACCTGCATCCCACCCCAGGTGGGGCTCTTACCCCGCCTCAGGCAGAAGACAGAGAGACCAGGGAACACAGACCATGGGCTGGCACGATGTGGGAGACCACAACCTGATTCAGAAGCCATGTCATCAGTGGTCCTCTCCCCACCCCCTTGAAGCAGTTCCTTCCTGTTCAGCCTCCCTTCTTGGGTTGTTAAAGCCTCTCTACTTTTCTTAGCCTTGTGCAGGCACCAAGCAGTGTGGGATGCTGATGAGAGCCCCAGCTCTGACACAATCGGCCACGTCCTCCACCTCTTGCCCCCACCTCCTCTTACAGGTTTTGGGTTTCCACATCCATTAGCTCAGGGAGTTGTCCCCAGAAAAGGACACTGTCTTGGTCTACAGATGAAAGGACTGAAGCCCAGAGGGGCTGGAACTCGCTTCTCATTGGCCAACAAGGACTAACGAGCCACGTCTGGAGCCCCGGACTGTATTTCTCACCCCTGGTGCTGGCCCTACCTGAACTGCTCGTACTCCAGCAAGACACACGGCCCGCGGCCTGTCTGCCACTCGCCCCCGAGGTCCCAGCGGCCGAATCGGCGAATGTCCACAAAGCAGAGGGCAAGTCGGGGGCCAGGTGGAGCTGTGTAAAAGCGCAGGTGGGCGTGGGGTGGCAGCGCATCGCTGGGCACCAGCTGGAAGGAGCCAGTCATGCCAAAGCGGAAGACAAGGGCCAGTGGCTCCCGTGGGGGCTGGGCCCCAGGCAGAGGGCTCAGGGTCAGGCGCAGCTCCTTGCCGCGGGCCAACGCCGAGATGCTGTAGGCACTGCTCTCAAAGGGCACCTCAGGGTTGCGGCTGACGGGTGACTTCTCCACACACCCACCAAACACCAGCTCCCTGCAAGCCTCGTTCACAAAGTGGCTGGCCAGATGCAGCTCAGGGCCCTCAGGCATTCTGTGGGAGGGGCAGCCAGGCCCTGTGGGGAGGATGACAGCAGGTTGGGCCAGGTGTGCATTCAGTGAGGTGGCAATATCACTCCCAATTTTCAAAGGAGAAGCCAGAGGGTCAGAGGAGGGCATGGTCAATGGGAATTGGCAGGAAATCAGCTGGCTTGGCCACAGCCCCTGCTGTCCCTCCCCCGCCCCACCCCCTCCCCCATCCCTGAAAATGCTGAGAAAGCCCAGGACACTCGAGAGCTCTAACTTGGGAAATATGACTGCCTTGTTCATTAACACCTTCCATGGGTTTCCAGGAACACTTTCTGATTTTAGAACAAAGACCATATCCTTCCCGGGCCCAGGCTATCATCTCATTTCCTCCCTTGTGTGCCAACCCTCTTGCTCCAAGCACACAGCTCTCCCTGCCCCCCACCCCCATCCCCGGCCCTTGCCGTCCCCCTCGGTCTAGAAACTTAAGAGAGGCCCCCTCCTGACCGCTGTATTGGAGGCAGCATCCTCCGTTCCCTGACCCCCTTCATGGCACTCCCAGAACCTGAAATTATTAGCTCCTGTCTGCCTCTGGCTCCACTCCCACCCCAGAATGGGAACTGTGCACGCTCATCTCCCCAGGAATCAGGCCCACCTCCGTTGCCACAATGATTGAGGGAATGAGCCTGGAGGATAAGAGCTGGAATAACGGTGGTTCACAGGCTCTGCCGGCAGACAAGGTGGAGGAGCCTGCCCATCACCCACTGGTCAGGACCGAGGCCGAGGCCAATAAGAGGGAATGTAGTTGTCTTCAGGTACATTAGAGCTAGAGTCAGGGACACCCGACTTTGAGGGAGGAGGATGGGGCGCCAGGAAGGGCTCCCGAAGCTCCAGGCCATGGTCCAGGGGGACATAGGAAACTCCCGGGTCAGCGTCTCGGGCCAAGAGGTGTGTCCCCCTTCCTCACCCTCATAGGTTCCCATCTGGCTAAGGCAGGGAGTTTGCCAATTTCCTCAAGCCAGTGTCGGAAGATCCGAGGCCAAGGTAGGTGTTGGGCAGGGGGAAGCATTTGGCCAGGCGGACTCCTTTGCCCTCCCCACCCGCAACCTCGGCGCCGCTCTGGGCCTGGCACCCGAAAGGGTTCGTTTTGCGGGAAAAGGTGAACTTCCAGGTTCCTAATTTCGCGAGGGGCGGACGCTCAATGTCTCGCCTCCTACCCATCCCCCTCCTCCAGCTCCCGCTGCCTGCCCTCGGTTAACCCTGGCTCCCTTCCTCCCCAAGGCCCCCATTCCAGCCCTCTTCTCAGTTCTGCTGCACACACACACACACAAACCCCGTCCCCCGTCCCGCCTCAGGCTACCTCGCCCAGCGCCGCTCCCGCAAGCCTGCAGCCACCAAGGGGTTAATGCCGGAGGCGGAGCGGCGCCCAAGAGTATGCTGGGAGCTGCGGACGCTGCTGGGAAATGTAGTTCCTCTTGTAGGTGGTAAAGCCTGTAAGGGGTGGAGTTCCAGAGTAGAGGGCCCTGGGGTGTGGGGAAGGCTTCGGTCAGTCACCTGGCTGGGAGGTGGCGGAAGAACCTGGTTCCCGCTGCCTGGCGCCGGCGGGTTCCGGGGTCAGGTGTGAGGTCCTGGGTTGCAGCTGACTCTGGCTGTGAGAAGCCACGCGGCTAAGTCCAGGACCTGGTGGGCAATCCCAGCGGTAAACAGCAGCAACTTCCCGAAACAGAGACCCTTGCAGCTGGGCGCAGGGCGCGAACAGGTGCGCGATCAGTGTAGGCTCTGGGGACCCGGTGGTGGCCTTACGTTTCAGCGCTAGTCAGACAGAACACATAAACACCGTCACCGCGGGTGGTAGAGTGCAGCCCGGCAACCAAAAGCAGGGGCGGAGAAGTGGAACCTACGTCCGATGTGGGGAAAGGTCTCTCTGCGGTGACATTTAGGCTGAAACCTCAGAAGGAGTCATCCGGAGAAGAGAGGGGACCAGTCTATAGGGCAGGTGGAAGGAACTGCTAGGGAGGTGGTTAGGAGGAGTGCTGAGAGGGGAGGACCGATACACGAGCAAGGGCCCGTCCCCTCCAACCTCTGGAGGCCTCCATAAGGAGCTGGCATTTCATTCTAAGTGCAGCAGGCTCGGTGCCTGACCCACAGCCGATTCTCCCCCTTCATACTACTTCTTCCTCTCCCTTCATCTATTTATTCGTCTATCTTGCCAAAAGTACTTTAAAGTAAACTAAACAATGCACGCAGGAATGCTAAGTCACTTAAGTTGTGTCCGACTCTGTGTGACACTATGGACTGTAGCCTTCCAGGCTCCTCTGTCCATGGGATTCTCCAGACAAGAATATTGGAGTGGGTTGCCGTACCCTTCTTCAGGGATTCCCAACCCAGGGATAGAACCTGCCTCTCTTATATCTCCTGCATTGGCAGGCGGGTTCTTTACTACTAGCGCCACCTGGGAAACTCAATAGTGAGTGAGTGAGTGAGTGAAGTCGCTCAGTCGTATCCGACCCTTTGCGACCCCATGGACTGTAGCCCACCAGGCTCCTCCGTCCATGGAATTCTCCAAGCAAGAATACTGGAGTGGAGTGCCATTTCCTTCTCCAGGGGATCTTCCCGACCCAGGGATGGAACCCAGGTCTCCCACATTGCAGGCAGCCGCTTTAACCTCTGAGCCACCAGGGAGCCCTCATTAGATAATACTTTTTACCAAACCTAGTAAAGTTAACAATAACTTTTAAAAAATATGTATTTATTTATTTGGCTGCAGGGAGTCTTAGTTGTGGCATGTGACTCTTTAGTTGCAGCATGCGGGATCTAATTCCCTGATCTAGTTCCCTCATCAGGTATGGAACCCAGGCCCCCGCTGCATTTGGGAGCACAGAGTCTTAGCCTCTGGACCAGCAGAAAAGTCCCCAACATAATGTCTTAATATTATCTAATACATCCCATATTCAAATTTCCCTAGTTGCCCCCAAAATGTCTTTTATAGCTAGTTTGTTCAAAGCAGGGACCAAACGAGGATTATATGTCTGTTCAATCACTTCCAATCTAGATGGAACCACCCTTCCCACCTCCTACCCACCTCACTTGCCTTTTTTTTGGTCATGATACTTACCTTTCTGAAGAGTTCTTTGAGATGCCCCATCAATATTCTGGATTTGTTTGCTGTTTCCTTGGGTGTTGTTAACTTTTTCCTCTGTCTCTAGTTCTCCCTGCACCCCAGAAATTAGATCTAAAGGCTTGGAAGTGGAAGTGAAAGTCACTCAGTCGTGTCCAAATCTTTGGGATCCCATGGACTGTCCATGAAATTCTCCAGGCCAGAATACTGGAGTAGGTAGCCTTTTCCTTCTCCAGGGGATCTTCTCAACCCAGGGATCGAACCCAGGTCTCCCGCATTGCAGGCAGATTCTTTACCAGCTAAGCCACAAGGAAAACCCAAGAATACTGGAGTAGGTAGCCTATCCCCATCCAGGGGATCTTCCCAACCCAGGAGTCGAACCGGGGTCTCCTGCATTGCAGGTGGATTCTTTACCAACTGAGCTATCAGGGAAGCCCCAGTATCTCCTAGATGCTGTTCTGTACTCCAAATTGCATGACACCAGGAGACACCCAGCCTCTGGTTGTCTCACTTTAGTGGGGATGAAATTGATCACCGGTGAGGCTGTGACAGCCAGACTTCCGTGTTGTAAAGGTATGTTTCATACCCTGGGACCACTGAGTAATCTATGGGGCGGTTTCTGTTTCCTTAGTTCTGTTTGTTTAATGAAGTTATACAGTAAAATTAATCCATTTTAGAGTGTGAGGGCTTTTTTGTTGTTGTTGTCTTTTTTTTTGCCGTGACAAGGCATACTGGATCTTAGTTCCCCAACCAGGGATCAAACCTGTGCCCCCTGCATTGGAAGTATAGATAACCACTGGACCACCAGGGAAGTCCCTAGAGTGTGACTTTTGACAAATTCATACACTTAATCATCACCACCATCAAGAGATAATACATTTCTATCACCCCCACCCCAAAATTTGCCCATGCACTTTTTAGTCAATATTTACACTGTACCTGTTGACAACCACTGATCTGTTTTCTGCCCATATAGTTTTTGCCAATGTCATACACAGGCATATCTTGTTTTACTGCACTCCACTTTATTGCACATCACAGATAATTGCATTTTTTCTAAACAAATTGAAGTCTGTGGCAATCCTGCTTTGTCAAGATGATGGTTAGCATTTATTGACAATAAAGAATTTTTAAATTTTATTTTATAAAAGTGTAATTGGTTTACAAAGTTGTATTAGTTTCTGCTGCATAGTTAAATGATTCAGTTATATATTTACATATATTATTTTTCATATTCTTTTCTGTTGTGGTTTATTACAGGATATTGAATATTTTCCTGTGCCATACAGTAGGCCCTTGTTTATTCATTCTGTATATGATGGTTTGCACCTGCCAATCCCAAACTCCCAATCTATCCTCCCCACCACCCCCATCAATAAAGTATTTTTTAATTACAAAAGAGTTTTCACAATGTACAAAAAACTTGTACATTGCTTTGAAACACAATGTAGTAGTAGTGTAGTTGCTTGTCATGTCCAATTCTTTGCGACCCCAGGGACTATAGCCCATCAGGCTCCTCTGTCCATGGAATTCTTTGGGATCCTCCAGGCAAGAATACTGGAGTTTCTCCAGGGGATCTTCCGGACCCAGGGATTGAACCCAGGTCTCCTGCATTGCAGGCATATTCTTCACCATCTGAGCCACCAGAGAAGCCCTTAAACACAATGTATTGCACACTTAATAAACTACAGTAAGGTGTAAACAAGCTCTTCTATGCACTGGGAAACCAAAAAGTTCATGTGACTTGCTTTATGGTCATACTCGCTGTGCTGCAGTGTTCTGGAACTGAATCTGCAGTATCTCCAAGGTGTGCCTGTACACAGAATCTCTAGTATGTAGCCTTTCTGTTTGCTTTTGTCCTCATAGCATAATGCATTTGAGATCCATCTATGTTGTGATGCTTATCAATCCTTCTTATTGCTGAGTAGTGTTCCACTGTGTAGACATACCAGCATGTTAATCCACTTACCAGCTGAGGGACACTGAGTTGTTTACATGAGGTTATTCTTTAGCACCATGCAAATACCCAGTTTCACATCACATCAGCCTTTCACCTAATGGCTTTCTTACCACTGATGATTCTTGTCTCAATCAAGTACTTAATTGGGAGTTACAAAATGGTGATTTTCTAATGCTGTCATTCCCTCTACATTAACTTGAATTCTTCTGTAAAGAAGAGCTTTATTTCATTGATTAGGGTTATTCTGAAATACTAAAAAGACAGGATAAATTCTGAAACACTTCTCTTCAATTATAAATTTTTAGACTAAGAATTTGGTGCAATAAAGTCCAAGGGTGACAAATTAGGGTTGATTTTTTACGGAGAGGGGGTTTATCTTTTATGGACTCATGGATTTTTTTTATTTTCAATAGCTAGATCTGTTCCCTGCCAAATCTTTATCTTTTCCCCCACTTATTGAAGGAGTACTGTTTTAGTCTTTAGGGCTATACAAACAGGTAAATACAGTTCCTGTCCTTAAGAAAGACTGGTAAAAGGCAAGTGAATAAATACAAAATTGCAATGCTGTGCTACAATAGCAATGAGAGGAGATTCTGTGATGACACAGAAGAGGGAATGCTACCTGGGTAACCAAGCTTCTATTACGAATTTGATGAGACTTGGAATTCTTTTTGTGACTGCCATTTAATTTGCACTTTATTCCCTGTTTTTTTGCTTTTGTCTTCTTTTTCTTGCCCTTATATGGGCTACTTGAACATCTTTTAGAATTCCAGTTTGACTTAACTATACTGAGTGCATTACATTGTATATAGCCTTTGAAGCAGTTGCTGTAGGTATTACTCTACATATATTATATGTGTGTATATACTTGTCACAGTTCATTGATATTGACATTTTATCAATTTGAGTAAAGTGTAGAAACCTTATATCCTTTTTCCCTCACTAGTTTATAACAACCTTCAATATCTCCTTTACATACATTGAGAACCACATCTAACAGTATTATATTTTGCTTCAAATATGTTGAACATATTTCAGAATACTCAAGAGAAGGAAAGTCTACTGCATCCATGTTTTTATTCTTTCCATTATTCTTCATTCCTAATGTTTCAAGATTTCTTCTATCACGTTCTTTCTGTTTAGAGGTCCTCCTTTAGACTTAAAATTTTTTTTAATTTTATACTGGAATATAGTTGATTTACAATGTTGTGTTAGTTTCAGGTATATAGCAAAGTGATTCAGTTTTATATATATACACATATACACATATATACACCTATACACACATACACATATACATATACACACATATACATATACACATATACATATGTGTGTGTATATATATCTCTCCATTCTTTTTCAGATTCTTTTCCAATATAGGTTATTACAGAGTATTGAATGGAGTTCCCTATGCTATACAGTGGGTCCTTGTTGACTATTTTATATAATAGTGTTTATATGGTAATCCCAACCTCTTAATCTATCCCTGCCTCCTAGCCTTTCCCCTTTGGTAACCGAAAGTGTATTTTCTATGTTTGTGAATCTGTTTCTCTTTTGTAAATAAGTTCATTTGTATCACTATTTTTAGATTCCACATATAAGTAATATCATATGACACTTGTCTTTCTTTGTCTAACTTACTTCATTTAGTATAATATCTAGGTCCATCCATGTTGCTGCAAATGGCGTTATTTCATTTTTTATGGCTGAGTAATATTCCACTGTGTATATATACCACATCTTCTTTATCCACTCATCTGTCTATGGACATTTAGGTTGCTTACTATTTTGGCTATTGTAAATAGTGCTGCCATGTACACTGGAGTGCATGTATGTTTTCAAATCACGCTTCCTTCCAGATATATACCCAGGAATGGGATTACTGGATCATATTGTAGCTCTGTTTTTAATTTTAAAAAGAAATTCCATGCTGTTCTCCATAGTGTTTGTACGAATTTACTTTCCCGCCAGCAGTACATGAGGGTTCCTTTTTCTCCACACCCTCTCCAGCATTTATTGTTTGTAGACTTTTTGATGGTGGCCATTCTGACTACCTCATTGTAGTTTTGATTTGCATTTCTCTAATAATTAGCAATGTTGAGCATAGCTTTCCATGTGGTTTTTGGCCATCTGTATGTCTTTAGGAAAATGTCTGTTTAGATCTTTTGCCCATTTTTTGATTTATTTGCTATTGAGCTGCATGAGTTGTTTATGTATGTTGGATATTCATCCCTGTTGGTCACATCATTTGCAAATATTTTCTCTTGTCTTTTTATTTATGGTTTCCTTTTAGCCTTTTTATTTTTATATTAGAATTGCTAGTGACAATTTTATTAGGTATTCCTCATCTGCAAATGTCTTGATGTCCCCCTTTACTCTTTAAAATGTCTTACAATTTTGTCATTTTTAAAAATTGAAATATAGTTAATTTATATTATATTAGTTTCAGGTGTGCAACATAGTGATTCAATATTTTTATAGTTATATTCCACTTAAAGTTATTATAAGATATTGACTATATACTCTGTGCTGTACATGTGTCCCTGAAGCTTATTTATTTTACACATAAAATAAAGAGGTTTGTACCTCTTAATCCCCTACTCCTGTCTTATTCCTCCCCTCTTCTGTCTTCCCACTGGTAACTATTAGTTTATTCTCTATATCTATGGATTTGTTTGTTTACTTCTATTCATTTATTTCTTGGATTCTACATGTAAATGATATCATACACGATTTTGTCTTTCTCTGATTTATTTTACTAAGCATAATACTCTCCTAGGTCCATCTATATTTTTGTAAAAAGCAAAATTTCATTATTTTTTATGGATGAGTGATATGTATAATATATTATGAACATTGGAGTGCGTGTATCTCTTTGAATTAGTGTCTTTATTTCCTACAGATAAATACACAGAAGTCGGATTGCTGGATTATATGATAGTTTTATTGCTTTTTTTTTTTTTTTTGCAGAAACTCAATATAGCTTCCACAGTGGCTGTACCAATTTATATTCCCACCAACAATGAACAAGGGTTCCCTTTTCTCCACATCCTTGCCAACATTTGTTATTTGTAGTCTTTTTGGTGATAGCCATTCCGATAGGTGGGAGGTGATATCTCATTGCGGTTGTGATTTGCATTTCTTTAATAATTAGCAATGCTGAGCATCTTTTCATTGCCAGTTGGCCATTCCCATGTCTTCTTTGGAAAAATGATTATTCAAGTTTTCTGCCCATTTTTCAATCAGGTTGTTTCCTTTTTTGATATTGAGTTCTGTGGGCTATTTATATATTTTGGATATTAATCCCTTACCAGTCATATCATTTACAATTATTTTCTCCCATTCTGTACACTTTTTTGTCAATAGTTTCCTTTGCTGTGCCAAAACTCTTAAGTTTAATTACATGCCATTTGTTTATTTTTGCTTTTGTTTCCTTTGCCTTAGGAAGAAAAAAATCCCTCCCCCAAAATTGCTACAATTTATGTCAAGAGTATTCTGCCTATGTTTTCTTCAAGTTTTATCATATCTGGTCTTACATTTAGGTCTTTAATCCGTTTTTATTTTTTTTTATGGTATGAGAAATGTTCTAATTTCATTCTTTTACTCGCCCTTTACTCTTAAAAAAAAATATGTATTTTTTTTTTTGGCTGTGCTAGGTCTTACTTGCAGCACGGAGGATCTTTAGTTGTCCCATGTGGGATCTTTAGCTGTGGCATGTAGGATCTTTAATTTTAATTATTTCTTTTTGGCTGCCCTGGGTCTTTATTGCTGCATGGGCTTTCTTTTTACAGTGTGAAGGCTTCTCATTGCAATGGCTTCTCTTGTTGTGGAGCACGGGATCTAGATGGTGGTCTTCAGTAGTTGCAACTTGCGGACACAGTAATTGTGACACACAGGCCCAATTTTCCCGCAACATGTGGGAACTTCCTGGACCTGGAATCGAACCCATGTCCCCTGCATTGGCAGGTGGACTCTCAACTGCTGGACCACCAGGGAAGTCCCCATGTGGGATCTTTAGTTGTATCATGTGAACTCTTAGTTGCAGCACGTGGGGTCTAGTTTCCTGACCAGGGATGGAACTCGGGCCCCCTGCTTTGGGAGTGTGGAGTCTTAGCCACTGGACCCCCAGGGAAGTCCCTTGTCCTTTACTCGAGGTGACTTTCTCTGAATATAGAATTCTGGGTTGACACTTCTTTCAGGGCCTGAAACGTGTTGTGTTTGTTGTCTTTGGCCTCTTGTGGTTTCTGATGAGATATTCAGTCATTCGAATTGTTTTCCACCTATATGTAAGGTGTCATCTCTGTCTTGCTGCTTTCAGGATTTTTTTCTTTTCTTTAGTTCTCAGAAGTTTGATTATGATGTGTCTTGACATAAATTTCTTTAGATTCAACCTGTGTGAAGTTCATTCAGCTTCTTGACTCTCTACATTTGTGTCCTTTGCCATATTCTGGAAAAGTTTTGGTCATTATTTCTTTGAGTATTTCTCTGTTCTACCCTCCTTCTTTGTACCTTCTGGGACTCTGACACCACACGTACTAGATCTTTTGTTAACAGTCCTACAGGTCCTCGAGGCTCTATTTTATTTACTTTTTTGTTCTTGTTGTTGTACAAGTTATCTTCCCTCTGTTGTTTAGACTGGGTAATTTCTATTGGTTTATCTTCAAATCCACTGATTCTTTCTTCTGTAGTTAAGTTCACCCATTGAGATTTTTACTTGGGCTATTGTGGTTTTCGGTTCTAAAATGTTTATCTTGTTCTTTATATCTTCTATTTCTCTGCTGAGACTTGAGGCATTTCTAGGATGGCTGCTTTAAAATCCGTAACATAGACTTGTAACATCTGAGACATTCTAGTGTTGGCATTTGTCTTTTTTCATTTGAGTTGAAATTTTGTCGGTTCTTGGTACAATGACTTTTAAAAATTGAATTCTAAATATTTTGGGTATTATGAGACTGGATTGTATTTAAATCTTCTCTTTTAGCAGGCCTTCTCTGACATGGGGCTAGTTGGAGAAGGGCTATGCCACCTCCTGTGAGCTGGGGTAGGGTCTAAGCTCCCACTCAGCCTTTGTAGGCAGGGATGGAAGGGGAACTGCGGTTCTGCAGGGTGTGGCTGGAGGACAGCCCTTACTGTCTCTAACTTTTCTGTGCTGCTGGACTGTCCTTTTCCTCGTCTACTGCTTAGAGAAAGCAGGCTTTTGCCGGGGCTTCCTTTGTGTGTTGGTGTTTCTAGGTGGTAAGCTTCTCCATCACTCAGCTTGGGATACATGAAACAAAATCTAAGGAATTTTTTGCTGTATTGTTCTTCAGGTCTTGAGGATCCTAGCCAGTCTGCCATCTCATCACCTTTTGTAGTCTCATGCTTGTTTTATAAAAAATGTCCAAGGTTTCTAGCTGCACTTAGGAGGAGGAACAGAGAAAAGCCCATCTGTTCCATTTCTCCAGAAGCCAGGAGGGGAGTCAGGCCTTGTCTCTTTAAATTGTCCCATCTTTAGCCAGTGGGTCAAGCTTGCGCCTGTTGACATGACTCATTTTTGACAGTTTCCTTGGACCCTGAGACTTCCCTGATGGCTCAGATCATAAAAGCGTCTGCCTACAGTGTGGGAGAAACCAGGTTTGATCCCTGGAACAGGAAGATCCCCTGGAGAAGGCAATGGCACCCCACTCCAGTACTCTTGCCTGGAGAATCCCATGGATGGAGGAGCCTGGTGGGCTACAGTCCATGGGGTCGCAAAGAGTCGGACACGACTGAGTGACTTCACTTTCACTTTTGGACCCTGAGATGTTCTAGGCTCCCCCTGTCCTCTCCCTGCCCCAGACCCAGGATCAGTCTTTTCTACAAGTGGCCCTGGATGGCCTAAGACAGTCCTGGGAAGCCCTTTGTCTCAGTCTGTTCAGGCTGCTATAACAAAATACCATGGACTAGGTGGCTTAAACAACAGACATATATTTCTCACAGTTCCAGAGACTGGGAAGTCCACATTCAAGTCAGAGTCAGTTCTTGGTAAGGGCTCTTTCCTGCTTTGTTGGACAGCTGTCTTCTTGCTATGTTCTTATACGGCCTTTCCTCAGTACATGTTTGTAGGAAAAGAGTGTCTTCTTTTATAAGAACACTAATCCCATCATGCAGGCCTCATGACTTCATCTGAAACTGATTACTTCCCAAAGGCCCCACCTCCTAAACCATCTCACTGGGGTTGGGGCTTGGACATAGGAATTTAGGGGTGGGCTCACAATCATGCAGCCCATATCCCATTCCCCTTGCCAATGAGTGGTTCGGGCACAGGCCTTCTCTCTTCCTAGAGAAAATGACAGGGAGTCACAGGCTCCCTCCTTTCTCTACTTGGGGCATCAGGTGTTGGGGCCACCTACTTGCTGCCAGCTTCAAGACAAGGCCAGCACAGACAAGGCAAGGCCAAGAGCATCCCAGGACTGAGAGCTGGAGCCCTGCTTCTCCTGTCTACAGACAAGCTGTCCCATTTTGGTTCTCATTCTGCCTCACCCCTGACCTGCCTCAGTCAGCAGCTGAGAAAAGAAAATGTACCATAGGTCAGTGTACCACTGTCTCTGTCACGAAAACCTCTGATCTGAACCCTAAAGAAATCATGCACACACTGCTTTACACTTTCCACATTTCTGTTTATTGTTCCTTCTCAGGAAAACCATTGATAAGTGCCTTTCACGGGGGAGGGAAGGCAATGCTGGAAGTGTTCTCAGGATCCCAGGCAGTAACCTAGGAAGCCAGAGATCCAGGAGACCAGGCCCTCAGGGTCCTGGAGCTGGGGCCGCCCCCTAATGAGAAGTTCAAGGGCAGCTCCACATGGGGCCCTGTGCTTTTCTTCTCAGCCCAGGTTGTTCATCAGGGCCTGGGCCTGCTTCAACTCTGCAGTGGGGAGAGGCAGGCAGGCAGGCGGCAGTTAGGCGGGATCTCAGGGCGCCCCTTACCCTCCTGATACAGCTGAGCCTCACCTGCCAGGAGGACCTGGAACTTGTCTGCTGAGAGGGACATGGTGACAGGCTGGGTCGGGGCACCTGGGGCAGCTGCAACCTCCAGCCGCAGGTGTACCAAAGGCTCCTCCACAGCACGCAGCAGGCTAGAGCTCAGGGTGTAGTCCACCCGCCAGCCCACGCTGACCAGCCTGTTCACTGTGAGACCAAGAGGGGCTTGAGGTCACAGGCCAGGGAGCCAGGCGACCCAAGCCCTCACCCTGGCTCAGCCCTGAACCCTCCAGGGCTCTGTGGCCTTTGAGAGGCTCTCATCCCTCTGACCCAGGAACTCAGAGATTACCCAGAGCAGGTCTCAGAGGAGAGAAACCTGGCTGGAGCCAGGAATCCCAGCCCTGTGACTACTTGATGTGATGCAGTTAAGTATCCTTTCTGAGGACAAACACCTCCCAAGCCACAGGCACCTTCCAGAATGGAGCCCAGCCCCAACCCGGGCCCACCCTGCACTCACCCCGCAAGCTGCAGACCCGCAGGCGCTCCTGCAGGGGGCTCTGCTTCTCCTCGTAGCAGCGACAGAGGCTGGCCGCGTGCTCTGGGGACGAAAGGACGTCCCCTGAGCTAGCAGGTGGGGGCTCGGGCTTAGGTGGCTCAGAGCGCAGGTCTCAGGCTCCTGGCCCAGAGAAGGCAAGGTGCGTCCCAGGGTCACATAGCCTGACCTCTGCCCAGCACCCCTCGGCCCAGAGGTCACCCACCTGTAGGTCGTCCCCATACCTTTGGGCAGCCCCAGCTGCTGCAGTTCGCTGGACAAGGACTCGCCATCCACGCTGTGCTTGGCCGCACTGGAGAGGATGAAACTCAGCACCGCCACTGTGGCCTTCACATCGCCTGACTCTGGAGGGAGCCGTGGGTGGAGTGGGGGTGTCACTGCTGTCCCAAATACCTCCTTGTGGCCCCACTATCTTCAGCTCAGAGTCCCCAGGCCTCCTAAAGCCACGAGCACTGCCATTGCGCCACTGGGAGCTGGTGGAGGCCCTGGGGTGGCAGCGGCTTTCCTTCCTTTATCTCCTCCGCCGAGGCCAGCGGGTCAGAGTGGGCTGGGAGGAGGGGCCTCTGTGCCAGGCCCCAGGCCAAGTACCCAGGGTCACCCAAAGGTCTGTGGAGCCAGTGGGGTGCTCACCAAACCTGGCGTCCGCAGTGAGCTTCAGGATCTTCTCGTACTGTGAAGAAAGGAGGCCCTCAGGGCGGGGCTGGTTCCCTGCTCACCAGCCCCCTGGCCTGGACCCGGTGGTAAGGACACGAGGTATTCAGGGAGGGTGGGAGCTGATCACCCACCCCCCTCGGTCTGGTGCACTTTCAGGGCAGTGGGGTCCCCGGGTCATGGGACCACGGGGGGCGGGGGCAGGGGCCTGTACTCACGTCAAGCCCGTCTCCCAGAAGGTCCTTCAGCACCTGGCCACACAGCAGCCTCAGCTTCACAGAGGACTGGAGGGGGAAGCCTTGTATCAGCCAGACTGACCCACCTTACACAGGCATGCTGACGGCCTGGCTCAGAAGGGGCTGGCCGCAGGATCAGTCACACAGCATGGGAGAATGGCCCAAGAGGGCTGAGGTCCCAACTCAAGAGTGACCTCACCACCCTCCACGCCCCCCCCCCGCAAAAGCCCCCAGCTGCAATCCCTCCCTGCCCCCACCCCCAAGATCCCCTGCACTCAACAATCTTGGCCAGCGTGCTGATCTCTGCCAGGACCCAGTCAGGACAGTCCAGGTCACCACAGAATCGGAACCTCTGCAAGAGAGTGAGGTAGGTGGTCAGGCTGGAGGGCAGGGCGACACATGCCCAGGTGTCTCCTGAGCTACTGCTCCTCCGGCTTCCTGCTCCCTGTCCAAGATGGACGAGCTCTGGCCACTTGTTCTCCCCTACTACCAGGCTGTTTAGAGAACACTCTCCCTGATTCTTCCTGCCACCAAACCTTGTTCTGATGCGTGTCCCAGGCATTCACCTGCTCTGCGGATAAGCCTGGGTGCCTGCTCTGTGGGAGAACCCACTGTAAGCGCTGGAGGTGCCACACGGAACGCATGACCCTCTCACCTCCTCTTCTTTCCCTCTCCAGCTCCAGCTCACTGGCCTCCCTGTTGCTTCTGCTGCAAATTAAACGTGGCTTGCTCTCTCATTTCACTCAGGTCTCTGCCCAAATGACACCTCTTCTGATGGGCTTTCTCTGACTATTTGCTTTCTTAAATAGCCCTTCACACAAGGTAATTTGGGAAGGTCAGCAAATGTATTCATTATCTTGATTGTGATAATGTTTTCATGAGCATACACATCAAAACTTATTGAACCATACATTTACACATGTATGATTTATGTTAATTTTATCTCAAAGAAGCCGTTTAAACAGTTCTTCACCATCATGTTCTAGCTCCTTCTCTTCCTTTTTGATCTCCACAGCATTTATCATACCACATATCACAATATATTCAAGATGTCTTCTGTTAGAATGCAAACCCACCCAGTCAACCACATATTGATAATATCCTCCACCCACCTGATCCACTGTCCTTTGTCCTGTTTCTGCAGCAAAGCTCTAATGCACGCAATGTACATGTTCATCTCTCCACACCTCCACCTGCATTGCTTTCAGATATTGGGAACAAAACCCGCCAACTGGAGACACCGTGAATCCACGTTCTCCTGATTCTGCCGGGCCCTCAAGGCAGCCCCATTAACTGCATGTCTTCTACTTTGCCCCACTGTTCACCTTATCAGTCACTTCAGACCTGCTCCATGACCCTTCCACTCCAAACCTTTCTGGCCTGCCACCCCCTTGATCACATGTGACCCCAGTGAAGTCCTCTAGCCATGGTCACAAATGACTTTTGTCACTAAACCTAGTCTTCCTCTTCCTTAGTTAATCCACAACAGGAGACACAAACCCATCCTTCTTCCTGAAGCCACACACTCTTCTGGATTTCTCCCTCTGGCCTGGCCTCTGTCTCATTTGCTGGCCCACCCCTCCTGAACCGCAGCCCCCAAATGGTGATCTCTGCAGACTGCCTGCTGTCATTACTCTGAGGCAAGGCACTGGGACCGCTGGTGAGGTGGTGGGGTGTTAAGCAAAGTCTGGGGCTTCTTTCCCTACTTCAGGGATTTTTAATTGTTTTGTGGCAAGGACTCATCAGGCATCTGGTGAAGTCTACAAGCCTCTCTCAAAACAATGTTTTCAAATGAATAAAGTACACAGGAAAAACTACATAGTAAAAGACACTAATTAAAGGTTATCAAAATAGGTAGTTCCCTGGTGGCCTAGTGGTTAGGATCCTGGGCTTTCACTGCTGTGGCCCTCGGTTCAGTCCCTGATCGGGCAACAGAGATCCCTCAAGCCACATGGTGTGGCAGGGAAAAAAAAGTTATCAAAATATTCAAAACCAATTGGTGATGTGACATATGTTTCAAGTGATGACAGTAATTTGGAAATGAACATAAATATGTAAATAATCCCAACAGCTGTGACATGAAAATATCTGATCTCCATTAGTGACAAAGTCAGAGGTGCTGCTAATAATACTGAGGTCTGTTGCCAACAATCCTAACTGGAGGAAATATTAAATTTCAGTTTGAAGTTAGTGAAAGTTGAGATATAGTATTTTTCCTAAGTTCATGGGCCCCTGACTTCTACCCATTGGACTATTTTATCATCTCTGGACTTTCTCTGATTTCTACCATCTCTGTATTATTTACATTTATACCATAAAAATGTGTTCTTTGTGTAACTTCTCCCATCCAAGTACCAACCAGGTCCAACCCTGCTTAGCTTCCAAGATCAGAGGAGATCAGGCGCGTTCAGGGTGGTATGGCCGTAGACGCCTTGTGTAACTTCTTAAAATACCGGCATTTCTCTACGTTCTGTCCTAGGCTCTCTCTTCTGAACTCACACTGTGGCTGAGACAGATCATCTTTCTGCAGATGACTCCCAAATTTATAACCACCATCGTATTGTAGATTCTCTTCTGAGCTCCATACCCTTAAATCCAGTCTGTCTCCTACGCAGGTGCACTTGGCGGCTTAGAGGCCTCACTCAGCATGTATCACAGTGACTGGTTCTCTTCCCTCTGAAACCTGCCCCCACCTGTCCCGCCACCACTGAGCACCAGCACCTGGGAACCAAGCCCAGCTCCCTCCCTCCCCCTTCTCCCTCATGCATTTAGCCTCTGAGCCCCGATGATCTCCTCTTCTATCTCCACGCTCTCTCAAGTCACTATCATCTCCTGGGTGGGGGAGTGTCTGCTGCCCCAGGCTCTTCCTCCTTTCCCTGCCGGCCTTTCTTAAAAGTCCAAACTCCTCTGAAGACCCAGCAAGCTGTAGTCTTTGCTTATCAGTCGTTCACTAGCCTCTAGTTTCTACTCTTCCAGGTGATGAGATGTATTCATTCCTAGGGTTCCGAGCTCTCACTCACCTTAAGTCTTTGAATGCTGTCCCTTATCTGAAGATACAGCCTCCCACCAGCCCTCTTCCATGCCCCTCAATTCCTGGTACACTAGCTGCTTGCTTTCTGCCCCAGCAAGCTTTCTTCCCGGCTCCCAGGCCCTCAGGTGATGTCATCCTTGGGAAGCCTTCAGGCATTATGCACAAGGTGAGTTTAGTCCCTTCCGGCTCAGGTCTTAATTATGACTGCCCATTCAAGCCTCCAACTCTGCCCTTCCCTCCTGCAGCCCAAGTCCTAATGCCTGGCACAGTGCCTGATATACAGCAGGCACTCACAATCTGTTAAAGGAATCAATGAATGGATAAGTTGAGAAGTTTCCAGCCCGTATATACTCCTTTGTGCCTCCGGGAAGAGCAAAGGGATTTCCTAACAGTGCAGAAGATTGAGCCAAATTGTCAGGAAGTGTTTCTCCAAGTTCCACAGGAAGGCTGGGAGGTGGGCGCCTTCGGGATGTCTTACTCGGGCAGAGAAAGGCCTGGAGAGACAAGCCCCAGCTTCTGCCCCTGGGAGTTTGGGCCCTTCCTTCCAGTCAAGACACTCCAAGCCTGCCGCCCCGCCCTGCTGGAGGAGGACGGAAGGAGGCTTTTCTTTACCAGACCCTCGGCTTTAACGACCGCACCCAAGTGTCTGCTCCGCGGCCCAGGCAGATTCCCCATCTCCTCGCATCCAGCGCCCCACCCTTCCCGCAGCAGCGGCAGGGGGATTTGGGGTTTCCTACCGTGCCCGCCCCCCAGCAACCACAGCCTCATATCAACCCTCACCCCTCACCATTGCTCCAGGAAGCCCGCGCCCAGGACTTTCACCTTCCTGTCGCGCCGGGTCAGCTGATGCAGCGGTCACGTGACGCTGGGCGGGGCTTCCTCGGATCACGACTCGCCCAACCCCGAGTTGCTGGAGCGAGATACGGGGTCCCTTTGTCAGTCCCCAGAACCTTTCTCCGGAAAGGACCAGCGCCAACCCCCAGGTTAACTGAAAGCAGAACCAAAGCAGCAGGAAGAGGGAGTGGAAGCCGTTTAATTTGTTCTCTTTAAGGCAGGGGAGGCCTTCCTTTCTGCAGTGGTATTCAGGTCGTTTCCGTGTTTTGCATCAGTACAGCTCCCTTACTATACAGGTGTGAAGTGAAGTCGCTCAGTCGTGTTTGACTCTTTGCGACCCCGTGGACTGTAGCCTACCAGGCTTCTCCGCCAATGGGATTCTCCAGGCAAGAATACTGGAGTGACTGAAGTGGGTTACCATTTTCTTCTCCAGGGGACCTTCCCAAGCCAGGGATCGAACCTGGGTCTCCTGCATTGGAGGCAGACGCTTTAACCTCTGAGCCACCAGGGAAGCTCTAGCAGGTGTGGGTTGTGGCAACAGATAAAATTTTAAAACCTTATTGAAATAGAATGCCCATACAGGAAATTGTACATAGTACAAATACAGAGCTTAATGAATTTTCATAAACCGTATGCCCCATGTAACCAACACCCAAATAGGGAAACATTACCAGTACCCCAGATACCGCCTTCAGGTGCCTGGTAGTGCCTGGGTATTTTATTCCATTTTGACGAATCCCTTTAACTGCATAGCAAAAAGCCTGTAACAGTTGACATGCTCAGAATGCTTTTGCAGCTTCACCAACATCAGCTGTTTATCTTAATTTTTCTCAATCTAGTGGGAGAGAAAAAGGTTGCTTTAAATTGTATTAGTCTGCTTACTGGTGAGCTTGAAGTAATGAATAGGCCAGGAAAACTAAGTTTCCAGTATTGGCTTAAATAGATAAAAACAAACAAAAGATAGCAACAACAAAAATACACTAGAGTATAAACTAATGACCAAAAAAGAAATTGAACAGTTTGATTTCTCTCTTTAGTTCCATGCCTCTCACCTATACAGTAGACCCTGATTGTTTTATTGTTGCAGACTTTCAAGCTTTCAAAGGACAGATAGAGCCCATGACAATTAAACCACTCCATAAATAGAGAGAAAGTTAATTTTTGCTAAAATTGATCACACTTAAAAAGATCTTTTAAAAAATCATCAATATCAGTACAATGAAATCAATAGTGTTGCAATATACCATATCAAATTTTTTTTCTTTAAAGAGGACAAGAATAGTTCCAAAAGAAGAAATGAATTGATGCATTTAGGAAATCATTATTTAAAAAAAGAAAAAAATTATAAATAGGTGAAAACTGCCCTAACTTGATAGGGTATTTGAAAGACAAAACAGCAAACAGCAAACAGACTATTTAAGTTTGGAAATAAGGCAAAAGGCAGGTGGCATGTCCTTTTAATATCGTACTGGAGCATTGTCTCACAGATTTGTTTCACAAATAAAGATTATTTGACTATTTAGACCAGTAGTTATCATACTTTTAGAGTGTTTAAGAATCACCTGCTGGGTTTGTTACAACAGTACTAGGCTCCACCCCCAGAATTTCTGTAATTAATTAGCTCTGGAATGAGACCTGAAAATTTGCATTTCCAACAGGTTCCCTGGTCTGCTGAGAAATCCAGTTTGGGGACTATACTTTGAAAGCCACTAATGTAGGAAAATGTATCTGAGAAATTATATGTTAACTCATGATTTTCTGTCTATTAGAAAATATAACCCCAAAGATTACAATTTCATTGCCCCATATGTAATTATCAGGTTTTTGTCTCTCAGCACACACTTTGAAATGCCTTTGCTTGTGCACTAGAAATATTTCTCAACACAGACATAGAAAACAGACTTAAGGACACGAGGGTGGGGGAGGAAGGAGAGGGTGAGATGTATGGACAGAATAACATGGAAACTTACATTACCGTATGTAAAATAAATTAGCCAATGGGAATTTTCTGTATGACTCGGGAAACTCAGACAGGGACTCTGTATCAACCAAGAGGGGTAGGGTGGGGAGAGAGACGGGAAGGAGGTTCAGAGGGAGGGGAAATATGTATCCCTCTGGCTGATTCATGTTGATGTATGGCAGAAACCAACAAAATTCTGTAAAGTAATTATCCTTCAATTAAAAAAAAAACAAAACTTCTCAAAATGTTCCTTGGGGACTTTCCCAGTGATCCAATGTTTAAGACTCTGTGCTGCCAATGCAGGGGGCATGGATTGGATCCCCGGTTGGGAACTAAAGTCCCACATGCCGCATGGCCAAAAGATTTTTTTAAAAGTTCTTTGAATTAGCTTTACCATCTTACTGTTCCCTCATTAATTAAATATTTGACATGCTTTCCTCCACTTGTATGAAAGTCTTGTTTTTCACTTTTTTGCAAATTAAACTTTGATACAGTATACTAGTATACTAGCCCTGGACAGGAGTATACAGATACTATATTTTAATACTAGATGTATTCCCCTTAAAGTCAGGAGCAGTAATGCACTCTCATTATGACCCAACATTATCCTAGAGGGGCTATGGCCTGGGCTTCTCAACTGGGGATGATTTCGCCTTCCGAGGGGATATTTGATAATGTCTGGAGCTATTTTTAGTTGTCATAACTATAGAATGCTGGCATCCAGAGGACAGAGGGCAGGAACACCGCTAAACAGCCTGCAGGGCGTGAGATAGTCCCCAGTAACAAAGACAAGACAGCCAGGTGGCTAGGGGAGGGTGCTGGAACATTGCGTATAGACCAGGCTCTCCAGACCCGCCTGGGGCAGTGGAGTCAGAGGCCCACAGGTGAGCACCTGCTCATCCCAGCCCCACACACCCCACAGGTGGAGAGAAGAAGGCTTCATAAGGAGGTGGAGGCAAGCAGGCAAGCGTGGATCTCATCTGTCTGCCTGAGAGAAAGCCCCAGGTCAGCAGAGGGAGGGTCAGCCCACGTTCCTGAGCAAGTAGGGGATGGTCCTGGCCAGAACTCTGAAACTCTGGCTAGTTGAAGACCCCCGCATTTGCCCCACAGATCATCATGGGAGTCCTGTCCAGTCTCTGGCCATGAGGTGATTCTTTGACTTCTAACGCCGAGGCTCACCTTGCCTTTCTCTCTCACCTGCCACTCTTGTGCAGCCCTGCATTGAAGGTGAGTGTCTCTCTGAGGTGGTCTGAGGGGCTAGGGGTGCAGGCCCAGGGTCAGTGGCTCGGGCTGGATCGGGGGCCAATCGCAGACCCGTCTCTGTGCACCGTCACCCTCAGCCGGGCCTCCCATCCTGCACACAGCCGCTGCTGTGGGCCAGGGCACCCCCCACAATGAGGCTGCCCACTCCCTTGCAGCCCCACAGCAGCTCCGCACTCCCTCTCCAAGTCCCACACAAGCCCTGTGTCCATCCAGTCTGCTTCTCCTGACCTCAGAAACACTGGGCTTTGTACCCCCTACTCCTCACACCAGGTTCTCTGCCCAGGAGACGGCTGAAAGGGGAACTGGTTGCACCTGCTGGAGAAAGGCCTTAGGAAATCCGCTTCTCTAGGATTAGTTCCGCCTTCATTCATTCACTTACCAAATACTCTTTTTCTTTATGCCAGGCTCTAGGGTGATAGGTCTAGCAGGGTGCGTGCCCTAAGGAGTTCCCCTCTTTAGAGACAGACAGGCAGACTCTCAGGCTTCGGTGTGTGGGCGCCCAGGATTGGGAAGGGGAGGGCCTTACCCACAAGAGGTGATGGTGGGTGTGAATATGGAGGGCGTGGGGGCGACCACAGGACAAGGGTGTCCAGGCAGAGCTCAGCTTGTGAAACTTTGGTGGGGGCAGGTTCTGCTCTGTCTGGAAGGCCTCCTGACCTTGCCAACAGTTGGCCCTGGCTGGATCACAGGTAAAGGCTTCATGTTGATTTTTTTGTGCTCAGTCGTTCAGTCGTGCCCAACTCTGTATGACCCCCATGGACCGTAGCTCACCAGGCTCCTCTGTCCATGGAATTTTCCAGGCAAGAATACTGGAGTGGGGTGCCATTTCCGAGTCCAGGGGATCTTCCTGACCCAGGGATCGAACCCACTTCTCTTGTGTCTCCTGCATTGGCAGGGGGATTCTTCATCATGAGTGCCACCTGGGAAGTAATATTTAGTACATTTGAATTACATAACTAAACATGATAATTTTAACAAAAAAAAATCACAAAATGCAGGACTTCTGTGGTGGTCCAGTGGTTAAGACTCCACACTGCCAATGCAGGGGGCACATGTTCGATTCCTGGTCAGGAAACTAAGATCCCATACGCCATGTGGTGCGGCCAAAAGATTTTTTAAAAAATTCTAAAATACAGAGAAGTTAAACAAAAATCTGTAAACCCTTTCTTTCCCCCAAAAAACTGCTCTAACAGCCCGTTCCAACTTTTCCCCACACATGTGTAACTGTGACCTAATAAGAAATATACATTTGGTCTTTACCATGGGTTCCTGACACAGAGCTCCTAAATCCCTTGATGTTTCCTGGGCAGTAGCAGATTCTTTTGCTCTAATGAGGTGACTCTGGGTGGAGTCCTGGATAGCTTCAGCATGGCATCTGGTCACCAGGAAGACTGGGCCATGATTAGAAACTTGGATGGAACTTCTCCCAGTGGCTAAGACTCTGCACTCCCCAATACAGGAAGCCCAGGTTCGATCCCTGGTCAAGAAACTAGATCCCACATGCTACAGCTAAGAGTTCGCCTGCCACAACTGACACCCAAATGCAGCCAAATAAATTAATTTTTTAAAAAGAGAAGCTTCGAGAGGGGCTGCTGAGTGAATTAACCGTTGATTATGCCTTTGTGATGAAGCCTCCATGATGATCTGTGAACCACAGGGCTTCCAGGTTGGTGTGCTGGGAGGCGGCACACCCCAACTCCACTGGGACAGAAGCTCCTGTCCTTGGAACTTTCCAGGCCTTGCCCAATGTGTCTCTTCATCTTACTGTTTAACTGTATCCTTTATCATGTTCTTTATTATGTAGCAAATTGGTGAGCATAAGTGTTTGCCTAACTTCTGTGAACCATTACGACAAATTATTTCACCTGAGGAGGCAATTGTGAGAACCCTGATTTGCAGCCAACCTGGACTTACTGGGGGTGGTGGGAGCAACTCTTTGGGATTGGTGTATGGGGTAAGGGGAAATCTTGGAGACTGAGCCCTTCTCCTGCATGGTTTGATGCTATCTGCAGGTAGATAGTGTCAGAACAGGATTGTAGGACTTTCAGCCAGAGAGTGGGTTGGTGAGGGGAGAAAACCACACTTTTGATATCGGGGTATTCAGTGTGTGGAGGAATAGTTTTTCCTTTTACTTGCTTTAAATATGAACTTTATGAAACAGTATATCATAGTCTATTTTGGAATCCAAGTTTTCACCCAGCAGGGACTAGTGGCAGGCTTTGAGCAGACTAGGAATTGTGCAGGCCTTGCCCTGGGTTCCAGCAGGGATAAGAGCACTATAACAGGAGTCTGGCCATGCTGCTGGGTGACCTTGGGTAAGCCTCTACCATCCGCAGAGCCTCCATTTTCTTGGTCAGATTAAAAGCGTGGGTAGTACAGGGTCAGTGTCTGAAAGGCAGAACTCCGAGTAAAGCTGGGCAGGCTGTGCACTGAACAATTTTAAGAGGAGAAGGAGGAGTATTCTTGTCATAATATGTGTGAAGGGAGCCCCCAGAGCTGAGGAATAAATGGGCCCTGCCCAAAGTGTGGTGTGTTAACCTGTTGGTACACAAGATGATATTAGGTGGTATGCAAATGCATTCCTTCTTACAGTTCCTTTCTATTTGTAGTAAACAATATCGACTTTCCACTTGAAAAGCTTGTTAAACCACAATTTTGTTTGTTTTGGCCTTGCCATGCGGCTTGAGGGATCTTAGTTCCCCAACAAGGGATTGAACCCTGGGCCCTCAGTAGTAAGAGCACTGAGTCCTAACCTCTGGTGTGCGTGCTGAGCCCCTTCGATCATGTCCAACTCTTTGCGACCCCATGGACCATAGCCCACCAGGCTCCTCTGTCCATGGGCTTCTCTGGGCAAGAATACTGGAGTGGGTTGCCATGCCCTCCTCCAGGGGATCTCCCCGACCCAGGGATTGAACCCACGTCTCTTACATTTCCTGCATTGGAAAGCAGGTTCTTTACCACTAGTGTCACCTGGGAAGCTCCATAACTGCTGGACCACCAGGGAATTTCCTCCCCAGAGTTTCTGATCAGTAGATCAGAGGTGGAGCCTGATGATGTGAATTTCGAGCAAGTTCCCAAGTGATGCTTTGCTGCTGGTTCAGGGACCGCACTTTGAGAACCACTTACCAAATTGTTTTCTTTTTAATACAGTTGTTTAGCTTTTAAAAATGAGTACATGTTCAACATCACTAACCATTAAGGAAATGCAAATTCAGACCATGGTAAGAGAACACGACATACTTACTAGAACAACTGAACTAAAACGAGGGGAACTGAAAAGTAGTGACCATATAAATACAAATAAAACTCTGTCATGTGTGTCTGGTGGAAATATAATGTGGTCCAAACATTCTGGAAAAGTTTGGCAGTTTCTTTTAAAAACTAAATATACATCTTAATATGACTTAGCGATTGTACTCCTGGGCATTTATCTCAGAAAGATAGAAACTTATATCTACACAAAAATCTATATATGAGTGTTCATGGCAGATTTATTTGTAAAAGCCCCAAGCTGGAAACAGCCAGCCAAATATCCCTCAAATGATGGCTAAGAAAAGTGTTTTACAACCATATTACAAACTACTATTGTTCACCTTAAAAATAAAAGTTATTTTACTAGCAGAAAATATGTTTCTTTGGAAATGGCAAAGGAACTGAAATTCTGGATAAGCAAGCTACATCAAAAGGCATAACCAAGTCCAACAAAGAAAGAAGTGTTATTTTATAGAGAAAGAGGAGAAGTTGAGAGGATTTGTTTTGAATGAAAGTCCATTGGAGAAAAATGGGGGTTCAGGGTTGATGATGGTTTTCTGCTGACTGTTGCTGAGTTAGTAAATTTCTTGTAGAAGATGCAATGTATATCTTTCCCATTGGGGTCAAATTCACCCACGTTCTGTAATTGACCCAGAGTGGTACTGGGCAACAGCTCCCTCTTCTGGCCTCTAGACTCCGTTTTAGTGAGGTTTGCAGCCTCAGTTGCTCAGCTCGGCTCAGCTCAGTTCAGTCGCTCAGTCGTGTCCAACTCTTTGCGACCCCATGAACCGCAGCTCGCCAGGCCTCCCTGTCCATCACCAACTCCTGGAGTCCACCCAAACCCATGTCCATCAAGTCGGTGATGCCATCCAACCATCTCATCCTCTGTCGTCCCCTTCTCCTCCTGCCCCCAATCCCTCTCAGCATCAGGGTCTTTTCAAATGAGTCAGCTCTGCATCAGGTGGCCAAAGTATTGGAGTTTCAGCTTCAACATCAGTCCTTCCAATGAACACCCAGGACTGAGCTCCTTTAGGATGGACTGGTTGGATCTCCTTGCAGTCCAAGGGACTCTCAGGAGTCTTCTCCAACACCACAGTTCAAAAGCATCAATTCTTCTGCACTCAGCTTTGTTTATAGTCCAACTCTCACATCCATACATGATCACTGGAAAAACCATAGCCTTGACTAGATGGACCTTTGTTGGCAAAGTAATGTCTCTGCTTTTCAATATACTATCTAGGTCGGTCATAACTTTCCTTCCAAGGAGTAAGTGTCTTTTAATTTCATTGCTGCAATCACCATCTGCAGTGATTTCGGAGCCCAGAAAAAAAAAAAAAAAAAAAACCACTGTTTCCCCATCTATTTGCCATGAAGTGATGGGACCAGATGCCATGATCTTAGTTTTCTGAATGTTGAGCTTTAAGCCAAGTTTTTCACTCTCCTCTTTCACTTTTATCAAGAGGCTCCTTAGTTCTTCTTCACTTTCTGCCATAAGGGTACTGTCATCTGCATATCTGAGGTTATTGATATTTCTCCTGGCAATCTTGATTCCAGCTTGTGCTTCCTCTGACTGTGGCTCGGGTCATGAACTCCTTTTTGCCAAATCAGACTGAAATTGAAGAGAGTGGAGAAAACCACTAGACCATTCAGGTATAACCTAAATCAAATCCCTTATTACTATTCAGTGGAAGTGAGAAATAGATTTAAGGGACTAGATCTGATAGACAGAGTGCCTGATGATCTATGGACAGAGGTTCGTGACATTGTACAGGAGACAATTCAAGACCATCCCCAAGAAAAATACAAAAAAGCAAGATGGCTGTCTGAGGAGGCCTTACAAATAGCTGTGAAAAGAAGAGAAGTGAAAAGCAAAGGAGAAAAGGAAAGATATACCTATTTGAATGCAGAGTTCCAAAGAATAGCAAGGAGAGATAAGAAAGCCTTCCTCAGCGATCAATGCAAAGAAATAGAGGAAAACAATAGAAGGGGAAAGACTAGAGATCTCTTCAAGAAAATTAGAGATACCAAGGGAACATTTCATGCAAAGATGGGCTCAATAAAGGACAGAAATGATAGGGACCTAACAGAAGAAGATATTAAGAAGAGGTGGCAAGAATACACAGAAGAACTGTACAAAAAAGATCTTCACGACTCAGATAATCACAATGGTGTGATCACTCACCTAGAGCCAGACATCCTGGAATGTGAAGTCAAGTGGGCCTTAGGAACCATCACTATGAACAAAGCTAGTGGAGGTGATGGAATTCCAGTTGAGCTATTTCAAATCCTGAAAGCTGACGCTGTGAAAGAGCTGCACTCAATATGCCAGTAAATATGGAAAACTCAGCAGTGGCCACAGGACTGGAAAAGGTCAGTTTTCATTCCAGTGCCAAAGAATGCTCAAACTACAGCACAGTTGCACTCATTTCACACTCTAGTAAAGTAATACTCAAAATTCTCCAAGCCAGGCTTCAGCAATACATGAACTGTGAACTTCCAGATGTTCAAGCTGGTTTTAGAAAAGACAGAGGAACCAGAGATCAAATTGCCAACATCCATTCAATCATCAAAAAAGCAAGAGAGTTCCAGAAAAATATCTATTTCTGCTTTATTGACTATGCCAAAGCCTTTGACTGTGTAGATCACAATAAACTGTGGAAAATTCTGAAGGAGATGGGAATACCAGACCACCTGACCGGCCTCTTGAGAAACCTGTATGCAGGTCAGGAAGCAACAGTTAGAACTGGACATGGAACAACGGACTGGTTCCAAATAGGAAAAAGAGTACGTCAAGGCTGTATATTGTCCCTCTGCTTATTTAACTTATATGCAGAGTACATCATGAGAAACGCTGGGCTGGAGGAAGCACAAACTGGAGTCAAGACTGCCGGGAGTTGCTCAGTCATGTCCAATTCTTTGCAACTCTGTGGACTGTAGCCTATTAGGCTCTTGTATTCATGGAATTTTCCAGGCAAGAATACTGGAGTGGGTTGCTGTTTCCTCCTCCAGCGGATCTTCCCGACCCAGGGATCAAACCCACATCCCTTCCACCTCCTACATTGACAGATGGCTTCTTTACCACTGCACCACCTGGAAATCCCTTTTTTACACTATTCAGCAGTAAAAAGGGACAAGCTACTGATACATGCAACAACATGGATGGGTCTCAAGGGTATTGTTCTGAATAGGAAAAAAAAAAAGCCAATCTCAAAAAGTCACATCACATATGTTTTTATATAACAGTCTTGAAATGACAGAATTATAGAGGTGGAAAAAAGATCAGTGGCTGCCAGGGGACAGGGATGGTGGGAGAGGAGAGAGAAAGTGTGACTATAAAGGATTGGCAAAAAAAAAAAAAAAAAGGATTGGCAGTGGAGCTTTTTATAGTGGTGGAATAGTTCTGAATCTTGATCATAGGTGGTTACATGAGTCTATATGGGATAAAATGATAGAACTATACCTTTGACATTGTTTGGATATTGTATTATATGTAATCACTGGAGGACACAGTGAATGGTACTCAGAACCTCTCTGCACGACCTTTGAAGTCTTTGAATCTATAATGATTTCAAATGAGTTTTTAAAAAATGAAAAAGAATTTGTCTTGGTCTCTGTGTGGATAAGGCAGAATGAGAGCCGACTGGAGTTTATTAGAGCTGGAGATGCTGTTAGAACAGTGTGTTGGCTCAATGGAGAGCCTTTTTGCAGGCTAGAAGCCAATTCTTATGGCCTCAAGACAGAAAAATCATGCTGGAAGAGTGGCAGTAGGTGATTAGATATGATGCTATAGGAGGGATATTATATTTAATGTGGAGTCAGCTGGCTGGTTTAGATCAGAATGGCAGTGGTTGCTATGTTGTTGTTCAGTCACTAAGTCGTGTCCAACTCTTTGCCACTGAGAGGGTAACAAGCAGGAAGGCCAGGGGCCTCCAAATGGAGGAAATAAGCTGCAAGTGTCAGACATTTTTTACTTCTCCCTTAAGCGGCAGGAGGAAACAAACTACAAGTGTCAGATTTTTTTCTCCTAAATTTCTGTGTTGCCATGACGACACCTGGTTCCGCCGGAACTTAACTTTTTCTCAAACCTTGAGCTAACCAATGGGTTTTTCTTTTGGAAATGTTTTTCTTAAGCTCTGTTAATGAAACTATGTATTTGCTTTGGAATTTGCTTTTCTTCAAAATGGTTCTACCTAAGACTAACGTTTTTTCTTTTCTCAAACCTTGGGCTGATAATAGCTCAACAAACCAGTATTCATATCAATTGTTTTATGGCTGGGGGATGACACATCTTGTACCATCCTATCTCAAAAATGCAAGCTGTGGGAGAGGAGCCTGGTGAACCTCCCTCAGCCTTGAGGTGTGTCTCTTATCTGATTGATAGCTTCCTAATAGACATAAAACATCTGGCTAAAGACTAGCAAGGGGGCACTCTTTCTGCCCCCTTCTGATGTCTATGTCGGAAGTTTTCTCTATTGCTGGGGTCCAGCCCCAGCAGGATCCAGGGGTGCCCTCAGGATGAATGGCGTCAGCGAGAGAGAGAGAGACCAGACCCGGGTGTGCAGCAGAGTCTGGCAGCGTTTTATTTTTCACTGTAGCTTTTATGCCCTAAGTTAGTACATTTCTAAGGGGAGGTGAAAGATAAGCATACCAAGTTTAGTTTAACATTACGTCAGTTTTGTCCTTCATGAAACCAGGGTGTTTTCTGCATACTTCTTTGTTCGTGAGAGTCTTCTTTCATAGTGGATCTTTGTACATTATCTTCTGGCCTTGGGGCCTATTAACATTTTATGACCTAGGAGAAGGCAAAACTGTTTTCCGTAGTCTATTCTTTATTGTTCTGTTTTGCCTTGAGTTTAGCAGAAAACAGAAAAGTTGCAGTCTTATGGTACAGCAGGTTGCAACATAGTAGAAATACAATCCTGTTAACGCAAATGTCAGCCTTTTTTGCAAAAGTTCTCAGCTAAATTTATTTAAAAAGTTTACAAAGACTCTGTGGCTCTGGTGAGGCAGCCTTTGTTTTAGCACTCTTGATTAAAATGAACAATTATCTTATTGTTTCCACACTAGGGCTAAACTCTTCTTTTTCTAAATCCTTAACTATATTAACAATAGTTTTTACTGCACAACCTCAGCACAATAACAGCAATCAAACATTGATCCAATAACCACTTTTAGAATAATATTTTTTGTGTTCTCTAATAGGGCTTTCTCACCCCCCCCGAAGGGCTCTGTGCCTATCAGGGCCTTTTGTGATCAGGTTCTTTATGCTGTTTATGATTAAGGTGTTGTGAGCAGTCATGTGCATTAGTACGCATTTGCCAAACAAGCCAGAGTGCCAGCAAAAGGGTTTTTACTTGAAACATTTCCTTCACCCCTGGCACCTTCATAGGGAACCAGCATCCAGGAGATTTATTAATTAGGGTTCTATGTTGGTCTTTATTTAGTGAAAGAGGAGCAGGAGAGCTCTCGGCAGGCAATGCAAAGATCCACAACAGGACGAACAAGGACAACAGCAAGAAGGGGAGGATACAGGGTGGGGTAGAGGCCGGGGTCAGCCTGGAGGGTCCCTTGTAGCCTGAACAGCCTTGCGTTTCAGGTCTTCTCCTCATGACCTTGTCATGGGTGGGATCTCCCATAATGCACTCTAGCTCTTTTGTACTTGAATAAAACTTTATTACACAAAAGCTCTGCACGATCAAGCCTTGTCACTGGCCCTGTATTGAATCCCTCTCCTCGGAGGCCAAGAATCCCGGAGGCGTCTTTCATGGCTCAACAACAACCTTTCATTTTGGGGGCTCGCCCGGGGTTCTTCAGGACAAGTTAAGGATGCTTCGAGCTTTAGTCCTTTGTCTAGTCCTGGAAAACACGTTTTCTGCTGAATTTTACTAACTCTACGGTGTGCTTGTGTGTGTGATCAATTAAAAGAGACACAAATGTGAACCAAGGGCTGTGTCCTAATCTGCAATTCTAAGGTGACCTCATATGGCTTATGGCAGAAACCCTGTCAGGGGAGTATACCGACCTGCTAAAGTCAAGAGGCACCCAATGTCTCCTTCAGGGAACGGCCAGAGATGGACGACGAAGTGTGTGGGCCAAACTCTCCTTTCTTGGTCAACTTTCCGGTCTCTTTGACCATTTCATAACTTCTGGGAATTAGAACAAACTACTGAGCTACTCTGTTGGATTATAGACTTTCAAGGGACTTGTGATCTATGCTGTTACTGTGTACTCTTACTTAGGTCCCAGATTTAGACTGGTAATCAGGAAGCGCCTAGCCTCACTGGGAGTTGAAAGTTCAGAAGCTAGATGGAGCTCTAGCTCCAAGAGCATCTCTCAGGTTACCGGTTACGCAAGAGGTACAGCGGGCTTCTCCCTTTGCTAACGCTAGCTCTGAGTGGACCGGAGGAGATTTCCAGGGGCTTTCGTCTCAACTCCGCAGATATTCTTTCTGTGGAATCTGTAGGAATGCTGGTGTAGTGATGCTCAGAAGGAACATATGGTTTCACGTTTGTATCCATCTTAGTGTGGTCAGAAATATATTCAGGGTCGTGCAGAAGCACTCAGGAGATGAATGTTTCCCCCAGTGGTCTTAGCTTGGGAGGCATTCCAGAAGGTTACTCTGATTGCATCCCGGGTGGCATCAGAGGCACGAAAGGTTTTAATGGTGAGGAGCTGGACGTTAGTCTGGGATGCCGTCAGGTCCCCCTGGTGCATCTCCACCCCGCCTTGGTGGTGGAGCCGGGAGGGCCGAGTAAGACGCTTGCGCCGGTAAGGGACAGACTAAGTTCGAGCACGGAAGGAAAGCTTCCGTATAAAGTCTGTCTATACCCCTGTCTAGAGCAGGGGGGACGCCTCTGGTAGAAAGATGGGGCCAATCGCTTTTTTCCTCTCTTACAGACGGGAGCTAACAATTCCAGCCTCGCGCCTTTGAACTGTATTCTGGAAAACTGGGATAGATTTGATCCCCAGGGCTTAAAGAAGATATGCCTGATCTTCCTATGTGATACCATGGCCATGGTATCCATTGGAGGATGGCGAACGGTGATCGGTTGGAGGGTCTCTTAATTTTAATACCATTTTACAATTAGAGTGATTCTGTAGAAAACATGGGAAATGGGTAGAAGTAGCATATGTGTTGCCCTTTTTCTTTCTGCAAGACATGCCAGATTTATTTCCTCAGGTATAGATTTGGGCATGAAACCTTCAGCTCCCTTCTGTCCTCCTACTTTGCCCCATATCTGGGGCTCCAAACTGACCAAACTGAAAGTCAGGGAACCCCCCCACCCCAGGAAGGGTTGCCTTGATCTCAGTAAAAATCCAAACTGAGATTCAAAGCACCCAAGTAGAGGGCCAAACAACCCCTGTTTCAGTACGACCTCAGACTACTCTGGTTTCAATAGAAATCCAGGCAGTCGAAGTAAGAGAAGCTCAGACAGCAAAAACTAAGGGTGATTAAAAACAGGGTGAGATGGAGGATAGGAGACAAAGAGATAAAGAAAAACAGGTTTCTCCAATCTATCCCTGGGATCATATGCGCCAAACAGCCAGAGAGGCTGGGCAACAGCCACACAAGCTGTTGCCTCCTCATGAAGCATCCACTGGGAGAAAAAAAAATCTGACACTTGTAGTTTGTTTCCTCCTGTCCCTTAAGGGAGAGATAAA
The DNA here is from genome assembly GCF_023699985.2 of Odocoileus virginianus. NCBI lineage: Eukaryota > Metazoa > Chordata > Mammalia > Artiodactyla > Cervidae > Odocoileus > Odocoileus virginianus. The sequence goes on along the minus strand of NC_069689.1, from coordinate 1,242,575 downwards.
AAAAAATGTCTGACACTTGTAGCCTGTTTCCTCCTTTGGAGACCCCTGGCCTTCTTGCCTGTTACCCTCTCACCATCCCATGGACTGCAGCACGCCAGGCTTCCCTGTCCCTCACTATCTCCTGGAGCTTGCTCAAACTCATGTCCATTGAGTCAACGATGTCATCCAACCATTTTTCCTCTTGTCACCCCCTTCTCTTCTTGTCCTCAATCTTTCCCAGCATCAGGGTCTTTTCCAATGATTTGGCTCTTCTCATCAGGTGGCCAAAGTAGTGGAGCTTCAGCGTCAGTCCTTTCAATGAATATTCAGGGTTGATTCCCTTTAGGCTTGACTAGTTTGATCTTCTTGCTGGGACTCTCAAGTGTCTTCACCAGTACCACAGTTTGAAAGCATCAATTCTTCAGTGCTCAACCTTTTTTTTTATGGTTCACATGACTAGTGGAATGTAGTTGCTATGGGACTTGGTTAATTCCAGAGATTTTTGTTTAAATCCTGTCTTCTAATTGTCATATCTCAGCCATCTGTGAGTCTGCTTGTGTTGACTGGCTTTTCTCTTAATTTTAGGATACATTTTCTTGCTGCTTCATATATTTAGTAAGTATTTCTCTATATGCTGGACTTTGAACATACACTGTAGAGATTTGGCTTGTGTTATCTCACTGTAAATACGTTGAGTTTTGTTCTGGTCAGCAGTTAAATTACTAATGAATTAACTTGACCGTGTATGTCATGGCTTGGCTTCAGGTTTTGTTAGGGTGTGTCTTTTCCTATTTTGTCCTTGTTCCTAGGGAATCTTCCTTACTCCCAAAGCAAGCCTTCAAGTCTCTCATGTCAGTTTATGGGAATGTCCTTCCTTGATACTTTCAGAAAATAGTTATATGATCTCCACTTAATTTACTGTAGCAAATGTCATGTTCAGGCTTCAAGGAGTCATTCTAGCAGGATGTTGGAGCTCCAGATGTTGTTGACAGATATTAAATTCACGGGAGAGTGCTCCCAGGTAAATAAATTCTCATGTCTTCTCTTATACTTCCTCTCCCAGATTCTTCCAGTACATAATAGTTCCTGCAACTCTTTTGGTAAATAAATGGTTTCATCCAGAGCAGGACTGTACATTTGATCTTGGACCATAATGAGGACTAACTCTAGGTATTGGTCTGGTGGCAGTGAGGGGCAGCAGTGAAGAGGGGACACATTATCATTCTGTAAGGGAAGATTCTACCTCAGGAAAGTTCTTTGCCTAGTCTGCAGGCAGCAGGAGGCTGCTTTGCTTACTAAGGTTTGAGATGAGGGGTTTTTGTAGCCTAGCCTCCAGGGAAAACCGGAGGTTCAAGTTTCTTGGGTGAATCCATTCAAATTTTCCCATAGAAATAATCTGAATCCCATTACTTATCTATCAGGGACCCTGTCTTTTGGACAGGAGATCAATTGTGGTTGATCATACAGCCTCCTTTGCGGTTCTGCCACCCTTATGATTCAATTCCGTGTCTGATTTTCTAGCTATTCTACTCTCCCAGGGCGAGAGAACAGGGTTTTGAGGCGCCACCGTACCATTTTCCACAACAGCTGTACCACTTTACACTCCCACCCACAGTGCACAAGGACTCCGACTTCTTCACATCCTAAAAGGGAACTCTCCTAGGTTGTCAGTGGAAACTGTAAGTTAGTGCAGCCACTATGGAAAACAGTATGAAGTGTGCTAAAAAAACTAAAAGGAGAGTTGCCATACGATCCATCAGCCCCACTCCTGGGCATATATCCAGAAAAAAAAATTAATTTGAAAAGATGCATGCACCCCAGAGTTCACAGCAGCACTATTTGCAATAGCCAAGACATGGAAGCAACCTTAATGTTCATCAACAGATGAACAGGTAAAGAAGATGTGGTATATACATGTGATAGAATACTACTCACCCATAAAAAAGAAATAATGCCATTTGCAACAACATGGATGGACTAGAGGTTATCATAGTAAGTGAAGTAAGTCAGAAAGAGAAAGACAAATGCCATATGATATTACTTACAGTGGAATCTAAAATATGATACAAATGAACTTATTTGCAAAACAGAAACAGGTTCATAAACATAGAAAGCAAACTTAGGGCTACCAGAGCAGGGAAAGGTGGATAGGGATAAATTAGGAATTGGGATTAGCAGATACAAATGACCAAATATAAAATAGATAAACAATACTGTGCAGTACTGCTGTATTGTACTATTCCATACTGGATAGCACAGGAAACTATATTCAGTGTCCTGTAATAAGCCATAATGGAAAAGAATATATATGTATGTATAACTGAATTACTTTGCTGTACATCAGAAACTAACACAACTTTGTAAACCTACTTCAGTAAAAAAAAAAAAAAAAATCTCCACATCCTTGCCCATGCTTGCTGTATTTGGGGCTTTGTTTGTTTGTTTTTTAATAACAGCCACCCTAATGGGTGTGAGTTAGTTATCTTATTATAGTTTTGATTTGTGTTTCACTAATGATTAGTGAGGTTGAGTATCTTTCATATGTTTGTTGGCCAATTGTATATGTTCTTTGGAGAAATTTCTATTCCGTTCCTTTGCCTATTTCTGAATCTGGTTTTTGTTGCGTTTGGGGAGTTTTCTACATATTCTGGATATTAATCCCTTATCAGATAAATGATTTGCAAATATTTTCTCCCATTCTGTGGCTTTTGCATTTTTACTCCATGGATAGTGTCTTCTGATACTTAAAATTTTCATGAATTTCAACTTGCCTATTTTTTCTTTTTTAAAACTTGTATCATTGGTGTCATATCAAATCCAGTGCTGTGACACTTCTTGTTGTCTTTAAGAATTTATTGCACTGGGTCTTACATTTATGTCTTTGATCTATTTTTAACTTTATTTATATGGTGTTAGATAAGTATCTAACTTCATTTGTTTGTATATGGATATCTAATTTTCTCAGCACCATTTGTTGAAAAGACTATCCTTTCCCCATTGAGTAATCTTGGCACCCTTTTAAAAATCATTTTACCATGCAAGAGTTTATTTCTGGGTTTTCTATTCTATTTGAGTAGTCTAAATGTCTGTCTTTATGCCAATACTACCCTGTTCTGATTACTGTAGCTTTATAGTAGATTTTGGAATCAGAGTGTGAGTATTCCAACTTTGTTCTTCTTTTTAAAGATTGTTTTGGTTATTTGGGGTCCCTTGAGATTCCATATGAATTTTAGGATGGGATTTTCTATCTCTCAAAAAAAGTCATTGAAATTTTTTAATAGGGATTGCATTGAATCTATAGATCACTTTGAGTAGTATTGACATTTTGACAATATGAAGTCTTCCAATCCATAAATATGGAATGTGTTTTTATTTATATCTGTAATTTCTTTCAACAATGTTTTGTATGTTTTACTGTACAAATCTTTCACCTTCTTGGTTAAATCAATTTCTAAGTATTTTATTCTTTCCAATGCCACTGTAAATGGAATTGCTTTTATGATTTTCTTTTCAGATTACTCATTGCATATAGAAATGCAACTGATTTTGTTCATTGACTTAGTATCCCTCTATTTTGCTGAATTCATTTATTAGTTCTACCAGATTTTTTGTGGAATCTTTATGATTTTAAACATAAGCTTATCTAGAAATAGAGATAATGATGCTGCTTTCTTTCCAATTTGGATGCCTTTTCTTTTTTTTTTTTCTTTTGCATTAAAAAAAAAATGTCTTGGCTGTGCTGGCTGGGATGGCCGATCTTAGTTCTCTGGGCAGGGGTTGAAACTGTATCCCCTGTGGTAGAATCTCAGAGTCTTAACCACTGGACTGCCAGGGAAGTCCTTTTATTTCTTTTTCTTGCTAAACTGCTCTGCCTAGAACTTCTAGTACTATGTTGAATAGAAGTAGTGAAAGTGGTCATCCTTGCCTTTCTATTCCCATTTTGTTGAGTGTTTTTATTATGAAAGCATGTTTGAACTTTGTCAAATTTTTTTTTTTTTGCATCAATGAAAATGATTGTGTGGTTTTTCTCCTTTCATTCTGTTGATGTGGCTTAATGATTGATTTTTCATAAGTTGAATCATCCTTGACTTCCATGAATAAACCCTATGGGGTCTTGCTGTATAATTCTTTCAATATGCTGCTGAATTCTATTTTGTTGTGAATTTTTGCATCAATGTTCATAAGCAATTCCACTTCTGGGTCTGTGGTTTTCTTATAGTGTCTTTTTTTATCAGGGTAATGCTGGCCTCAGAATAAGTTAGGAAATATTCCTCCTGTTCAATTTTTTTTTTTTAATTTGAGGAAGATTGGTATTAGTTCTTTATACATTTGGGAACTTTCACCAGTGAGTCCATCAGGTCCAGGGCTTTTCTTTGTTAATAGACTTTTGATTCCTTATTCAATCCCCTTACTATTTGTAGGCCTGTTCAGATTTTTAAGTTTCTTAATGTTTAATCTTGGTAGATTTTGTGTTTTAGGAAATTTTCCATTTCATCTAGGGTATCCAATTTATTGGTGTACAACTGTCCGTAGTACCTTTATAACCCTTCCTGTTTCTGTAGAGTTAGTAATGTCACCACTTTCATTTCCAATTTTAGTAATCTGAGTCTTTTTTTTTCTTAATCTGCTAGCTAAATTTTTGTCAATTTTGTTGATTATTTTGAGGAATCAATTTTTTTGGTTTCACTGATTTTTCTGTATTGCTTTTCTAATCTGTATTAGCTATTTCCACTTCACCTTCATTTTTCTTTTCTTTTCCTTCTGTTCCTTTCTTCTGTTTAGTTTGTTTTTCTAGTTTCTTACATTGTAAAGTTAGGTTATTGATTTGAGATCATTATTGTTTTGTTTGGTTTATTTGGTCTCTTTTTTGGCCATGCTGCATGTGGGATTATAATTCCCTGACCAGAGATCAAACACTTGGCCCCTGTCCCGGAAGCTTGGAGTCTTAACTACTGGACCTCCAGAGATGTCTTGCTCTTTGTTTTCTAATATAAGCAATTATAGCTATAAATTCCCCCCTTTGTATCCATTTTTGCTGAGTCCCATAAGTGTTGGTTATTATTTTTTTTCTTAATATGTATATTTTATTGAAGTATAGTTGACTTATAAAGTTTCAGGTGCATAGCATAGTGATTCAGTTATATATATACACACATATATTATTTTTCAAATTGTTTTCCATTATAGGTTATTACAAAATCTTGGCTGTTTTCCCCTGTGCTATACAGTAAACCTTTGTTGTTTGTTGCATATCTATTTTTAAAATTAGAAATCTATCATGATAAGTGTGGGTTATTGTGTTTTCATATTCATTTGACTCTGAGTATTTTCTAAAAAATTAGAATGGAATGGAAAACCTTCTGATTTCTTCTTTGATCTGTTGCTTGCTTAAAAGTGTATTGTTTAATTTATACAATTTTGTGAATTTTCCAGTTTTCTTTATATTTTTGATTTCTAACTTCATCCCATTTTTGGTCAGAGAAGATACACTGTATGATATCTTTTAGAGCCTAATGAGACTTAATTTTTGGCCTAGCATGTGATCTATCCTGGAAAATATCTCATATGCACTTGAAAAGAATGTGTATGCTGTTGTTGGCTGGGGTGTTCAGTTATAACAGGCTGAACACTGGGTTGGTTTATTGTGTTGTTTAAACACTTGATTTCTTTACTTATCCTCTGTCTGGTTGTTCTATTACTGAGAGAGAGGTATTGAAGTCTCCAACTGTTATTGTAGAACTGTCTATTTTGCCCTTTAGTTCTGACAGTTTTGCTTCGCATATTTGACCTGTCATTAGGTGCATAAATTTTATAATTGTTATATATTTTTATGTATTGAACATGTTATTAATATATAATGTTGTTCTTTGTCTCTTGTAAACTGCTTGATTTAAAGTCTATTTTGTCTGATATTATTATAGCCAGTCTTGCTCTCTTTTGCTTACTATTCACAGGGAATATCTTTTTCCATCCTTTCACTTTCAACATGTTTGTGTCTTTGATTCTCAAGTGAGTCTCTTATAGACAGTATATAGTTGGGCCATGTATTTTTTCCCTTCTTCCATCCTGTCTTTTGACTGGAGAACTTAATCTACTTACATTTGAAGTAATTACTGATAAGGAGGGACTTACTTCTGTCATTGTATTATTTGTTTTCTATATGTTTTTTTGTCTCTCATTTCCTGCATTCCTGTCTTTTGTTTTTCAGCCAACTTTTTCTGTAGTGAAATGTTTAAATTCTTTTCTCATTTTCTTTTGTGTATATTCTTTAGCTATTTTCTTTTAACTACTGTGGGGATTATATTTAACATCTTAAAGTTATAACACTCTAACTTAAATTTATACAAGTTTAACCTCAATAATCTGGACTCAAGAAAAGATTGTTGGGAGAAATACCAATAACATCAGATATGCAGATGACACCACCCTTATGGCAGAAAGTGAAGACAAACTAAAGAGCCTCTTGAGGAGAGTGAAAAAGTTGGCTCAAAACTCAACATTCAGAAAACTAAGATCATGACATCCAGTCCCATGATGGCAAATAGATGGGGAGACAGTGGCAGACTTTATTTTTTGGGGCTCCAAAATCACTGCAGATGGTGATTGCAGCCATAAAATTAAAGGACGCTTACTCCTTGGAAGGAAAGTTATGACCAACCTAGATAGCATATTGAAAAGCAGAGACATTACTTTGCCAACAAAGGTCCATCTAGTCAAAGCTATGGTTTTTCCAGTAGTCATGTATGGATGTGAGAGTTGGACTATAAACAAAGCTGAGTGCTGAAAAGTTGATGCTTTTGAACTGTGGTGTTGGAGAAGACTCTTGAGAGTCCCTTGGACTGCAAGGAGATCCAACCAGTCCATCCTAAAGGAGCTCAGTCCTGGGTGTTCATTGGAAGGACTGATGTTGAAGCTGAAACTCCAATACTCTGGCCACCTGATTTGAAGAGCTGACTCATTTGTAAAGACCCTGATGCTGGGAAAGATTGAAGGCAGGAGGAGAAGGGGACGACAGAGGATGAGATGGTTGGATGGTATCACCAGCTCAGTGGACATGAGTAGGTAAACTCTGGGAGTTGGTGATGGACAGGGAGGCCTGGCATGCTGCAGTTCATGGGGTCACAAAGGGTCGGACACAACTGAATGACTGAATTGAACTGAACCTCAATAACATGCAGAATCTCTGTTATTTTACAATTCTGTCCTAACTCTTTTAGTTTTTGTCACAAAATGAATCTGTATACATAGTATTTTTGTTGTTGTTCTGTCATTCAGTTGTGCAGGAGACCTGGGTTCGATCTCTGGGTCAGGAAGATTCCCTGGAGAAGGCAATGACAACCCACTCCAGTATTCTTGCCTGGGAAATCCCATGGACAGAGGAGCCTGGCAGGGTACAGTCCATGGGGTTGCAAGAGTCAGACACAACTTAGTGACTAAACCACCACCACCGTATATTTACTTACATTGTGATCTTTATTTGTATGGCTTTGAGTTACTGTCTAGTTTCCTTTCATTTTACCTTGCAGGACTCTCTTGAGCATTTCTTGATCAGGTCAGGTCTAGTGGTCACAAACTCCCTCTGCTTTTGTTTATCTGGGAATGTCTTGATTTCTTGCCTCCCCCTCCCTTTTTTTCCTTTCTTATTTTTGCTGTACTGTGCAGCTTACAGGATTTCAATTCCCTAGCCAGGGATTGAACCCAGACCATCCTAGTGAAAGTCTTGGATCCTAACCACTAGGCTACCAGGGGACTTCCTCTTCCTCCCTTTTTAAGTACCATTTTTGCGGGCATAGGATTTTTCATTGACAGTTTGCCTTTTTCTTTGAGTATAACAGCCCACTGTCTTCTTTGGCTCCAAATCTTCTGAAGAGAAATCTGTGGATAAGCTTTTGGAGGATCCCATGTTGATAATTATTAAAGATGTGTAATGGGATTATTGTATTATTTTCTTCTATATAGGTAGAAAATTTTCATTAAAGCAGGGTAAAAATATTCACTTAGATGCACATGTGCGTTAATTTTTAAACAAATCTTTCTCTACATCTACCTATCTAATCTTTATTCCCTACTGCATATCTGACCTCTGCCTGAAAGTACTTCTTATGCCTGCTAGTGACAAATTCAGTTTTTAATATATCTACAAGTATCTTCTGTTGAGTCCTGCACCAAGGCTGCAGAAGCGGAGCTCAGAACTGAGGTCACCTCCAAAGCTGACTGAGCCCCTTTGTAGCCATTGCCAAAAGCCCCCCAGTCATCACCAGCAGGCTTCCTGACCGATATTAGGCAAAAATGCCCACCCCAGTGCTCACCCTATAGCACCCTAACCAATTACCTAACGCCAGTGTCCCACCAGGAATTTTTTTTGCCTTGGGGCTATAAAAATTGGCCACTAACCCACAAAAACGGTCGGCTTTCCCGGGTCTGTCAGGAGGTTGGCATGCTGTGCCAGTAGCTCCTTTCTTATCTTTGCTCCTTGCTCTTAATAAATTCACTCCCTTCAGAAATACTCTGTGTCTGCAAATTCTTTTCCAACCTGTGCTCAGACTGTTTCAATATCTTCTTTCCTTGTCTCCTTTTCTGACATACGTTTTTGCTATGTCTTGAACTTGACACTGCAGCCATTTTCTTTTACTCATTGAAGGCCATTGATGGTCTTCTGTTTCCAGCTGTTTCTGTTGAGAAGTCAGCTTTCAACCTAATTCTTGCTCCTTTCAAGGCAACTTGACTTTTCCCCTCAAATTCTGTTAAGATTAAAAAAATTGTCTTTGGTTTTCTGATATTTTACCATAATGTAGCTAGGAGTATAATTAATTTTATTTATCTTGCTTGGAATTTATAAAGCTTCATTATTTTAAAAAAAATCCTGTCATTTTTTAAAATGCTGCTTCAAGCTCATGATCTCTTTCCCCTCTTTTACTCTAATTGAAGGCATATTTGATTTACTTAGTGTAGCCTCCGTATCTCCTATTCTGTCTTCCACATGTTTTATTCTTTAGTCTCTGCATGTTTAATTCAGAATATTTTCTTCTGACCTATCTACAAACTCACTAATTCTCTCTTCAGTTTTGTGTAATTGACTGTGAAAACCATTAATTATTGTACTTTTCTACTTGGAGTTTTTTCTAACCTGTTGTGCCTTCTTTTTTATTTTTTATAGTTTGGTAGTTTAAAGTTTTTCTCAGTCTTGAACATAGTAAGCATGGTTATTTTTTAGTCTGTGTCTGATAATTCCAATATCTGGTCTCTCTGGGGGTGTTTATTTTTTCTCCTCTCTCTCTCTCTTAAATAACCAATCCTGACTGGCTTATTTTGTTGGAAGAGAACAGAGAATTAACAATATGAAGATAGTTGGTTCTTATTTCAGAGAGACAGCAATGAGCAGTCCTGAAGAGAGATTTTAGTTCCCTGCCCAGGAATTGGACCTGAGTAGCCTGGATGAAAATCAGGACTTCTAGTCACTAGACACCAGAGGCTAGAAGCTGGAAGCAAAGTTGCCCTGGCTCTTACCCCCACTGAAAGCAAAAATATTTCAAGGAGGCAAAAACTGTAATAGGTACAAAGTTTATTATTAGAGACAGAGCACAAGTGGAAGAGCACACAGAGAAAGTTTGTTTATTTGAGACAGAAGCTGGGCAGAAGTACACACCTAGAGAGGAAGGGTATGGGTGTCCTTCCTAATGCGAAAGAGTGCCCTAAAGGGGTGATTTAAATCCCTTATATAGGACAGTTCTTCAGGGTTTTTGTTTACGTTTGGCCATTCTTTTTCTTCTCCTACCCCTGACCTGTTCTAGGACTCTCCCCAACATGCATGCACAACATTTTGCTAATATGATTCCACCACAGAAGGCTGTGGGAATATTATTATTATGGGGGTACACTTATTCCGGGGTGGTGTCCTCTCCATTTTTGACACCCAAGGAGTCTCCCCACGCATATGCAGACAGGGAGGTTTTCCTTGACCTCAGGAGTGGTCATCTTATCTCTTTACTTCAACAAAGATCAGCTTCTGCCACTAGCTTTGTCCTTGGACTGTCTGGGTGAGAACAAAGCTTCGATTTTACTCCACTTGACAAATACCAGCTGTCCAGCCTAGGGGCCCATCTGTTTCCTACCTCAGTATCTGAGGTTGGGAAAAACATCCTCCCTTCCCTATACATGCCCACTGGCACAAGTGAAAAATAACCAACTGTGAAGGAGCAGTTGAGACAGTGACTGGGAGTCAGGGGAAAGAGACACGGAACTCCAGGGCAGCAGAAGAGACCATGCATGTGCTGGGAGGGCCCAGAGGCAGTAGCTCCATGAATAACATGAGTACACATCTCTCTGTCTTCCACATAGATCTGTATAAATATTTAAAGGTAAGTTGGCACTCCCCACCTGCCCTCTCTCCCTTCTGCTTCATGTAGGTTACTGCAATCCCAGCTCCTTTTTCCACATGAGTGTGAAAGGATGGGGGATCCTGAGTACATCATCCCTAAGCTTCAATCAGATCCATATACATCAGTTTCTGAATCTTCTGTGCCATGACAATATTCTTGAATGTTCCACTTAGTGCCTCCTGCATTGGCAGGCGGGTTCTTTACCACTAGCACTGCCTAAATGTACCTTTTTAATGTTATTGAAGCATTGTTGTTCAGTCACTCAGTCATGTCCAGCTCTTTGTGACCCCATGGGCTGTAGCACGCCAGACTTCCCTGTCCTTCACCATCTCCCAGAGCCTGCTCAAACTCACATCCATTGAGTCAGTGATGCCATCCAACCATTTCATCCTCTGTCGTCCCCTTCTCCTCCTGCCTTCAATCTTTCCCAGCATCAGGGTCTTTTCTAATGAGTCAGCTCTTCACATCAGCTGGCCAAACTATTGGAGCTTCAGCTTCAGCATCAGTATTTCCAATGAATAGTCAGGGTTGATTGAAGCATCAGTTCAGTTCAGTTCAGTCGCTCAGTCATGTCCGACTCTTTGTGACCCCATGAACCGCAGCATGCCAGGCCTCCCTGTCCATCACCAACTCCCGGAGTTGACCCAAATGATTGAAGCATAGTTGATTTAAAATATTGTGTTACACAGAAATCCCTTGCATTCCTATACACTAACAATGAAAAAACAGAGAAATTAATGAAACAATACCATTCACCATTGCAACAAAAAGAATAAAAATACTTAGGAGTATATCTACCTAAAGAAACAAAAGACCTATACATAGAAAACTATAAAACACTGATGAAATAAATCAAAGAGGACACAAACAGATGGAGAAACATACCATGTTCATGGATTGGAAGAATCAATATTGTCAAAATGGCTATTCTACCCAAAGCAATCTATAGATTCAATGCAATCCCTATCAAGCTACCAATGGTATTTTTCACAGAACTAGAACAAATAATTTCACAATTTGTATGGAAATACAAAAAACCTCGAATAGCTAAAGTAATCTTGAGAAAGAAGAATGGAACTGGAGGAATCAACCTGCCTGACTTCAGACTATACTACAAAGCCACAGTCATCAAGACAGTATGGTACTGGCACAAAGACAGAAATATAGATCAATGGAACAGAATAGAAAGCCCAGAGATAAATCCACGAACCTATGGACACCTTATCTTCGACAAAGGAGGCAAGGATATACAATGGAAAAAAGACAACCTCTTTAACAAGTGGTGCTGGGAAAACTGGTCAACCACTTGTAAAAGAATGAAACTAGAACACTTTCTAACACCATACACAAAATAAACTCAAAATGGATGAGAGATCTAAATGTAAGACCAGAAACTATAAAACTCCTAGAGGAGAACATAGGCAAAACACTCTCTGACATAAATCACAGCAGGATCCTCTATGACCCACCTCCCAGAATATTGGAAATAAAAGCAAAAATAAACAAATGGGACCTAATGAAACTTAAAAGCTTTTGAACAACAAAGGAAACTATAAGTAAGGTGAAAAGACAGCCCTCAGATTGGGAGAAAATAATAGCAAATGAAGCAACAGACAAAGGATTAATCTCAAAAATATACAAGCAACTCCTGCAGCTCAATTCCAGAAAAATAAATGACCCAATCAAAAAATGGGCCAAAGAACTAAACAGGCATTTCTCCAAAGAAGACATACAGATGGCTAACAAACACATGAAAAGATGCTCAACATCACTCATTATCAGAGAAATGCAAATCAAAACCACAATGAGGTACCATTACACGCCAGCCAGGATGGCTGCTATCCAAAAGTCTACAAGCAATAAATGCTGGAGAGGGTGTGGAGAAAAGGGAACCCTCTTACACTGTTGGCGGGAATGCAAACTAGTACAGCTGCTATGGAAAACAGTGTGGAGATTTCTTAAAAACTGAAAATAGAACTGCCATATGACCCAGCAATCCCACTTCTGGGCATACACACTGAGGAAACCAGATCTGAAAGAGACACGTGCACCACAGTGTTCATCACAGCACTGTTTATAATAGCCAGGACATGGAAGCAACCTAGATGCCTATCAGCAGATGAATGGATAAGGGAGCTGTGGTACATATACACCATGGAATATTACTCAGCCGTTAAAAAGAATTCATTTGAATCAGTTCTAATGAGATGGATGAAACTGGAGCCCATTATACAGAGTGAAGTGAGCCAGAAAGATAAAGAACATTACAGCATACTAACACATATATATGGAATTTAGAAAGATGGTAATGATAACCCTATATGCAAAACAGAAAAAGAGACACAGATGTACAGAACAGACTTTTGGACTCTGTGGGAGAAGGCGAGGGTGGGATGTTTTGAAAGAACAGCATGTATATTATCTGTAGTGAAACGGATCACCAGCCCAGGTGGGATGCATGAGACAAGTGCTCGGGCCTGGTGCACTGGGAAGACCCAGAGGAATCAGGTGGAAAGGGAGGTGGGAGGGGGGGATCGGGATGGGGAATACATGTAACTCCATGGCTGATTCATGTCAATGTATGACAAAACCCACTGAAATGATGTGAAGTAATTAGCCTCCAACTAATAAACATAAATGAAAATAAACTAAAATATTGTGTTACCTTCTTATGTGTAATAAAGTGACTCAGTTATACATATGTTCTCAACCAGAGTTCTTGGTCTCCTTAATCAACAGAAATTGATCAGAGGCCAGACAAAAAATTCAAGCAAGGCTTTACTGGGGCCCCTGCTGTAGCAGGGAGGACCAAGAACAGGTAACAGATTCCCTTGCTTTCTCACTCGCTGGGGAGTGGGCAAGCTGGTTCCTTATATGAGGTGAGGGTAGGGGTGTGTCCAAGGGTGGCTTAGGTGGTTTACCCACCCTTTAGGTGGTGGTGTGTGCAGGGGGCATGCACGGTACCCTGCTTTTGCTCCTGAGCCCCTACGTTTCCCCCCAGCTCTTCAGAATTGGCAGTTGGTCTTTTTGTGTCTTGTCCAGAATTTGCCCCAACAGGGCATGCAAACTTGCTAAAAATAAGTATTTTTAGTCCCTTATAGTTTCCTTGTATCTTGTTGCTCTAGGAGATGTTTGTTTGGGTACCTCTGCAGCAAAGGGTCCCAGGTCTTAGGTCTATCTTGTGTGTGTGTGTGTGTGTGTGTGTGTGTGTGTGTTCTTTTCATATGCTTTTCCATTATGGTTTGTCACAGGATATTGAATATAGATCCCTGTATGATACAGTAGGACTTTGTTGTTTATTCATCTTATATATTAGAATTTGCCTCTGCTAACCCAAACTGCCAATCCTTCCCTCACCTACCTTCCTCTTGGCAACCAAAAATCTGTTCTCTGTATCTGTGAGTCTGTTTTTGTTTCACAGATATGTTGATTTATATCATATATTAGGTTCCATATATTGTTTTTGTTCAATTGCTCAGTCATGTTCAACTCTTTGCAAACCCATGGACTGCAGCATGCCAGACTTCCCTGTCCTTCCCCATCTCCCAGAACTTGCTCAAACTCAAACCCATGTCCAGTGAATCAGTGATGCCATCCAACCATCTCATCCTCTCTCATCCCCTTCTCCTGCTGCCTTCAATCTTTCCCAGCACCAGCGTCTTTTCTAATGAGTCGAATCTTCACATCAGGTGGCCAATGTATTGGAGCCTCAGCTTCAGCATCAGTTCTTTTAATGAATATTCAGGATCCATTTCCTTTCGGATTGACTGGTTTGATCTCCTTATAGTCCAAGGGACTCTCAAGAGTCTTCTCTAGCACCACAGTTCAAAAGCATCAATTCTTCAGCACTCAGTCTATTTATGGTTCGACTCTTACATCCATACATGACTACTGGAAAAACCATCGCTTTGACTATATGGACCTTTGTTGGCAAAGTAATATCTCTGCTTTTTAATATGTAGGTTTATCATAACTTTTCTTTCAAGGAGCATATAAGTGATATCATATGGTATTTGTCTTTCTCTTTCTGACTTACTTTGCTTAGTGTGATCATCTATAGGTCCATCCATGTTGCTGTAAATGGCATTTTTGGATGACTGATTAAAATTTCATTATATGTATATAATATATACATACACACACACACACACACACACACACACACACACATATACCACATCTTTATCCATTCACCTGTTGATGGACATTTAGGTTGTCTCCATGTCTCGGCTATTGTGAACAGTTCTGCTGATGAACATAGGGGTGTGTCTATCCTTTTATTTTGGACATGCTGTGTGGCATGTGAGGTCGTAGTTCCCTGACCAGAGATCAAACCCGTGCCCCCTGCAGTGGAAGCATGGAGTCCTCACCACTGGACCACCAAGGAATTCCTATGCATGTATCTTTTCTAATTATAGTTTTGTCAGGGTATATGCCTAGGAGTGGGATTGCTGGGTCATATGGCAACTCTTCTGTTTTGTTTTGTTTTGCTTTGAGGCACCTCCATAGTGTTTCCCACTGTGAATTGTGGCTGCACCACCTTACATTCCTAGAGGCACTTCTGCGTCTGTTCCAGGATGATGCAGAGTCACCTGTTATCTGCTGCACTTTAAGGTGGCCGTGGCCCCTCTCTTCACACCTTCACGCTGTCGTGTCAGTTGTCCTGGACCATCATGTAGCGTTGGTAACCATCTATCACCTCCTTTACAACTGGAGTCCAGGTTTGGTGCCTTCTGGTTGGACATTTGTGACCTGTGGGTAGTCTTTCATCACTTTAAGGGCAACCACTTTCCATGGAAAACCCCTGATGAAGGTTGGTTCTGGCTGAAGACAGTCTTCACAGTTCTTGAGTGCCGCCTAAAACCACAGGAGTTTGCAATAGCAGGCTGGGTCACTGTACAATTTGTACACTGTACAATCACTGTACAATTTGGCATCGTTTGGGTTCTGTTTGATGGATTCTGTCTAAATGCTTCCTGGGCTGGGGCGAGTCCCTGGCCTGAAAATATTCATTGTCTTTGTTCTTCTCCTCTGAAGCCAACTCAGAGCTTATGGAGGCTCTTGCTCCTTCAGGATTTTCTCGTTCTGTTGGCTCTCTTGTTTTAATTGGAGTGTAATTGCTTTACAATGTGTGTTAGTTTCTGCTGTACAACACTGTGAATGAGCTGTGTGTTTGCATGTATCCCCTCCCTCCGGAGCCTCCTTCCCACCCCTCTCCCCATTCCACCTGTCTAGATTATCACAGAGCCCCAAGCTGAGTAGTATTGACATATATACCCTACGATATGTAAACTAGCGAGCGGGAAGCTGCTGGGTAGCAGAGGGAGCTCAGTTCAGTGCTCCGTTGGCATTTTTGGAGCACACCTAGGATTCAGTGCTCTGTTGGAGACTTGTTGTGAAAATGGATGGCGTCCTGGTACTTTTCTTCTTTGAAATAAGAGTTGCCAATTCGAGCATAAACTCTGGCCATCTGTTGATAGTCCTTCTGGCCCACTTTAGTGGTCTTCTCACAAAGCTCCCAGCATTCACCGGAGTCACCCCTTGCAAAGAACATGGCTGCTTGATTGGTCACGTAAATCATGGTGGTGGAGTCCAGGCCCGTGGCTCTGTCATGGAGCTTCAAGGTTGTGTCAAAACCTTTCTCCTTATCAGCTCCTGGTTCTTTGTCTTTCAGTGCCTGCTGCTTCTCTGGAAAAGTCTTCTTCCTTGGGCTCTGGCTTGGTCTGCTTTTGGGGAGGAGGTGGTGGTGCAGATGTCGCAACTTCCTCCTCCTCAGGCATACTGCCCACACGGACTCTGAGGAGGACGCTGAGAGTAGAGTAGTCATAATCAGGGATTTTGCAGTTTTGTGTCCAGGTTGAATGGCTTGTTTCATAGTTGTTCTGTTAGTTCCTGGTAGGTAGGGTCAGTGAGCTGTGTCCTTGTCCTGGGATCACTCTCCAGCTTCCAGGACAGATTGAGGGTATTGAAAGGGTTCATGCATTTCTTCTCTGCCAACCAAGCCTCCATGATCTGTAAACCTTCTTTGAGCTGAGGAATGTTTGCGTTATGTGAATGTTTGCCTTATGTTTTAAACCCTCCTCAGAGGTTTGCTTGGCTTCTTCAAATATGTTTGAGAACTCAAGAGCCTCTAGTTTTCATGAATAGTCCTTGCCCCAATCAGGCTTGAAGTTGAAAGTTTTGCAGCCATCCTCTGAGGGGGTTTCTATTGTCTGCTGCTTTCATTAATTCTTGGTTCATGTTTTCTTGTCTCCTTCTGGGCCTAGTTGCCTTAGCTGTGTGCCAAACATTTTGAAAACATTAGCTTGTAAAATGTTTTGAGGATTAAGATAATGTTATCTTCCACCACAGACAATTTCATTTTCCTATCCCAGTGCCTGAATTCATGAGCAATTCAAGATCATTTTAATCCAATTTTATGAATTGAGACTGAAAACTGGGCTGCAGTTTATGTGAGATTTGGCTTACTTCCAGATCACCCTTACTCCCAAGGTATAGCCGTCCAGTGTTCCAAACCAATGGTCTATGGGTTTATAAGAACATATGCAAACCTTACCCCAAACTTTGGCAGGTCCTGGACTTCAACTTTTGTCTCTATAGTAACCTAGAAGCTCTTCAAAGTACTGATCAGCTTCTCAGCTACCATTTTAGGATTGACAAACACCCCCATGGGAAATGCAGCTCTGAATGCTGAACCTTTTTTGTCTCCTCCTTGTATCTTGGTCTAGGAATTCTTCACTGTTGTGTTGACTCTCTGATGCCTTCATGCAGATTTCTATTTCTCTGCAGCCAGTGTTTTTATTAAAGGTAGACATTGTGCTGGTTTTCCAATTTTTTCCTTGGTTAATAGGATTCCCTTGTGGTTCAGCCAGTAAAGAATCCGCCTGCAATGCAGGAGACCTGGGTTCAATCCCTGGGTTTGGAAGATCACCTGGAGAAGAGAAAGGCTACCCACTCCAATATTCTGGCCTAGAGAGTGGGGTTGGGGAGCTAAGGCTCCCCACTCCAATATTCTGGACTGTATAGTGCATGGAATCGCAAAGAGTCAGACACAACTGAGCAACTTTCACTTCACTTCAATGGGCAGTTCATAGTACCTACCCCTTGAGTCAGTAGCAAAAGCGTGGAGTTGGAAATGTACCTGGAAAGAATGAGTGTTGCCACTTAGCCCAAGTGGAGGGTGCTTGTTGGGGAGACAGAGAGAAGTATGAAGAAAGCAAAATCATGAAGGGCTAAGGGTGCCTAAAAGTGTGGGTTGCCTGGAAGGGATGTGTGCCCCCAGAGACTGCCCACTGCTCCCACTGAGTGAGCTCTGTTCATGTCAGCTGAGTCGGGTGCTGCAAAGTCAGAGAAGGGAGACCAGGCATAGTTTCTACCCACTACAGGTGTAAAGTCAGTGCTAGGGCAATAAAAAATAGAAAACCCCAAATAACAGTGGCTTGAATAACATAGATATCTATTTCCCTCTCATACCAAACAAGTTTGGAGGTGGATAATCCACAACTGGTAAGGTGACTTCACAAGGATGTCTAGGACCTTCCTGTTTGCTTCACCATCTTGCATTTACAGTCTCTACTTCATGGTTCAAGAGCTTGAGTTTCACATTTCAGTCAGCAAGAAGGAGAATAACAAAGAGTAACACCTTTTCCTTTGGGGGACATCCCTCATGGTACTCTGCAGTCCATAGGGTTGCAAAGAGTTGGACTGAGCAACTGAACTGAACGGAAATCATGGTGCTCTTATCCTATTGACCAGAACCAGATCACATGGTCACACCTACTACAAGAGAGGCTGGGATATGTAGTCTTTATTCTGGACCACCGCATGCCCAGCTAAGAATGAGGGATAGTAGGGAACTTCCCTGGCAGTCCAGTGGTTAAGACTCTGGCTTCCAATGAGGGGATGCAGGTTCAATGCCTGGTTGGGGAGCTAAGATCACACATGCCATGCAGTATGACAAAAAAAGAAGAAGAGATAGTAATGAAAAATAGGAGGAGAAGTATTCGGGGACAACTAGTGGTCTCTGTTAGTGCCCTCCTCTTTCCTATCCTGTCCAGTCCCTCTCCTCCGGGAAGCCTTCCCTGACGTCGCCAATACTTACTAAGCCCCACTTCCTCTGCTGCACATCTCAGAGTCTGACCACAGTAAGGAAATTTTGAATAAGAAAAAGAATTACTAGATGTTTCCAATGGAAAACTGTGCACTGTTTTGACTAAAACCATTCTTCTGAAACTGTGTATGTGTGTGTGTGTATGTTTTAAACATTTTTTTACAATCTTACATTGAGGATGACTGATAGCAATACAAAATAATTGTTTATAATCAAGCAAATGAGAAAAAGTCAGTTTTACAAGTATTTATAAATCTACTTAAACATTTCTTTATTCCATATAAATTAAGGCTTCTTTGAATTCTCCTCTGAACTGGTCGTAATATCTGCCTGGTTCCCTCATTAATACTGAATTAAACACAATCTTTAACATTTTTCCATCTGTATGAGAGCCATGATTTTCCTTTCATTCAACTTTCAACACCACACACAGCCTGACTTGGTAAGCGGGGGAATCCAGGCAGAGGTTCCAGCAGGAGAGAGGCCAGTCTGGGTAGAAAAACCCAGGAAAAATGGCATTAGGTGTCAGACCCTTGACCTTCCTTAGAGGATGCACCTTTGGAGATAAAGAGCAGGTCTGGGGCCAGGTTTTCTACATGGGCACTGTCATTTCCTAGGGCAGAAGGACAGGTAGCAGGTGAGGCAAACACGGGAGAGGCAGGCCAGAGGCAGGAAGGCAGTCAGTTGGCCTGATTCAGCTGGGATTTCTACTTGTCACTTGCTCCTGACAGGGGCTCACAGAGTGATTCTGGCCCTGTCAACATTCTTGGAATAGGTGAGTTGACATCCTGGGTACCTGAGTGATGCAGTGATGAGCAGGGCTGTAAACCAAGACCCTGGGGGAGCCTGGGCTGGGTCCCAGAGGGAGCTGGGGAAGTGGAGGCTCTGGAAAGTGACTGGACAGTGGGGAGGGGTCTGCCCTCCCTCCTGTGCATGAACTGAGTTAGCTGTAGAGCTTTACTAAGGCTGTTCTCTTGGCCTGAACACTGTCCCTGGAAGCACAATGAAGTGGAAGTTGCCACTTCTCTCATACCGCCTCTCCTGTCCCTTCCCAGAGCTAGCACATGGCCACCGCAGCAGCCATGGGCAGGGGTGGGAGTGGAGAGGGCCATGGGCTGGAGCTGGGCTGGGGATTAGGCCAGGACGAAAATCAGCCAGGCAGGAGAGCCAGAGACTCATGGAGAATTGAGAATTCAGCAGAGGATGCAGGGGGCCCAGCCTTCTCCCACCCTTCTCCCTGTTCCTCCCATGAGCCTCCTGTTCTGTCCTGGTCAAGTGGCCGGAGCTCTCAGGCCATCATAGCCCTTCTCTGAGGAGCAAAGTAACGGGATTAAGGTCTGGATGGGCAGGCACCTGCCAAAGGGCACATGAGTCATGCAAGCTGGTCCCCACCCCACCCTTACTCCTCAACTAGGGGATTGGGAGCCCAGAAGAGACAGCCAGGAAGGGGAGGACCAGCTTCACACCCACCTTTGAAGCCGGAGAGGCCTTGCCTCCGGAAGGTACACAGGCAAAGCTGAGCATCCGCTGGCTGCACTGCCAGTGTGTCTAGGCAAATGTCTGCCTGGTCAGTCCTGGGATGACCCGTCCTGTTTCTCCTCTTGGGCTCCCCCTCTAGCTCACTGCTGTACAGATCTCCAGGACTCTCTAGGTCTCCACACACCCTCTCTTTTGGTGCTGCACTAGGGTCATGGGATGACCCCCAGGAAGCCACTGCCCCCAGTGATCACAGAGAGAGAGGGCTCCCCTCTGTACTCAGCTGTTAGGGAGCAGGACATGGAGAGGGTGCAGAGCTCTTAGACGGAACAGCAGACTATATAACCGGGCTAGACTGTGGTCCTCTCAGGGCTGTGGAGCTGGGAGGAGGAGGGGAGGTCCTGATGGAGGGGCCTGAGCTGGCCCATGAGAAGAGGAATATTACCCAGCCCTTGGCTCCAGATCCTGCCCCAGAGGTTGTGAATCTTCTCAAAGTTCTTTTTTTGAAATCCTTGATCTGGGGCTGATTCCCACTCAGTTTATTTCAAGGATGAAGACAAGTTATTTCAGGTGTTGGGATGGCCTTACTATTGGAATGCAGGAAAAGAGCAGAGACAGCCCAGGTTTAGCCCAGCTCTAGTGCAAGTTCCAGCACCGATGCTGATGCATATTGAGCCCCATCCCTGTGCATATCCTAAACCCTGATTCTAAACATAGCCCTGAGCCCCGATCTCTAGTTCTTGATTGAGCTTTCTCTGTGAGATTGTTCTCGATCAGCAGGGGCTTGACGGGGAGAGAATGTCCTCATCTCCCACCTCTGGAGCCTGAGCCCAAAGCCCTTGCCCAGTGGTGTGGAGTGCTCCTCAGGTGCATTTCTGTCCCTCACCACTCTCCTGTCCCTGGGAGCTCCTGCTTTGACCATCACTGCTAAACCAGCCTCTGTGCTGAGAGAGTCTAGTCCAGCCTGGCCTGGGGTGTGAGTGGCCTTCACTCTTGGACTGGAGCCATCAGAAACCAAACCTTCCTGGTCCGAAGGGTGCCTGGGAAGGGGGCGGCCCTACCCGTCTAGGCGGAGGTTGGGGTTGCTGCACTCACCATCTCCTTTGTGGAACACTAACATCTCCCAAGACAGAGGCTTCCTGGCATCATCAGGTAAGACCTGGGCATCTTGGGTGCACAGGCAAGGGAGATGGAATGGGGGTGCCAGAGTGGGTTGCCTGGCCTGGAGGATGGGGTCGTGGGCCAGAATTTAGACCTGTGGAAGGGCAGGTGGGAGAATGGGGGCCATGAAACTAGGCCTGGAGGCAGGAGTTGTCAAAGAACAAAGCCTGTGCTTAGGAGGACATCCACCCCAGGGCCTGGGGGGCCTGGACCCTTAACCTCCTCACGCAGAAGGGGTTGGGTGCAGATGGCTGTCTCTGGGTATGTGGACACAGTAGCTTGGGTTTACAAAGCAGTTGAGCTGTGGTTGAACGGCAGGAAAAGGGCTGGGCTGGGGCGTTTGCCTGATCCTGGGACGATATATGTGTTAGGGTGGTGTTGGGTCATGGGGGAATTTTTTCCCTTAGAAAGGGGAAGGGGTGCATTCAGTTAGGAGTTGCTGGTTGGTGGCTAGCGGCAGGCAAGGAGGGCAGGAGTTTCTGATCTAATTTCCTGCTGTGAAGGGTTCTAGGGGTTACCTCCCCTTGAGGGGTTTCTGCAGCCTACCTGTCCTGAGTGACCTGGGAAGGATCTTGGACCCCCCTGGAGGTCACAAACAAGCCAGGAGCCTGGTGGGAGAGGCTTTGAAAGAGCTGAGAACCTCCTATGGCTGCCAGGTGTAGGGAGAGGTGTGGAGCATTATCCAAGCCCCAAGCCTAACTGGCTCCCACGAAGGCACCATACCCCTGCCCTTCCTGCCCTCAGTAGCTCAAAGCTTCTTAGGGCCACCCTCTTCCTTCTCCTCCTGTGTCTTCAGGGGCAAGGGGAGGAAGGAGGTAGTGAGAGGAAAGCAGGACTGACCACAGCAAGGACCAGTAGGAGGCTCTGGGTCTGCAGGGGAACCTGGGGAGAACCCTTGACCTAAAGCCCACCCACGTCCACATCCAACATCCCTAGTCCAGGCCTCTGGCCAGGATTCCATGTGGGCCCAGTGTAGGGGGCATGATGGGGACTATTCTCTGATCTGCTCTCCTCCAGACTCCCCTCCTAGCCTGATGGGGTGGGAGCTGGGGCAGGGAACGGGCATCACTGCCCTCCGCTAAGTCCCATCCCACCTGGACACCTGCAGGGCTCCCACCACAGTTAGCACCTCCACCGTCATTGCAAGTCTGCCATGACTGCCACTGTCGCCACAGCCTCCCCCACCCCACCATCAGCACCACTAACACCCCTCCTACCCCTACCCAGATCACTGCCACCACTGAGACCCTCACCCCCTCCATGAAGACCACCCCACCCCTAGACCGGACAGACTTTTCACTCTTCAGTAGATTTTCAAGCCTATAACCCCTTAGGCTGTGGCGCTGGCACACACAGTCCCCATTCAACAGAGCCTGCCACCCAAGTGGAAAAGGGCTTTGCTGGAGGACACGGGGACTCGCACCTGAGCTGCAGGGCAGGGCTGTGGAAAGAGGCCAGGCAGACGCAGCTCAGGGCATAGCTGGAAGCTTCGGCTGATCAGAGCTCACGGCTGGGCAGCACTTCTTTCCTGAAGGGAGACCTGGAGGGAATCTTCCACCTGCCTCCTCCCATCTGGTTCTGGGCTTGGCAGCCTGAGCAGGAGCCCTCAGCATGGCGGGGCAGTGGCTTCCATCTTCTGGGATTCTCCTGGCTGGTAAGTGGGGGTGTGGCTCCTGGGGGGCCCATAACAGACACCGCCAGCTCGCTTTGGGACTCCCACGGCTCCCACGTCAGGGCTGACCTTCCTTATCTTCATGTCAGCCCAGCTTTGTCAGCTCGGAGGATCCTGAGACAGGGCCACGATCCCCTCCTCGGTCCCCCAGGCTTGGGTCTCCCCAGGGGCACTCAGTGTCACTCACTGGGGAAACCTGGCATTGGGCTGGCCCCAAGGGGCTCAGTGCACCCTTGCAGCCAGAGGTAGCATTATGGCTTTCAGAAATGGGGCCCTCCCCATCCCTCACCCCTTTCAGCCATCAAGCATCCTGGGTTCTGGAAATGTGATGAGGTGATTGCCTCGTTCCCTTGCTGGAGGCTGAACAGCACTTGCCAGCCCCCTCCAGCATCCTGGGTCTCACCAGAAAAGGACTTCCCTTGGGACGGGGTCCTGCTACGGGGTGGAAGAAAAGAGTGGGAGCCTTGAGGTATACCCTCTTACCCTCACAGTCCCCCTTTCTGATGGCAGGGCAGGGTTGCCCTATCTCTGGTGGGCTTGGATCAGAGAGGGGAGATTTCTCTGGAGGTAGACCAGTGGTTTGGGGCAGAACCGGGGCCAGGGTTTGGGTCTCCTTGGGTCCCCTAAAGGAGGGAGGTGGCAGGGAGGGCAGGTACCTGAGACTGTGGGCCAGTTCCCAGCCCACTGAGTGGCTGATAGAAAAGGCCTCTCCTGGTTTGCAGCTGCCCTGGTGTTCTTGGCTCCTGCCTTGCCCCTTCCTCCGGCTCATGAAGACCTGGGCCCATCTCCCTGGACCTCTGGCACATCTGCTTTGCGAGCTGGCGGCAAGGAGATACTCCTCCCATCATTAAACCGCTTGGTGCCAGTTCCTGCAGGGATCTCTCCCTCAGCTGAGAAGTCAGGAGAGGCTCCTGGCAGGAGGGCAAGAGGCCTTTTCCCAGAGGCCCCTGGGGACCAGCAAGGTCTCCTAGGTGTCCTCCTGGACTTGCAGCTCCTCCCAAACCAGCCTGCCCCTTTGGGACCCTCTGGCACCCCAGGAGGGGCCACACACAGGCCAGCTCCACCTGCAGTGGCTGAGCCTGCAGCCCACAGCACCCCCAAGTCCCGGCCAGTGTCGCATGTGGCTGCATCTGGAGATGGAGAGGAGATCTTGGTCCTTGGGTCTCCAGAGAGGGCTGCCACATCACCACTGCAGGCTTCTCCCCAATTGCAGTCCCAGCCCGTGAGCAGGCACCTCTTGAACCCCAAGGTCTGGACACCGTCTGCATCAGGGGCCAGCAACTTCAGGCCAGGGAATGCCCCACTTCTGATGTTGGCTCCAAGGGTCCCAGAGAAGGCCGTGTCCTCAGCATCCCAGGGCCCGCTTGCATTTACATCGATCAGTCACATGCTGGCTGCCACAGAGCCGCTTCCTCCTGTAGCAACAGTGCAGTCAGTACTGGACACGGCCTCTGCAGCCCTCACAGTGGTCTCAGGCTCCCCCAGAAATGGTCTGGCGTCCAGTCTGGGCCTGGGTCCTTCAGTGTCGCCATTGTTCTCAACAGTACCCTCTTCACAGTTGTCATCAGCATTACCGCCACGATCATACCCACTCACATCCCCATCACCCACATTGGC